>NC_071391.1:153074420-153386991 GCF_022682495.2 Desmodus rotundus
CACTTCTCCCCGCCCACCGAGGGAGGGTCCCTGGCCACCCACGAGGTCCGCCCCCTCATGCTGTCGCAGTCCAATCAGCGTGGTCGGAGCAGCACTAAGTCCCGCCTACCAGGTCTCCTCTTCGCTTCATTCGCTAGCGTCAAAATTGGTGAGCTGAGGTGAGAAGAGAGAAGAGGTGAAAGTTCAGTTTCCCAAGGGGCTTTGCCCCTTGCCCCTAGTAGGGCGGGGATTAGGTGGTTCCCGGGCATTTGTAGAGGTTTAGGCTACGCCTTCAGCCTTGGGGGTAGAGTGATTGCGAGCGAGCTCGTTCCACAGTATGTCAGGCGAGAGGGCTTAGTTCCCTGGAGCTGTGAAAGAGCAGGAAAAGGGTCTGTGCCCAGCCCGCTTCCAGCTCCTAGCATGGAGGCGCACTGCGCTCTGGAGGAACTTGCTAAACCGGACCTGGAAAAGCTGGCGAGAGGCTTTTCGAGGATGGGAAAGGGGCGGGGAAAGAACACCGGACACAAACCCCTGGGGTCAGCGTTATGAACCTTGGATCGCCTGACCACACTCTGCTCTATCAAAGTGCTCCAAATTGAGATAGTTCCTATTTCCGGACCAGATAAAAGCTGGTCTCTAAGTCTCTAAGTGTGTTTACATAACTGGGGCTAGCTAATTGTAGAAAGAAAACTAGATCGATGACTAGTGTATCAAATAATACAATTTAATAATAGTAATAAAATCTAAATTCAGATTACCTAATCCAGGATTATTACGGGTGTCTCCCGCTTTTCAAAAGTTCAAATTAGTGCACTTCACTTTTAGGAACGACCTACGTTAATACAGCAGGTCCCCAAATAATACCATTTTCACTCATCATGCTTAGTTATAACTTGTCAAAAAAAAAAAAAGAGGGGCCACTACTAAACTTGACAAGCTCAAGGGAGGCCTGTATGGCGGGCCTTTCAAACTCAAACTGAAAGGAACCACGAAGATGGTCTGAACGTTAAAATGCCTAACTACAAGTGGATCATGCCCAGCAGTCACATCCTAGGCCTGTAGTTTCCTAGACAAAGGTCAATCTTTACCTTAAGTGAGCCTGTCTACTGTCTTTTTGTGTCTGAGAGAAGATACCTTTGCAATGCCAGAGTCACCTCCTTTTCCAGACCTTTCAGAGCACACCCTGTGTGGCAGAGCAAGAGAGCACCAACCCCTCATTGTTATCTTCTTCCCAGAATACTATATGGATGTGCTGTAAATGTGATGTAAATTATTAACTATCTTGTACCCACCAGTGTAAAAGAAATAGGTGCCTCTCCCTTCTACTTTTTATCTAGTCCCTGAGATTTCCCCACTTTGCTTTCTCCCATCCCTTTAATCTAACACCAGTTGATTTTCCTGTAACCCTCCCTACACCTTCTCCTTTGATTCCAATGTATAAAATAAGCTGCAAAATCGCCCTTCTCCGGAGCACTTTCTCAGTCCGTGGCGGTTTTGCCCTCAGCAGTTGTCATCAGTTTGGCTCCAATAAACTGATAAAAAGTTCTTTACACATTTGGACGTTTCTTATGTCGCCACACTGTTGTTGGTGAGGTGTCGTAGGAACTTAACTCTTACTTACATCAAGTGGCCTATAGTAAAATTATTTTCAGTTTTATGAGTAATTTCATCTGATTTGGTTATTTTGGGAGTCTGGGAATGCTTAAAATTTCTTCCATATAGATTAATGGTGACTGGTTTTTGCTTTACACCATTTTATCTTATGAAAGTCTTCATAGGAATGTGCTACTTTTGGGTAACAGGGGAAAGCTGTAATTCTACAGCTCAGAAGCGGTCAACCAACGTGAAATGAAGTCTTTGGTACCGGGAGCCACTACCTGACAAAGCCTCTTCATCTCTCTGGGCTTCTCAAGGAAGGGTAGTTATTTTGAGATCTCTTGTGTTCCCTACATTCATTCAATGAATACCTATTGGGGGCTCAATATATGCCAAGTATATTATTATTTCTGCATGTCTTGTCTTCCCTTCTAAAGTATAAGATTCTTACAAGGTGATAGATATAATACATGGGACATGGTAGATGATCAATAACCTTGAATGTCATTTAGGAATCTCTGATCAGATCACCCTGTGAGGTTACTTTTTGTGGAACCCCTTTTTCATCCACAGCATCTTCTACATCTTACGTTTTCCCATGTCCCATAGCCCAGTGGCTTGCAAATAATACACAGTCAATATATTTCATTGAAAGAGTGAGCAAAGATCTCTTGGATATTCTGTGAAGTTCCCAGCTTTGAGAATGATACAGAAATGTAAATCTCCCACTAATTTAAGGAGAAAATTGGCTCTAATGAAAAAAAAAAAAACTATGAGACCACCTCCTTGGACATAAAAGTATTTCCTTTATGCAGGTTCTGTATTTACATCCCTTCTGTGTACTGATAAGAAAACTGAATTTATTACTGGCGGTGTTGGTGGTAAAATCAGACCTCAGTTCTTGAGTTCAGCAAAGAAAGAATTCAGAGCCAAGAACTCAAATTATAAGAGAAAGTTTATTTAGAAAGTTGCAGGGGTAGTAGAAGTGAGACAGCCAGCTGCGCAGGCTCAGGAAGCAAGTTGCAGAGACAAAAGAAAGGCCCTTGGAGGCTGGGAGAGAGAAAGGCAAAGGTGAGCTGCCTGGGGTGGGAGGGAAGCAGAGAGGGAAAAAGAAAGGCACAGGCGTGCTCCCAAAAGAGCACTGAATGTTCTTATGTCAACATTATCAAATGATTTTTAATATAAGACCTGTGCTTACCATCAGAAGTATAAACATCATACTCGTAAATCATATTTTAGTTACTTGTGAAAAGCATAAAATGTGGCTTGAGTACAAACTAATAATAGTTTGTATACTGCACTTATTACTAATCACTTCAGATGTAAGCAAATTCAAAATAACATTTCTGATTTTGTAAATAAAATTTTCTACCTGTCTGATATTTTCTTCAAAATCAATTTTTTTAAAAGAGCAGCTTTTAATTTTGTGAGCACAGTTACAATGTGCCGCCTCTCTTCTGCAGAAGGTTGTACAACTTTGATCATAGGTCAGTCTGAGAGTTTCTGGTGTGACATGAGGAAGGAGTAAAATCACAGGCCTGGTCATTTATTTAGGCCCTCTACTTACTTGCCATGCTGGTGTTGAAGATGAGTGATTATTTCTCTTTTATAGTCTCTTTTTTATGAGCATGACTGTTAAAGAAAAGGAGAATTATTTTTAAAAAATGATTTCAGGCCAAGTTTTACATTGAGCAAAGTCTTGTTTTCAGCATTCTTGAAGTTCTGGTAGTGACGCAGCATCTGCATTTCCTGAGCAAAGAGAGAATTGATACTTCTCCCACATACACATCCTCCTCCCCATTAGTACTGCCCTAGAATGGAAGCAGAACGCTAGATAAACCAAGTCCAAATCATTCCGATAAGAAGCCGGAGTGGCACCACCCCTATGGTGTCTTTCCCCTTATTGCTGTTTGCCTCACCTAATATCAAGTCTGCAGATATAACCAAATGTAACCACTACCCTTTTTATGTAGTTACTTCAATTTGAACATACTCAAGGAACCCCATTTTTGAGTAGGGATCATTTTTGTCTTTATGAAAACAGTGAGATCTTGGGAGTTGAAATCAATGGTTTTGGTGGAAGAGAAAGTACTGGCAGGAAAAAAAGAAAAAAAAAAAACCCTAAGAGAAGCAAGAGAGTAGTATACATCGCTGTGACCCTTTTTCCTGTACGAATCCTTGAAAACCTGGGGCAGGGGTTGAGACGAAGTTGCCAACATAGGTATCTACCACACAAGGCTTTGAGATCTTCCTTGATATATTCAGGACTCTACACCCTGCTTGACCAGAACTCTAGCAGAAGCTGGCTCTACTTTTAGGAAACAAGACACACAAATATGAAACAACGTATACAAATAGCAACTTCATTCTGTCCACCTGTATCTTTGCTGAGCATAGCTGTGTACCAAACCAAGAGACCGTGATAGAGTGATAGACCTCGGAGATACAAACTCAAATAAAATGTGAACCCCAAGCAGGAAGGGGTTATTGCTACGTTCTGTGAAAGACCAGCACTACCTAATGCCCTGGCTCTTCATAGATTCTCTTTCTTCCTTCCTCCCCTCACCCCTTCTCTCTTTTTTAAAAATTTACTGTTAAAGTGTGAGATATTTTGTCGTGGACAGAGAATTGACTTAAAGCCAGAAAACAAATGTTTGCAGTCAAAAGAAAACTCTCTAAGTAGACTTCGAGATCTCACTGGGATTGATTTAATATTTTGATGAATAATCTAGAAGGTGGGGTACAGAAACAACTCTTTGAGTATGCTAATACTGATAAGGAAGTATCAGTAGGCATATATACTAAGGGAGAAAACTTTAAAAAACTAAGCAGATGTCAGAGTGATCTATTGCCACATAACGAATCACTCAAACTTAGTATCCAAAAATAATAACCACTGTACTTGCTCATAGTTCTGAGGATCAGCAATTTGGGCTGGACTTACTGGGACAGCTCTACTGGTCCCGCTGGTCATTATGTCCAGAGGGCCTAAGTAGAAGCTACAAGGTCTTTCAAGCCTAGGCTCCGGAGTCACTCAGACTCTACCAGACCAAGCAAATCTCTAGGCCAGCCCAGATTCATGGGAAGAAAAATACAGTCTACCTCTTAATGGATGGAATGGAAAGTTACCTGGCAATGGGGCCTGCACAGGTGGGTTGGAGGGATTGTGGCTACCATCTTTGCAAGCAACCTACCACTTCGGGTTGGCTGCTCTCACTAAAAGACAGGACAGTAAGTTTCATCAGGGAGAGCTTTAGAAACCACTAAACTACATTCGAATTGGTTTTTTTAATTTAATTATTATTATTATTATTATTTTTTAGAGAGAAGGGGAAGGGAGGGAGAAAGAGGGAGAGAAACATCAGTGTGAGAGAGAAACATCAATTGGCTGCTTTTCGTATGCACCGTGACTGGGGACTGAACCTGCAGCCCGGGCACGTGCCCTGACCAGGAATCCAACAGGCAATCTTTTGCTTTACGGGACAACGCCCAACCAGCCGAGCCACACTGGCCAGAGAACATTCGAACTGTTTTAAAGTACTGAGAAAAAGAATGGCAAAAACAAACCCAAACAGTAAAAACATTCCTTGTTACAAGGCCCCGTCATCAACATAAGCTGTCCCTAGCTCCCACACTCCTCAGTCACCCTTCTACCTTCTCCAGTCTGGTTTCCAACCTCCCCAACTCCACTGAAGTGGTGGCTTCAGGCTCCTCCACTTTGTTGCTAAATCAAATGGGCACTTTCAGATTTATTATTTGACTTTTCGTCAGCTTACAGTGCCTCCCATCATTTCCTTGGAACTTCCTCCTGCCTTGAATATTTTGACTTACTCTTGTCCTTTCTTCTTCTCTCTCTGATTGCTCCTCCCAACACGCACACACAGCACATGGTCTCCCTGGGATGCAGGGTTATCCGTGGGTCCTGGGACATGTCAGGCTGTACTCATAAAGCTTCTATCTCTTTGTTCATGCCTGGCTAAGTCCCTCTCAGCCTTCAAAATTCACCATAGGTTTCACTGATTCCAAGAAGCTTTTTTTTGGTCCCAGTTCCTAAGCTCCTCCAACGTCCCCTGACTGGAGTCAATTCCGTTCCTCCGCGCTCCTGCAGCGTCGTGTGTATACCTTTCTTTGTCCTTGCGTGTTATGAAGTTACCTATTTTCTGGACTGTGAGTGCGTTGAGGGTAAGGACCTCATCTCTATACCCCTGAACCTAGCATAATGCCTATTATTCAATAAGCCCCTAGTAAGCTTTTGTTGATTTAAATTGAACTGTGAGGGAATAAAGAAATATATGTTGCTGTCAGCAACAAGTGCTAAAAAAAACTCTCTATTCGCGGACCTAGTAATCCCACTTTGGAAGAATATACTTCCAGGAAATTACCTGAAATAAAACAATCTTTGTTCTGAAGATTTGTAAGGAGCCGTATTTATCCCTGTATAACTGCAGGGGGGAAATGCATGCCGTTAAAATGCCCAATGAAATAAGCACCCAACCTGTAAACCAGGGTAAGTCAATGTGATAAAATATACAGTCATTAAGAAGATAACCCAGTGGGTTCATAAAACATGGGGGAAGCTCCAGAAAATAACAAGTGTTGGCAAGGAGGAGGGGAAATTGAAATCCTTGAGCATTGCTGGTGGGATTGTAAAGTCCAGCCTTTGTGGAAAAAATTTTGGCTGTTATCCAAACAGTTAAACATAGAGTTAATGTATGACCCAGCAACTCTACTCCTAAGTACATAATCCAGAACTTGTACATGAATATTTATAGCAGCATCAATCATAACAGCCACAAAGTGGTAACAACCCAGACACTCATCAACTGATGAATGGAAAAAGAAAATGTGTACATCGTACATCTATAAGTGAAATATTTTTCACCCCTAAAAGGATACAAGCTGCAATGTGTATGAACCTTGAAATCAATATGCTAAGTGAAAGAAGCCAGACACAGAAGACCATAAGTTGTATGATTCCATTTATATGATGTGTCCAGAAGAGACAGGTGTATAGAGACAGAAAGGAGATTAGTGATGGCCAGCAGATGGGGGTGAGAAGGATTGGGAATAACTAATAGGTGTGGGGTTTCTTTCTGAGGTGATGAAACTTCCTGGAAATAGTGGTGATGATTGCACAACATTGTAAATATACTAAAAGCCATTGAAATATCCCCTTTATAAAGGTGAATTTTATGTTCAGTGAATTTTATCTCAACAAAAACAAAATGGATTATTAGTGTTACATTAAAAATGGAAGCATAAGATAGCACGTATATTCGAGTATGCTTCTTACAATCAAAAATGTGTTGGGACACGCTCTCCTCATCAGGAGCACCCCGTGCCTTTCCCTCCCCTCTATCTTGCCCCCCCACCCCCGGGCACATTACCTTTGCCTGTCTGTCTCCTAAGATCCAAGGGTCCTTCTTGTGCTTCTGCAACTTATTTCCCAAGCGTACGCAGCCCAACGGGCTCACTGCTACTGCCTCTACGATGTCCTAAAATAAACTTTCTCTCTGTCTCTTTTTTAAAGATTTTATTTACTTATTTTTAGACAGAGGAGAAGGGAGGGAGAAAGAGAGAGAAATATCAATGTGTGGCTGCCTCTTGCACGCCTCCTACTGGGGACCTGGCCTGCAACCCAGGCATGTGCCCTGACTGGGACTTGAACTAGCAACCCTTTGGTTCGCAGCTGGCACTCAATCCACTGAGCTACACCAGCCACGGCTAAATATACTTTCTCTTTTTGACCAAAAAATGTTGATAACCAAGGAGAAGACAGAGGAATGTCACGAATTAGGTGTTTTTAATTTATGAGCTTTTTATTATTTTAAGTAAAGTTATTCCAAGTTAGTACTTTAAAGACACATCTACTAGAACATTGTAGCAAACTGTACAAAGCTGAAAGTGTAGAATGACAAAGTTCGACCATGTAGGGTAAAACTATAAAGTTCTATCATTTTATAGAGTAGGAGAGGATACATCATTGTGTTAATAGGGCGGTTGTTCAGGATACCCTGTGTTTTACTAATGGAGAGATAGTCGTAAGGACTTGATGTCAGTGTCAGCAAACTACCCATACTGGATTTCTCTCTCTGGTTCGACAAGGGATAGGAATAGGAAAGGCTAAAGCATCCCTGATTTGAGAAGTAAGCCCTTGAGGTAGCCACCTGCCAGTTCCCTCTCGAAAACAGTATGTAGGTAATCAGCAGAAAGTGAAATAACAGCTTCCATAGAGAAATCTGAAATAAAGAATGAAGGCAATAAGACGGACTCAGGAGCCCACATTGCTACAAAGGAATAAGGCTGGCAAATAAGAATGTCAGTAAAAGCCAAAGGAGAATAAAATAGGATAAAGCACTTTTTATAGGTAATTTAAAAAATCTCATCTTCTGTGTAAGTGCTTTAAATTTTATATGTGCTAGAAGTGAAGACTTTTCTTTTAGAAATGAAAGCCTAAGTATGTATGAGAAGAAATAATTCTCTTGTGAGAGAAGGCATCTGTGGCTGGGGCACCCGACAGCCAGGGCCACCGCCACCACCACAGCCCTCGTTCTGGGGAGGAATCACTCTCACAAGTGACCAGGAAGACTGAGGAGGATGACAGGAGCTAGATGAGACCCTGTAGGAGTCTGACAGAGCTATTCCCAGAGAGCCAGGTTCAAGGCCAGGGCCACTTCTGACCTCTCCTTCTTTGTGGCTGAAAATATGTGCAGGTTGTCCAGGGCAGCCCTGAGGGTTGAGGCCACTTCCTTTATGCCCTTGACTCTTCCTGGTGTCTTCCAGACTGAACAGCTGCAAATGTAGTAACTGAGGCATCTTAGGATCCTTCTAGAATCCAACCCAGGGTTGTCAGGAAGAATGCTGGGGCTCTACCTCTACTTCCTAGAAATATCTAGACTGTTACTGCTATATTTGAGCTGTCTTGATGGGAAAAAGAGAAATTCAGTAGTGTTTGAATTGCTGATTATTTGAATGCCTTTTGTTTTTATTTTAAATTTTAATGCATTGATCTCTTTAAACCCGGTGAGAATTCTCCGGACTTTATCTCACAGACATGGCCCAACTTCACCTGTGCCTTCTACGCTCTCCTGACCTAGGTCTTCTGCAGACCCTTCCTTCAGCTCTTGTCACTCCACCTCTTTCACTTACCTGCTCCAAACCCGATGACCCCCCCACTCTCCCATCACAGGGTAGGAGCGGATGCCATTGGGCAGATGTGCCCTGACCGTTAACAGCTGCTTGTGCTTTATTTTGGAATGGAGATGTCGGGGAGGGACATGCACACGATGTGAAACTGAGCTAACGCACGGCAGTGGTAGGGTAAAGCAACCCCTGTGAGCTCCTACGTGTGTCGGAGAGGAGGAGGCAGGGCCCACAGCAGCATCAAGCAAGGGCACCGTGGCTGCTTTCCCTACCTCCTCTGGGCATGGCGGCCAGTAGAACTATGTGTGTTAAAAATAAATAAATAAAAATAACAGAAAACAAGTAATAGGGCAAAAATCAGCACTCACTTTTTGTTTTTAAAATATTAGAATGATTTAAACTACATAAAAAGATGGTATCTGTGAAATAATTATTATACATATTATAATATACAAATACATAATACGCATTATATATTGCATCCAGAAACTTATCTTGTAGTAAAAAAAAGGAAAAGGACCAGTCATTGCTCTCTTATGGGTCAAGACCAGGAAAGGCTCTCATCCTCTGCTCACCATCGTCATCATCATCACCCATTGTCACTACAATAAACAGAAAGTAGTATGTCACGGCCTGGGACAGGCTGCAGGCAACTTTCTCAAGTTCCGGGGACACGTTCGGAACAACTGATTTCCTTTCTGGGTCATGAGTTCAAGTGGCAGAAATGCTTGAACGATAGCCTAGACAGATTGGGAGACTTTCACCTGTTCTGTGTCACCTGGAAAATGAAGCTAGTGACACACCTGAATTAAATATATGGTTTTTAAAATTTCAGTGACATTCACAAGTGACTACCCTTGTTTCTTAATGATAGCATGCAAAACGGGAGCAGTGTAAATTTAATTGTAAAAGGAGAGTCCTTATGCCACAGCAACTTCAGAAAATTCATTAAATAAAGAGGTTCGGGGGTGTTAAGAACATTTATACATCATTTTAATTAGGGTAGCTTCATAAGCAACTTGGAAAGGTTCTTGTTTTTTTATTTTTTTTAAAGAAGAGGACTTCCAGTCAAGATGGAGGAGGCATAGGTAAACACAGCTTACCTCCTCGCATCAAAATTACGTCTAAAAATTACATCAAAATTACAAGTAAAATATAGAATAACCATCACTCAGAACCATCAGAAATTAGTTGAATGGAAGTCTGACAACTACGGAATTAAAGAAACCACATTTATCCAGACTGGTAGGAGGGGCCGGGATGCAGGATGGTCCCACATCCATGTGTGGTGGATAAAAATTTGGGAGGGATATCTCAGGTATAAGGAGTCCCAGCCCCACACCTGGCCCTCCAGCCCAGGGTTCCAGTGCCAGGAAGATAGGTTCCCATAACTTCTGGCTGCAAAAACCAGCAGGGATTGAGTTGGTGGAAGAAATTGCTGGAGCAGTTCCCCTTAAAGAACCCATACATGGATTTACTCAGACTTACTCCCTCTGAGCTCCAGCACCAGGGTAGCAGATTAAGAGGCACCAAAGGCATACAGGGAGGGACTGAAGTGTCTGGCATCAAGGCAGGAGCTGGGGGACAACTATCTTTCAGACAGAAAGGCAGAGGCCATTGCCCCTTTTCTGAACCCTCCCCCGAACACAACCACAGAGCTGGCAGGTAGGTACCATATCTGAAACTACATACCTGGCTAACACTGTTTGCCCTATCCTGGAGATCCCCTGAGATTCGGTCCACCAAATGTGTGGGCCCACCCAAACTGTTAACAGTGACTTTTCCACATGAATGGCTGGTCTTGCCTCAAGCTTCACAACTTCCTAAATCCTATCAAACAAGCAACAGCCAGCCTCAGTAACCCCCTAGTCCCCACTACCTCCTGCTACGTGGCCCCAGGCCCAGAATGAGCAGCAGCCAGCCTAGGTTCACAGCTTAGCTTTGCCTGGGAATCTCCAAGTCCAGCACAAGTTGTAGCCATCTCAGATGGTTTTATAACTCAGGCAGGGTGGCTCCAGGCAAAACACAGGTTGGGGCTGACCTTGGCCTGTACAACCCAGGAAACCCTAGGGCCTCCCCACCCATTAAACAGCTACAGACCATGTTGGAGCATCACCACCCTGCCCCTGCACAGCTGATCCTCCACAGAGGGTGAAGGTTGGTGGCCAGTGGTCACAGCCAGTCCCTGCAGCTAACTGGCCTGGGTAAATTTCTCCCATTGACCTGCCAACAGCAACCAAGGCTCAACAACAAGAGGACGGTGTACTCATCCCACACAAAGGGTGAGCCTCGAGTACCCCGCTTGGGTGATATGACAGGTTGTGCCACTGGACCCTACAGGACACCTACTACATTAGGCCATACAACCAAGACAGGGAGTCATAGCAGCTCTACCTAATACATAGAATCAAACACAGGGAGGCTGCCAAAAGTTAGAGACAAATAATCATGTTCCAAATGAAAGAACAGATCAAAACTCCAGGAAAAAGAACTAAACAAAATGGAAATAAGCAATCTATCAGATGCAAAGTTCAAAACACTGGTTATAAGGATGCTCACGGAACACAGTGAGGACCTCCACAGCATGAAAAAAAATCCAGTCAGAAACGAAGGATGCACTGATTGAAATAAAGAACAATTTACAGGGAATCAACAGTAGGGTGGATGAAGCCAAAAACCACATCAATGATTTGGGATTTAGGAAGCAAAATACAACCAGTCAGAACAAGAAGAAAAGAGAATCCAAAAAAAATTGAGGATAGTATAAGCAGCCTCTGGGACAGCTTCAAGCTTTCCAACATTTGCATCATATGGTTTCCAGAAGGTGAAGAGAAAGAGCAAGACATTGGAAATCTATTTGAAAAAATAATGAAAGAAAGCTTCCCTAATTTGGTGAAGGAAATGGACATGCAAGTCCAGGAAGCACAGAGAATCCCAATTATGATGCATGCAAAGAAGCCCACTCCAAAACACTTCATAATTAAAATGTCAAAAGTTAAAGATAAATAGAGAATCTTAAAAGCATCAAGAGAAAAGCAGTTAGTTACCTACAGGGAAGTTCCCATAAGACTGCCAACTAATTTCTCAAAAGAAAGTTTTCAGGCAGGGATTGGCAAGAAATGTTGAAAGTCATGAAAAGCAGGATCTACTTTTTCTGGGCAAGACTGCTCTATCCAGCAAAGTTATCTTTTAGAATCAAAGGGCAGATAAAGAGGTTCCCAGACAAGAAAAAACTAAAGGAATTCATCATCACCAAACCATGATTATATGAAATGGTAAAGGGACTTATATAAGAAAAAGAAGATCAAAACTATAAACAGGAAAATGGCAATAAATATATATCAACAACTGACTCTAAAAAAACAAACTAAGCAAACAAGAAGAACAGAGACAGAATCATGAATACGGAGAGTGTTTTGATGTTTGCCAGAGGGGATGGGGGTTTGTGGGGGAATGGGTGAGGAGGTGAGGGGATTAAGAAGTACAAACAGGCAGTTACAGAACAGCCATGGGGATGTAAAGTGCAGTATAGGAAGTGGAGTAGCCAAAAAACTTATACACATGACCCATGGACATGAACAATGGTGTGGGGATTGCCTGAGGGAGTGGGGGGTGCTGGGTGGAGGGAGGTCAATGGGGAAAATCAGGACAACTGTAATAGCATAATCAATAAAATATAATTTTTTAAAAAGAAAGTAATGTACTTATATACATGTACCACCACCAGGATTGACAGATGTCACTCTTTTGTCATATGTGCTTCAGAGCGTTTTTTTTTAATGCTTCAGCTAAAGCTCCCGCTCTTCGCCATCCTTTCCCTTTTATCCCCTGAGTTAATGCTGTCTTGAAATTGTTGTTTATTGTTCTTATATTATTTTTACTTTTATTACGTATGTTCAGATTCAATATAATATTATATTGTGCTTGTGTGTGTGTACTTAAATAGTATCCCACTATTCCTAAACTGTTACATTTTTTACAGCTAACATTATTTTGATATTGAGCCATACTATACATATAGACCTACGTTCATTTTAATTTTTGAACAGTTTTAAAGTATGGTAGCATATTGTAAAACTATCCACAGTGTGTTTATTCATTCTACTACTTACGGACAATAAGGTCATTTCCATTTCTTGGGTCATTCTTTAATAAATTTCTTTTCTAAATTTTTTTAAAAGGCGAAAGATTTATACAATCTGAAGAGAAACCAGAGTATCTCTAATTTTTTTTAAAAGTTCACAGACTCTTAAGAAAAAAACATTCTGAGAACCACATTCATGAAGAAAAGAACAACTTCCTTGTATATTTCTTTTGTGTGTGTGAGAACAATATGAAAAGTTGAGGTCGTTTCAATTTTTAAAATAAGAACAGGGAACATACACCTTTTAAGTAAACATTCAAAAGCAAAGTGTATAATTTTATGACCAGAAAGGGAGCCATAAGCACTTTCAGTTTCTCAATTACACATTCCTCAATTGTCTTCATTTTCTGCAATGAGCAACCATTGCTGTGATTACCTAAAACCAAAGTCATTTGTGGTGTTTAGAAGTTGCTATTTGCTTTCATGTGTTTAGCGCAGGCAGTCTGTTGTTGCTCAAACACAGCGGGGTCTTAAATGAATGCAAACTCCTCTTTGGTGGGATTTATTCTTCACCTGTGATGTAAAGGTCCAAACTAATTCTATCCCAGATTTAAGGAGACAGGGTGAGCTTGCCTGCGCGGGTGGATGCAGAACCCACCTTCATTTTTATTTGACCTAGGTGTCCTGTGATCAATTCACTTCCTGCTGGCAGTTGTGACATATCAATTGGCCCCTACCTCTCTCATTACACCAGTTAGATCTGAGGAGGCTGGATTTTATCCCGTGAAGGATATTTTAAGAGGAATGATGTGAGATTCTAAGAACACTTGAGAATATCCTTAGCTTGTCTGTTTTCTCTCTCTTTTTTTATCCTTAGTTCTTCTGTAATGCATTTAGAGAAGTGTTTTCAAAAGCACGTAATAACAATGATTTTAAGAACACTATCCGTTTGCTATAAAGAGAAGAGCATTTAAGGGATATGTGTGGCATTCTGTAACGCACTCAGGGATGTGTTTAAACGTGATAAAAGAGTTAAAAGTGTGCTATGTGCATGCCACTTTTTTGACATTTAATTCAATGAACAGTATGTGCTTAGCCAGGAACTATGGGAAATACAGAGTAAGACATACTCCCCCAAATCCACGACCCGACAGGAAAGGAGGCACAAAAATAAAGTAAAATGTATAAGGCATAAAGGGTTATACCGTTCCAAGAAAAAATGTAAACAATGGAATTCCTTTGAGAATTATCTCTAAGATCAGCCCTATTTTAACTTATATGTATGTTTTAAGTGTCGGAGAACATATAAGAGGAAATTCCAAAGTTTATACACATCAATAAATTCTTCCAGGAAGGAAAACCACAGATAAGTTCATACTTTGTGATTGATTGACAACTAAAAAATGACATACATTCCAAGTGAGCATTTAAAAAGCTAATGAACTAATAATATACTCAATATGAATACATGCTAAAGAATGGATTTTCATTTATCGAGTATTCTCCATCAAATATGACCCCAAAGAAGTGACTAATTGCATTTTCCCCACACCAAAATTATTATATTGGCCACGCATGATTTTAAAAAAGACAATGGTATAAGATAATAATAGAATGACTGTTTGGAAATAAGCCAGAAAATATCCCCTTATTTAGTCATAGTCTTGGAACAGTCACGCCTAGTCCTGAAGTTAGATGTTTAAAATTACGGAACTATAGGACTTAGAGAAATCTGCAGGCTCACAAGGTCCATTTCACTGACACGTCAACTTCGTAAGATCATAAAAATCTCACTACTGAAAGCATCAGAAAAGATTTTTAATAGAAAAACAACCCTGGATTCACTTTCTTTTTGCAAGGCATGAGGAATACTAAGGTATAAACTATGAAAATATTTTGGTTAAAGTATGTTTTAAAACTTCCATGTGAAACATCAGAAAGCCACATTAATAAATGATCAGAAATGACTGTTTAGAGTTTAGCAAAGATCATCTCCACCATCCAGAACTTACAACTAGGTGGGAAAGCCTGAGATACTTAATCATAGGAATAGTTTCCGGAGCTCCCTTTCTGGGGGATGCCCATGGAGTCAAACACGTATGTCTTCCAGAAACATCTCCTGGAGCCCATATCTTGCTGCGCCAAGCTAGGAATGGCCAAGCCCCATCCACTCCTCTGATCTTATGCTCTTTCATTTAAGTCAGTTCCAGAGGTGAGATATTTTCTTCTTCTCTCAAAATTAAAGCTGAATCCAAGTTGAAGGAATATGGTCAGTAAAAATAGGCTAATTTATAATGATTGTCTTTGGCAAAAAACGTATCAGTTCATATATAATTTGGATCAGGATTCACCTGCTTTCATGAAAGTTCATTCCAATATCTGTATATTTTCAAAAGATCAAGAGATTTGCCTTGGTTTTCTGCAGCTGAAGGGTTTCATCACTGTTTCTGCAGACTTTGAAATGAAATATCCACTGTAGCAAAGAATTTCTCAAGGATTGCAGTATCTCACAGGTAAGCTTGTAGCTGGAGAGGACACGCACTGCTGGCCAGCTGGTTCGGGATATTTCCCCACCGTCTATAGAAAGGTTAGGATAAACCTGAGAAACTTTTTTTCTACCATGACGGAGACCAAATACATCGTCACCATGTTCCTGAGTTTACAGGACACAGACATTCTGTCATAGTTTCACTGATGTGGACATTTCCATCTGCTCATCAGTGGCAGAAAGAATATGTGCGTGTTACTTCGGCTAGAGTTACTGTTTCAGGGAAACCTCAGTAACTGGAGAGAGGATTTCCGGAAGATGACCCCACAGAGTTTCATGAACTCCTGAGATGGTCTCCTGGTTGTACGTGCATGGGTCTGACCCTAAATGTCACCGCATAGACTCAGACCTGTGTGAAGAGACAGATCATCCCCGGGTCCCAGACTGGCCACTGGGTGGCTCACATATGCAGTAGAGCTGGGTATCACTGCTTTGAAAGGGGATGCGATGTTGAAAACACAGTCCATGGGAGTTTGGTCAGAACTTGTGACCTGAACCAAATGAGGACAAAAATAGCAACATTTTCCATATGGTTTAAGCAAGATCCATGGTCTCATAACATAATATTCAAGTGTCCAGGATACAATTTAAAACTACTTGGCATGTGAAGAACCAGGAAAAGTCAACTTACGTGCCCTGACTGGGGATCGAACCCACAACCCTGGCATGGCAGGATGACGCTCTAGCCAACTGAGCTACCCAGCCAGGGCCAGAACTATGCTTTTAATGCCACATAACATATTTATACACGTCTCATCAAATATGTATGTAAAACTGTCTTGAGTACATGCCTACAAATGAAACTGGAAAAGTGGGCATTCCTGCTGCCTGTCATCACCAGGCCCAATAGGCAGAGACAGGGACTGAATCTTTGTGGGCGCCTCATTCACACGGCCGGCGGTCTGAGTGTCAGTGGGTTGTGCACCCTCACAGACCCTCTCCCACTCCATTTCAAGCCAACCCTTTCTGTAAGGGGAAGGAAAGTGCAGGTAAGGGGTTTGGAATTCGGGGAAAAGGGTCATCAGAGAAAAAGCTCAAGCATTCTTTCATCTGTGCTTCTTTATCTGCATCCTGGGCAGTAGACATATGTCCCTGGAGCATGGTGGCTCATCTCCCATCTTGATGGCTTACAGTCCTCCTGGGGCACAAAGGGGGAACTGCCTGTGGTCTGGAGTCAGGGTGGGTCACACCTTCAGTGTCTGAAACAATAGCTTTTCACATGTACCAGTTACTAAGCTTATTGACTATTACCTAACACTAAATTTCTCCAACTCTTGAGTCCCCCATCACAAATAGAAATCCAAGGACATGAAATTTAATAAATTTCAAGGTAAATATTATAATAAGGTTATACCTGTATTCCTTTAAAGAAAAAGAAAAGAACAGGAAAGGAAAGAAACCATGAAGGCCAGAAGTGAAACAACATTTTAACATTGTCACAAAGGTCATCTAATTTAACTCCTTTATCTTACTGAGGTAGAAACTGAAGTCTAGAAAGATGAAGTGCTTGTCTTGAACCCCTAGGCTCTTTCATCCCGTGTCTCCATATACTGACCACTTTTCCACCAACACAGCTTCTCCGGCTTTCCTGGGCCTGTGCCAGTGCACATTCTTCCAGCAGCAAATAACAGGAGCCTGCTCTCTCTATCTCGAGCCAAAAGGGAAGTAATGAGAAGTTGGGGCCTCCCATGGAAGTCAAGATCAGGAGTGCAAAAGAGCATCAGAAAGAAAATAAAGCTGAAACAGTGGACTCCCTGCGTGTTTGTGTGCGTTTCTGTTTCTGCCTACACACTAGCCCCGCTCTTCCTTTGCGCTCAGACCATATGCCAGTCCACAGGCCAGACAGCCCCCCGCTGCTGAGTTCCATGCCGCAGGTCCAACTTCAGCCTCTCACTGGGTCCCAGTTCCAAAATTGCTGTGGTCGGGGGCCTGGGAACCTCGTCTGAAATGATTTCCGTGGTGAACTGTAATTACGGGTGAAGGACGGTTTCTGGGAAGTGAATAAGAAAATAAGGGGCGTGCTCACTTGGGCAACACATACACTAAAACTGGAGCGATACAGAGGAGAGTACCACGGCCCCTGCGCAAGCGAGACACGCGAATGCGTGAAGCGTTCCATATTTTTACGCTAAGTGAAATAAGCCAGGTGGTGAACGACAAATACCATAGGATCTCACCTACAACAGGAACCTAATGAACAAAACAAACAAATGAGCAAAATAGAACAGGAGGCATGGAAACAAGGAACAGACTGACAGGGACCAGAGGGGAGGGGAAAGGAGATGAGAGTAGAAGGGCAAAGGCCTAGTTAAAAAACAAGTATAAGTGACCCATGGACATGGACAACAGGGTAGGGCTTGACCGTGGCAGGGGAGCGGGACGGGGAAGAGCAAGGGAGAAAAATTGGGAGAGTTGTAATAGAACAACAACAGCAGCAACAAAAAAGAGCCCTGGCTGGTGTGGCTCAGCGGATTGAGTGCCGGCCTGCGAACCAAAAGGTCACTGGTTCAACGTCCACTCAGGGCACAGGCCTGGGCTGAAGGCCAGGTCCCCAGTAGGGGGCGCTTGAGAGGCAACCACACATTGACGTTTCTCTTCCTCTCCTCCCTCCCTTCCTGTCTCTAAAAATATGTAAAATCTTTAAAAGTAAAAGAAAAAAGAAGTGGAATATAAGCAGAAGCAGCAGATTTCTGGTAAATGTACCTACAATGTTTTGCCCTTGGCACATACTTCTGTAGGGTTTCTAACAACGTATTCAAGAGTATTTTCTAGGTTTACTGATTTTATAAAATTTACTTATTTATGTATTTTTGTCATTAGTTAAATGAAGTTTTTCAACTTTCTCACTTAGAGTATTAAAATTTGGGCATAATTGTTACTGCACAGCGTTGGCAAGGAATGCTTATTCCTTCCTTCTCACATCTCCGCAGCAGGGAGGGAATGTCCACTCCCCAGAAGAAGACCGTGGCCTTGATTCCCTCTCTCTTTTCCCCAGGCAAAACTCGACTTATCTTTGTCAGCCACCTCCCCACCCCTCTCTCACCCGCCCCCTACAAGGGAGACCTGGACAGGCCCAGCGATATCAGTGACTGAGTAAGTAAATTCAGTTCAAGGTGGATGTACTGGGAGGTGCCTCTGGCTGAGCTCCAAGCCACCTTCCCCCACCCAGCTTTCCAGGAACGAAGCTGACTTTGATCTCCAGAGGACTATCTCTGTCTGCATTTCCATTAGATGCCCCTTCTCGAACCAGAACACGAAGTTGTTTGCTCCTAGACAAAACCGTTCTTCTCGGATGGAGTAATATCACTATCTTATAGGCTTTTGTGATTTCTGTAAGATATCTCATATTTTTCATGCTCAAATCAGTCATCTTGTCCTATAGATTTTCAGGATTTCATTTATTGCTTGGGAAAGCCATTTTGCTGGAGGACTCAAGAGTTGGAAAATTTTAGTGTTAGGTAATAGACAATAAGCTTAGTAATTGATGCATGTGAAAGCTATTGTTTCAGACACTGAAGGTGTGACCCACCCTGACTCCAGGAGACCACAAGCAGTTCCCCCTTTGTGCCCCAGGAGGACTGCAAGCCATCAAGATGGGAGGTGAGCCACCATGCTCCAGGGACATATGTCCACTGCCCAGGACGCAGATAAAGAAGCACAGATGAAAGAATGCTTGAGCTTTTTATCTGATGACCCTTTTCCCCGAATTCCAAACCCCTTACCTGCACTTTCCTTCCCCTTATAGAAAGGGTTGGCTTGAAATGGAGTGAGAGAGGGTCTGTGAGGCTGCCCAACCCGCCGACACTCAGACCGCCGGCCAAGTGAATGAGGCGCCCACGAAGATTCAGTCCCTGTCTCTGCCTAATATTGGGCCTGGCGGCGCCGGGTAGCACGCAGGCCGAATTGTCTGGTTTCAATTTTATACCTCCAAAATTACAAAATTGTTTTACAGAGGGTCTAAATACATAGGGAACGTTGCTTAATAGATACTTAAGTATATTTAGATTTCGATAGCCTGAATTATACATTAAAATCAGGCAGGCCCCCCACTTAGAGGATTTGACATTATTTTATCTTCAGAAGAAAAAATTCTGTTCTACTCGCATGTCCTGTTCCTCCCGCATCTTGTAGGAAATCAAAGATAGCACCAGAAATTCCATGAGTTTCTTCAGCTTCTCTTCAGTTGCGCTATTGGGCAAATACTTGAACATGAATGTTGGCTCAGTGTTTTCAGTACTATCCCAGACAGCGAGCCTGGGATCTCATTCTGGGACCCAGAGTTAGATGCTTAGGTCATATGAGATCTGAAATTCTCGCTGCTCTTTCTGAACCACTTTATACCACCTCTGTAAATTTTTTGATGTCATAAATATCCTTAATTTTTCTGAAGGCATATATAGCACCTGGCTTTATGTTAAAGTACCTCTTAATGTCATATACTTCACAAATCATGCATTTCTTGGCATCAAACACAATTTTTTATTTCTTTCTTCTGGGTTGGTTTATTTTTATTTTTTTATTTTTTGCATCAAACAATTTTAAACAAGTACTTTCTGTGTTAGAACTTTCTGCCTCACCCAAGGATTAGCTGATTAGCTGTTATTATAACTGTTACAGAAAATTCCACCCCCCTGCCACCATCTTGTTACTCTGTGGTTCTTTTTGCCCACAGCCCATTAAGAATTGTCACTCTCTCCCTGGCTGGTGTGGCTCAATGGATTGAGTGCGGGCCCAGTCAGGTCACATGCCTGGGTTGCGGTCCAGATCAGGTCCCAGTAGGGGGCACGTGAGAGGCAACCAGACATTGATATTTCTCTCTCTTTCTCCCTTCCCCTCTGTCTAAAAGAAATACATAAAATCTTCAAAAAAAGAAAAGAAAGAAAGAAGGAATTGTCACTCTCAATGCCAGAGTTTGGTAGAGAGGAAAGGAATTATTTATTCAAAAGTTACACAGGTTTAGAGTAATGGTGGAATGTCACCATTAAATCCCAAAGTGCCTGTAAAATACCCACAAACACACATACACAGTCCAGCTTCCCCCTGCCAAACCAGGCCAGGCAGGGGTACTGTATCTCAGAAAAAGAAAATAGAAGTCCGTAGCCCGGCTAGGCTCCTGTTCTTAATCCAAAACCGTGTAGCACTTCCTAATGGCAGACTGGTGGGCATCCTTCTGCATTCTTTCGAACCACATGGCCAAGAGAGAGAGCTCCGCGTGGCTGCTACATCTTGTTTTCTAGCTTTCTAAGCCACGTGGTCAAAAGAGCCCCCTCTCTGCTCCCAAACCGCATGGTAAAGGCCCAGCAGGGCAGCGGCGCCTGAGTTTAAGTCCCTGCGCAGATCTTCCTCCATAACCACGGTCCCAACTCCTCTCACACTGAGTTACACCTGCCAGTAGTCTGGTTTCCTCTGCCTTTTCTCTTCCACCACCGTTAGTCCAGGCAAGTGTGGCCTGTGACACAGAAGCCCCTTCCAAGCTGCTCTCGCAGGCACAGGAAGCTCCTCTGGCTACATCCCGTCGTGGGTTAGGGTCATGCCCCTCTCCCTGGCCCCCAGCAGGCACAGGTTTTAATATTGCTAAAACACCGACCAAGTTCTTCAGACACGCCAGGTAGCTCTCAATGGCCCTGCTCAGCTTCCCTCATGCCCTGAGCGATAGCTGTGGGGGTTTTCTCCATTTGGGGGGAACCTCTAGCTCAACACCCCATTACATAACTGGGTAAAAAGCTGTGCACTTTCTCCTCCTCTCTGCACACTGTCGAAATACTATATGTCATAGCAGCTGTCGTGATCTGTCTGCCCAAATCCTATTTTGGCATATACATCGAGGGACATGTAGTCTTGGGGTCAGCAGTGGGCGCTGACACATGTGTGAGAGTTCTCTCTTCTTGTCTTCTTTCTCCATTTTAAATGAGGTTTCATTTATTCATTTTCACAAGAACAATATGATCTTTTGCATACCGCTCTCGAGCCTTTGCTGAACTTCCATTAGCTCAGACAGTTTTTTAGTGGATTCCTGAGGATGTTCTAACTATAAGGTCACATCATCTGTGAGTAAAGATAATTTCACTTTTATTTTCCAGTCTGGATGCCTTTTAGTTCTTTTTCTTGGCTACACCCTTCAATAGAATATTTCTATCACCTGTTTTGCTGCTCACAGGCCTTTTTTGGCTCCTTGTGGATGTCAGCTGAGTTCCAAGTGGTCACATTTGCTGAATTAAGGACCTCTAGATAAGTAAGGTATTCATGAGGTGCCTTTCCAAGGACACCTTGATTCTCATCCACACACTTTCCATAAACTTCTGTTTGTGTATTATTTTCATTTCCTTTCCTCTTGAGGAAGACTTTTTGAAGAACTGTCTTCCTTGTAGAATCAAATTCTATCTTACGTCATTTGTCATTCATTTTTGTAGACAGACGTTTCTATTATTCTATATTTAAATTGGTCTATCTTAAGTCCCTCTGTCTAGATTCCCTGGACTCAGAGTTGGATGACCTGGCCTTTGGTCTTCTGGTTCTGACACTTACAAGTTGTATGACCTTCACCAAGTCCATTTCCCCTCTTGGCTCCTGTTCCTTTTCTGTAAAGTGAGAGTTGGATTGGATGATATCTCGGCCGAGGTCCCTTCCCACTCCAACAATCTATCCTTTAATATTTCTGATAACTCAATGCCATGCCAGGTGGAAAGAGAATAAGTTAGGATTCACGTGGAATAGAGGCCCAAGCTGCCTTTATTCTTTAGTAACCTATTAATAGTTTACATAGTAAAGGAAGCTTTAAGATAACTTGTTTGGATTCAGGGATACAGATAAGAGAGGCCTGGGTCGCAAACCTTTGTCATCAAAAGCCCCAGCTGACATGGCCTGAAGGGGTCAAAGCACAAAGGAATAGGAAGGAAACTTTCTTGGACCAGGGTGCAACTCGCTCAGAGAAGCTGTCAGCAGGGGTGAAAACTTACTGGTTTCTAAATGCCATTCTGTATATAGAGGGACAAAGGTCAATAGCCTTATGATTGACCTCGGACTTGGGAGTAGCAGCAGTGAGTAAGTACCTGCTTGTCTGAACCGCACCCTAGGCCCAGGGACTGACTCAGCCCGGTGGGTGCTTCCTGACAACTGGGACACCTGGGCACAGCTGAAGGACTCTGAACCTGGTTGGTGTATGACAAAGAAGTTGACACTTGATATTTTTATTAAGGCTTCTTTTTCATCATAGAATACAAAATGGAAAAGTACAGAAAAGAAGAAGAAGGTACAAACCCTACCATTTAGTTACGATGGAAAGGATAAAGTCAGCACCTTTTGCTCTCCTGGCACCGTCTGCAGAGCAGGCCTGTGACCTTGTTAAACACGACGCCCTCTTACTCTTCTGTGCTTATGTCCCCAGGACTGGCGATTACTGGAAAGCTAGACCAGAAAGAATGTGATTAACTGCTCCCTGCAGCCACAGGCAGACGGTAACGTTGGAAGAAACTGCAGCCTCGAGTTATAACGCCCCCAACAGCCAATGGGCCGCACAATGGCAATGCCCCCCTTTAAGCCAATTCTAGCTCAATGAAAGCTCAAAGCCCCCACCCCTCACTGCTGTGCATCTCTCCACACCGTGCCCCTCTCCTTTCTTGGGCAGTGAACAAAAACTTTACTCCCTACCCTTTCTTCTCTTTGTGAACTCTTTCACAGCCCGCATCACCAATTACCCCAACGACAACAACGACTGTTGTGGTCTTGGTGTATTTCATTTATTTATTGATTCACCTAATACAAATATTACTGAAGGCCTCTTAGAGCTACTTCACTGTTTTTCCCCACAGTGTTATGTTGTTTGGAAAGCCCATATTTACTTAGCCTATTCCTTTGGAATGGACATAGCTCATCTGCTTTCACAAACGACTCTGCCTTGAACATCCTATACACATATGTGTACACTCGTGTACAAGTGGATTTCATCAGCTTGATTATAATCCATATCTTGTCTTTTGGTAATTGGTAGCCGACAATTTTCTTCTTACTCATTTGCATTTGTTTATATCTTGAATTGGATGTTTTTCCATGTTTATCAAACTATTTTTTTTCAGTAAGCTGCCTGTTCCTATTTTTCTACTTATTTTCTATCTTACTGATGTATACAATAAAAAATTCTTGTGTTAAGAAGATTAGCCCTTTCAAAGGGAACAAGAAAAAACAAATGAGATTACATCAAACTAAAAAGGTTTTGCTCAGCAAAGGAAACTATTGACAAAACAATAAGACAACATACCAAATGGGAGAAGATATTCACCAGTAATATATCTGATAAAGGCTTAATATCCCAAATCCTTAATATAAAGAACTTATACAACATAACACCAAAAAAAGCAATCCAGGACCTGAACAGACACTTCTCCAAAGAGGACATGCAGATGGCCCACAGACATGTGAAAAGATGCTCAACATCACTGATCATCAGAGATGCAAATTAAAATCACAATGAGGTATCACCTCACACCTCTCAGAATGACTATGAATAAATCAACAAAGGACAAGTGTTGGTAAGGATGTGGAAAAAAGAGGACCCTCATGCACTGTTCATGGAATTACAAACTGGTATAGCCACTATGGAAAACAATATGGAGTTTCCTCAAAAACTTAAAAATAGAGGGAGTACAGGCCAAGATGGAGGCATAGGCATAGGTAGAAACACTTCACTTCCTCACACAACCAAAAGGATAACAACCAATTTAAAAACAAAAAACAACCAGAAGTGCCGGGAAATAAAACCGCAGGGAACTCTGACCACCAAGGAGATAAAGAAACACTCATCCAGACCAGTAGGAGGGGCGGAGATGGGCAGCCGGGCTGGTGGAGCGGGCGGTCCCACATTTCCCTGCAGATAAACCGGGAGGAACAACTGGGGAGCAAGACAGACCACGCAACCCAGGGCTCCAGCTCGGGGAAATAAAGCCTCAAACCTCTGATTGAAAACACGTGAGGGGACTGAAGCGGCAGCGGGAGAAACTCTCCGACTCACGGGAGAGCTCATTGGAGAGACCCACAAGGTCCTAGGATGTACACAAGCCCACCCACCTGGGAATCAGCACCAGAAGGGCCCACTTTGCTTGTGGGGAGTGAGGGGAGTGACAGAAAACTGGCAGAGAGCGAAGCAAGCGGCACTGTTCCCTCTCGGACCCCTCCCCCACATACAGCACCACAACGCAGCGTAGGGGTAGCCCTGAAGTGGGAAGCGGGAGGGGAGAATGGGGGAAAAGTTACAGGGAATAAGAAGCATAATTAGTAAGAACAAAATAGACAGGAGGAGGTTAAGAACAGTATAGAAAATGGAGAAGCCAAAGAACTTATATGTATGACCCATGGAAATGAACTAAGTGGTGGTGGGGGGGGGTTGGAGGGTAGGATATTACAGAGTGGAGGGGAAAAAGGGGAGAAAAAATGGGGCAGCTGTAATAGCGTAATCAATTAAATATACTTTAAAAAACTTAAAAATAGAACTACCTTATGATCCAGCAATTCTACTTCTGGATATTTATTGGAAGAATTCCAAAACATCACGTCAAAAAGATATATACACCCTTGTATTCATTGCAGCACTACCAGTAGTACATAAGGTTGGTCCAGAACATATCCAGCCATGTAATATGAAAAACAGAGACATTTGTTGAAGATACAAGATAGAAGAAACAGTGTACATAGGACAATGACACCTCAGTCCCCTTCCAAGTTACGACCTTCTTGAGGAAATCTGGTTCATTGGCAGTGGTTTGAATCAAGTCATTAGCAACTGCAGCACGATGCTCCTTCTGCTCTGGTAGCAGAAGCTGCAGAACAAATTTTTCCACGACACATTTCATGCCAAGATCCTGCATCAAAATCTTGGACAGAGTAGTTTTTGGAATCTCCAGATAAGCTTCTAGTTCTTGCTCTGTCAGTTGCCAATCTTTGTTGATTGCAGCCCGTACACGTTCAACAATTTCATGTGATCTGCTTGTTGCAGGCCTTCCAGAGCGTGGATCACTTCCCACAGATTCCCGACCATCTTGGAGGCGCTTGCGCCACGCTTTTATTTGTGCTGCACTCATTGCATCGTCCCCAAGAGGCTTCTGAATCATCCAAATAGTTTCTGCCAAGGAATGTTCAAGCTTAATGCAAAATTTGCTGCAGATTCATTGCTCTGCTTGCTCAGTCATTTTGAATGAAACAACACACAGGACACATGCTCACTCAACGGCATCTACCTCCCCCACTGACTAGTACAGTGAAGTCGTCATTGTTCATGCATGCGCATTCCAGTCCACTCTCCTTGGCTGCCAGGCTACATCGATGTCACACAAACTGTTCTTGTTACATTAACAATGGTTGGACTTTTTCTGGGCATACAATGGAATATTACTTGGCTAATAAGAAAGAGTGAAATCTTACCACTTGTGACAACGTGGATGGACCTGGAGGGTATTATGGTAAGTGAAATAAGTCAGAGAAAGACAAATACCATGTGATTTTTCATATGTGTGGAATCTAAACACCAAAATAAACAAAACAGAAACAGACTCATAGATACAGAGTTCAGGTTGCCAGGTGGGAGGGGGCTTGGAGGGCTGGGTGAAAAAGGTGAGGATATTAAGAAGTACCAAGTGGCAGTTACAAACTGGACGCTTGAACGAAAAGTACAGCACAGGAAACACAGCCAATAACGTTGTACTAACTGTGTGTGGTGCCAGGTGGGTGCTAGACTTATCAGGGTGATCTCTTCATAAGCTATCTAAATGTCTAACCACTAGGCTGTACACCTGAAACTAATATAATATTGAATGTCAACTGTAATTGAAAAATTAAAAAATAAAAAGAATAGGCCCTCCGGCAATCATCTAGCTAAAAATAGGCTGTCTTTTGCCCTTTGACCTTAACATTCTTTTCATCACAAAGTTAAGTCTTTTTTGAATGTCTAATTCATTTCCTTTCTGGCTTCTGGGGTTTGTGTCTTGTTCAGAAATGCCTTCTTCACTTCAAAATTATTTTGTGAAATTATGGGATAATTTCTCCTAGTATTTTCCCAGATTTTTTGTTCCATTAAGTCTCTGTCTGGAAAGTATTTGAGGGCAGCCATCAGCTCTATGTCTGTCTTTTCTAACCCTGACTCTGTGATCCGTGATCCAGCTTCCTGGGAGTTCCAAACAACCCAGATTTTCCCGGACCCTTGGAGATGTGACTGAACCTGACTTAATGGCACATTGCTGGTTGTAACCTTGGACCCCTACGTCCTCTCCTGCTCACTGAGTCCTCGGCCCAGACCCCAGGGGGAATCTGGGCAGACTCTTCTCAGGGGGGCGTGGGCACCAGGTGGCCGCACAGCGATCTGGATGCCCCTTTGTCTCGGTCTCGGGCGGTAGCACTTCCTCTGTAAATTGGGCCCCAGCTCCCTTCACTGCTCCCTCCCATCCCACCTGTGCTCTGCCCCCTGCTCTTCTCCAGGAAATTTGCATCATGTGGCAGAGGGAGGGCTCTGCAGGACTGCTCCGCCAGCCATGGTCTGCTCAGCCAGCCATGGTCTGCTCAGCTGCCCCCGTGCTCCTGCTGGCCACGACTCTGCCCCTGGTGGGGTGACCAGGGGCCCGAGCGTCCCAATCTGTAAGACTGGGGTGAGGACCCCAGGAAGGTCTGCAGAGGTAACAATGAGGATATCGGGTGTGAGAGCAGTAAAGGTGCAGGATGAAATGACAGGTGGAGGGGAAAAGACTTAAAAAAAAGCTGGTTTGTTACAAGGTCTCCGAGAGTTCAGTCTGTATTCCAGAGTGTGGGGGTAGCTTTGTTTCTTCATTCGAGTCCCTGGGAACTCCAGGGCTGCCTGCTGCACTTCCACTTAAGCTCGCAATTTGAACGTGAAAAGAGAAACTTCCCAGATTTGGGGACCATTGGCACAGAGGAGAGGAGAGTATCTGAGGAAAGGCAGCCGAGTCTGGAGTAGTACTTTTTCATCTGTGTTTGCTCCCACGTGGTATCTCTGTCTCCATCTCCATCCATGTCCTTATCTACATCCCTATCTGTTTTTAGGTAGGTACCCACGTACACACACCGTTTGAGCAACGGGGGAGTTGGTGAGGAACCATTTCCAGGAACCAGGGACTACGGGAAGATGCTGCTTCTGCCCACCCCAGTGGCGGTTCCTATGGAGGGAAGAGAAGTCCCCAAGCCTCTGGGCCCTCCCCCTGGAGCTGCAGGCCCAGCCATTTCAATTAGCCTAGAGGCCCAGGGACAGGTGAACTCAGGAAGGAATGCAGCAGAGTGTATTGACTCTTGGGGGTGCCTGGTTCCTGGGTTCAGGCTCTGGCGGGTCCCTGGAGCTGTGTCCCTTGAACCTCCTGCCAGAAGCCTATTTCCTCCTCCTGGTGTTCCACTTAATTCCAGGCAAAAAATAAAGATAACATTTTAAAAAGAGGCCCTTCCAAGAGACTGTGTCGTGCCAGCAGATTAGCCAGGCTGGCCCCTGAGCCACCTGGGGAAGAAGGTGTCCCTGAAAGAAACCTGGGGTCAGCCTGTCTTCAGAGGTCTCTCCTCTGTGCTCTGTTCTAGCCACCTGGTTGGGCAGGAGGGGAATCTGGGCAGCAGGTAGTGAGTGGACAGGAGAGGAGGAGCGGGAGCAGGGAGTGAGGCGGGAAGAGAGCCCTGGGAGAGGCCACAGCACAGGGCAGTGGGTGAACAGAGAGGACCAGACCAGCGCTGCTCAGGCAGGTCCATCTACCAGGTGTCCAACTGTGAGGCCTTGGGAAACTCATCTGTCCTCAAGAGCCTCGTCTGTGAGATGGGGGTTGCTGGGGGCGTGCCTCAGCTGGATGCGGAGTAACTGTCCCTGAGCCCTGGCTGTGCCTGGATGGGCCACGGGACGGAGGTCTGCTCCAGGTTCCTGGCAGTGAGCAGCTGGGCATGGGAACTGGCCCATGGTCTCCCTGCCCCTCCTCTCCAGCTGCCCCTCTTCTCCAGCTGCCCCTCCTCTCCAGCTGCCCCTCTTCTCCTGTAGAATCGGTCCTGGCCTCGGTCTATGTGCAGCTGGATGTCTCCGGTGAGGCCAGCCGCACTCTTCCAGGCCCCTGACCCTGCTGCCTGCCCAGCTCCCTCTTCCCCAAGAACTCTCACTGGCTTCAGCCTCACGACAGGTAGGGGGAACTCCACTGGGTCCTGCCTCTCAGGGCCTCCGATGGCTTGGGAAGGGGGCTCAGAGTGAAGGGAACATGGGCCTCCCAGCCCTCCTGCAGCCAGCTTGCCTGCTATGCTCCCCATTTCCTGGAGGGTCTGCATGGCCCAGCTCCTTCCTCACTTTCCTACCAGACAGACCCTTCCCTTCCTGCTCCCGGTCCCCATCTTGTAACAGAGGGCCCAAGGGGTAGGTGGGGGGGAACCTGGACTTCCCCACCCTGACCCTGGGCGCCTTTGGGAGTGCATGACCTCCACTGCTGCGAACCCTAGCTGAGGAGGCAGCCCCAGATGTGCCCGTGACTTTGCGATTGCTCCAGACACCCAGCCCCAGACCTCTCAGGCATCCAGCGGTGGTTGGTCCTGCCCAGGTGGCCTTCTCAGGCAGCCTGCCCCCTTCTCACTCCCTTCCCTGTCACAGAGTGCGCCACCAAGCCCGATGGGTTTACCTACTGTGCTTGCCTGACTGGGTACCAGTAGAACACCAGTGTCTGCTCTCGTCACGATCCTTGCCAGCCAGCCCCCCTACAACCACCAGCCCTGCGGCTGTCTTGTCCTCAGCCCTCCGGAAGCTGGGTACTGCCAGTTGCTGCCACCTGGTGAGGAGAGTGGAGAACTTGGAAACCACTGGGCCCAAGTGAAAGAAACCTTCCCTGTGTTTTTTCCCTCGCTGACTCCTATTATTTCTGCCAGCTGGCCCAAGCCCTGAGGCTCCTCTGGATGGGAGAAGACGACAGCCATCGCGGCAGATCACAGGCCCCCATCTTAGGACCTGAGTAGCGAGGCTAATGAACAAGGCTTGGAGACATACCAACAAGGAGAGAAATTTCCCCACTGGGACAGGGGAGGTCATAGGTCAAAAAGGCTCCCTGTTTGGTTCCCAGTGACAGATGGGTCTTCCAGGCTGGACTGCAGCAGCCACACTCCTCCAGGGAGAAAGTAAAATAAAAAATGCTAGGTGGGAGGGAGTGAAGAGGGACAGGAATCAGAAGATGGGGAAGTGTCACAGCTCAGCTGTTGGCGTACAGACATGCGTGTGACTCTTTAGTTCAGGACACTGTGCCACCACCATTCCTGCTTTTCAGACGGGTAGAGGTCAAGAAATTGAAGAGGGCCCCCTTAGGGCCTGGCTGACCCCAAGGGATGGAGGGGGAAGAAGGGTTGTTGGGTGGAGGGGAGGGATGAGCTTCAGGAGACCACATACTTGAAGATGCTCCAGTGGTTAGCTGAACAGTGCCCCCATTCTTCCTATCTAGAAACCCCCCTTCAGAGGCCTGTCTTCTCTTCCCCCTTCCTCACCAACCTGGGGTCTTGCACTGAATGAGGAAAGGTAGGTTTGGGGGCCTATGTACCCTAGTGCCCTGGCTCAGTGCTAAGAGCGCTAGCAGCTAGTGTTCCCCTCTCTGTTGGGCACCACAGACTCTCCTGAAAACCACTGACAAGGTCCTAGACGCAGACACCAGTTCTCTGTGGACCACGGCCCAGGGACGGATGCCCTCGGCAAGCTCAGACCTCCTGCTGGCTGTGGAGACCCTGGCGTGCAGCCTGTGCCCACAAGACCACCCCCTTACCTTCAGCTTGCCCAACGTGCAGGTGCAGACCCAGCTCCTCGGCCCCACGCTCCCTGCTGACTACAGTCTCATTCTCCACTCAGCCCCCACCGCAGGCACTGATTCCCAGACGCTCACTGGCCCCACTGTTACTAGTAACAATAACATCCCCATGAACAGCTTGGTGCTGCGCAAGCTGGACCACCTTCTACCTTCAAACTATGGACAAGGGCTGGGAGACCCCCTCTATGCCACTCCTGGTCTGGTCCTCGCCATCTCCATCATAGCAGGTGGCCAGGCCTTCAACCAGGAAGTCATCATGGACTTTGGGGACAGAGATAGCACCCTTCACTGTATCGTCTGGGACCAGCATCTCTTCCAGGGCAACGGAGGCTGGTCAGAGGAAGGGTGCCAGGTGTAGGCAGCCAATGCCAGCCCTGCCACGCAGTGCATCTGCTGGCACCTCACTGCCTTCTCCATCCTCAAGTCCCGACACACTGTTCCAGAAAAGCGCACCCTGGATCTGCTGAGTCAGGTGGGCTTGGGGGCCTCCATTCTGGCACTGCTTGTGTGCTTGGGCGTGTACAGGCTCGTGCGGAGAGTCATGGTAGGAACAAAGTTGCCTACTTACGCAACACAGCCCTACTCAACATGGTGCTCTGCCTGCTGGCCACAGACACCTGCTTCCTGGGAGCCGCACTGCTTCCTCCAGGGCTGGAAAGTCCACTCTGCCTGGCTGCTGCCTTCCTCTGTCATTCCCTCTGCCTGGCCACCTTTTTCTGGATGCTGGCTCAGGCCCTGATGTTAGCCCACCAGTTGCTCTGTCTTCCATCAGCTGTCCAAGCACCGAGTACTCTCCCTCATGGTGGTTCTCGGCTACCTGTGCCCAATAGGGTTTGCAGGTGTCGCCCTGGGCCTCTACCTACCTCAAGGGCAATACCTGGGGGAGAGGGCATACTGGTTGGATGAGAAGGGAGGGGCGCTCTACACCTTTGCGGGGCCGGTGCTGGTCATCGTGGGCCTGAATGGGCTGGTACTTGCCATGACCATGCTGAAGTTGCTGAGACCTTCGCTGTCAGAGGGACCCCGGGTGGAGAAGTGCCAAGACCTTCTGGGGTGATCAAAGCCCTGCTCGTCCTCACACCCATCTTCAGTGTCACCTGGGTGCTGGGCCTGGCCACTCTGCCGGAGGACATCTCCACAGTCCCTCACTACATCTCCACGATTCTCACCACCTCCCAGGTGGGTGGTGACGAGGTGGCCGTGCTTTGTGCCATTTTAGATGTTCTCAGTCACTGCCAGTCCCTTCTCAAGGTGCTGTCGTGGTGGAGCAGAGGAAATATGGCTCGGGAAGTTTAGAAAGCATAGGTTTGGGTCCCAGTTCCACTGGCTGGCTGGATAACTGGATAAATCCCTCCGAGCTTTGGTTTTCGTATCTGTGAAATAATACCTGGTTTTGCCAGAGAAGCCAGGGAATCGTCAGCACCGAGCCCTTTGATATCCCCTTCGCAACCATAGCAGTAAGAACAGCACCAAAAGGGTCCTGTACCCCAATGATGCTGATGTACAGAAACCCGAGACGGGAGGCCTCGTTCGAGAGTAGGACAAGAGGTCAGAGGCAGAGGAGGAGGGGAGGGAACGAGTGGATTGCGGTTGATTCCTTCCTCCTTGACTCACTTATCCCCTTCTCCCTCCTTTCAGGGTGTCTTCATCTTATGGTTCGGTTGCCTTATGGACAAGAAAGTGAGTATGCCCACCTCATCCCCGCCTGACTCACAGCCAAAGGCAGGGACTTCGGCTGCCATAACCAGGCATTTATCTCCCTGCAGGTACAACAGGCTTTACTCAGAAGCTTCTGCCACACGCAGCCCCCCAACTCCACCATCTCCCTGGTGAGTCTCTGCCTTCAAATCCTTCGTTCTCCCCCTGAGAGCAGGTGGGAAGCAGGTGCCCACAGCCCTTCCCTGGGGAGATGGGCACCACTAGCAGCTGAGAGAAGACTGGGGTCGTTCTCTAGAGCGAGCACGTTCCAGGCTCGAGCTGTCCACTGCAGTGCAGAAAGCAGCCTGGTCAGGAACGTCAGAATCAGGTACCCTGGTCCCTGCTCACAACCTGGACTCCCGGTGACTCTCTTGTCCCTGGTTTCTCCATCTGAAAATCTGCCTCCAGTTACTATTTGAAGGGACAAGGCAGGATCGGTAGGCACGGGCCTCACCATAGCTGAGAGCAAAGTGCCCCCCTCACTGTGGCCCCTGAAGGAGGACAGGTGAGAATGTGAAAATGGACACAACCTCATTAAAGGCGAGTTGGCAATGATCGCCCTGCAACCGGGCCTTTTCACCCCTCCCCAGGCCACCAATGAAACCCACATCCTGGAACACAGCAAAGGAAGGAGTGAAAATGCCAGGTGAGGATGAAGCTTTCTTTGGAGCAGAGTGAGCGGGGTGAGCAGGCTCCTGGCAGAGCTCTTGACAGAAAGCTCCTCTTCATACACCTGCCCCAGCCCAAAGGGAGGAAAACAGACTTCGCTACAGTAGACATTTCTCCATGAGCTGGGAAGGTGGAGGCCTTAGCGAGCAGAAATGATAGCACCTGCTATTGCTTTCCCAAAAAGCTGGAGGGAGTTTAACCACAACAGCCCTTAACTCAGTTCCCTCTGAAAGTTCCTTTTCACACTTTCAGATATTTAATTATCCTGACAAATCCTTGTTTGTTTTTCCTTTAAGATTTTATTTATTGATTTTCAGGCAGAGGGGAAGGAAGGGAGAAAGAGAGGGAAACATCAATGTGTGGTTGCCTCTTGTGTACCCCCTACTGGGGACCTGGCCCACAACTTAGGCATGTGCCTTCACTGGGAATCGAACTGGCAACCTTTTTGTTCTCAGGCTGGTGCTCAATCCACTGAGCCCCAAGCAGCCAGGGCAAAAAATAAAATCCTTGTTTCGAAGGAATTAGCATGGGTGAGCTTGTTGTCCAGAGGAAGGGTGATCTGCGAAGGTGGGGCAAGGTCTCTTTTCACCGGCCCAGAGCGTCAGGGCAAGCTCTCTCGCGGGGAGCCACACAGAGACCCCACGTTCCCTCTGAGGGAATGCAGGGTGTGTGCTTGGACCCGCCAGGACAGGCCTTGGCCCAATGCCCCGAACCCTTCCCTGCTCCCAGAGCTCAGCCCTCCAGAAAGCCAGGCTATGTTTCCATTAGTCACACTCATCTCTCTGGCACTCACCTGTCCCCACCCCTAAACTAGCCCGGCAAGAAGAGCATGACAAACTAGCTGAAGCTCTCTAATGAATGAACCTGGCTTTGCTGTAGAAATTATCAAGATGAGTTTAAAATAATTGCAAGTAAAACTGTCTCAAACAGTTTTTAACTCACCAACAGTTTATGTTACAGATACAGTTGATACAAATGGTTTTAACTATTCAGTGATTTCTCATTATTTCTTCTCTACGTTATGAAGAAAGGATGGCTTAACTGACAGGAACGCTGATCTCCCAAACATTAGAGGTGAAAAGCAGAATTTGGTGTGTTTATTGTCAAAGTTCACAAAAAGGTGAAGGTAATGAGCCCCTTTCTTCAACATTTAAACATATCAATATAAACTTGTTTCACAGACACTTGCGTGTCTACACAGTCACTGATATGAACACACTTGAAAGGCGGTGTTGTAAATTTTAAACTAGGAGAAAGGTACCACAGACTGCTACAAATTAAGAAAAGATGACAAGCACATTTAAAAGTGACAGGATGCAGCTAAGATCAGATACAGAGAATAAAGATTTAAGAAAAGCCTCTAGCAGACACCAAGACATCTCGCTGAACTAATGTATGGAATTCACAATAGATAATGACAGGGCCCGAAGAACTTTTAAACTGGATAAATGAAACAATTCTGATAAGTGCATATTCACACATGATTTGTGTGAATATTTCAACTGTGTGTAAACCAGACCAAATAGTTCTCCAAGTGGATTCGATCGTTCTCCCAAGTAGAAGGTACCAAGTCACCAGGACCGTGGTGACGTGTCTAGGCCTAGGGCTTGCTGCAGCCCCCAGGGGAGGCAGGCAGCTCCTGAAACAGAAGACTTTGCCTTGCTGGTTTCCCTGGCAACACAGACATGTCTCAATGTCACTGTCACTTCATTAGTATTTACAGTCTTGATTTTTTTTTTCAATTATAGAATTATTTTCGGGATGATTCAAACACTATACTTTGGAAGCAGCAGAGACTCCTTTTCTGATATGCTTTGTAGAAACATGTTCTCATTTTCCTTCTCAAATGACTGCACACACCCAGTGCATGCTCTGCTGGTAAAAAAAAAATCACTTTAGAATTGATAAGTGAAATGACACTAAGCCTTTGTTCACTTGGCTCTCACCACAAAAGGAAAGGAAGGACTGAAAAAGGAGGCTCTGGAACTAATTGTGAGATTTAGCAGCAATTCCATTTCTGAAAAGATGGCTTAAGGAAGCAAGCAGACAAGTAAACAGATAAATGTACAAGGGATGTGCGTTCCAGTGCTTACATCCTCAAAAGAGAGGCACAATCAGGACATATCCATACAGAGGAATGCTATGTGGTCACTAAAAAAGTGATGTATAGCTACACCCTCTGATACGGAAAAATGTTTGGGCTATATAGCTAAGGAAAATGAGAGGGGACCAGAGCAGCATTGTAATAGGCAATTTTGCTCCACATGTCCAAATAAATACATATGCATTGGGAGAAAAATATATCAAACTATTAATAGTGAGTATCTTTACTTGATTTTTCATTTTCTTCTCACTCTATAAATAATGAATTTTTACAATAAGCATGCATTTTTATATTAGAAAAATAATAAAATGATTTTAAAAAACGTTCTGTTGAACATTTTGCGTATTTAAAAATAGAAACTCGTGCCCTGGCCAGTGTGGCTCAGTTAGTTGGAGCGTCTTCCCATAAACTGAAAGATTGTGGGTTCGGTCCCTGGTAGGGGCGAGTATGGGAGGAAACCGATGTTTCTCTTACACTGATCTATCTCTCTCTCTCTCTCTCTCTCTCTCTCTCTCTCTCTCTCTCCCCACCCTTTCCTCCCTCCTTCCTCTCTGGAATTAAAAAAAACAAAAAACGACAAGCAAAGAAACAAAATGCCCTCTGGAATTTAGGTTTCTGTGGAGTGTGGGCTACATTAGGGTCCCTGAGAAAGCTCTGAGCCCACCTGGAATTCTGCTTTGGGAATCAATTCTGTGTGGTCACTGGTGGCCCTTTAAGTATGGAAGGGAAGAGGGCTCCTAGTTGAGCTGGTTGCAGCTACAAACACTGCCAACATGTCTAAGTGCTTTTCTCTTTCACAACGTTTTCAGAATAGTATTTCTACTATTTTTGTCCTTCTATTCCCACATTCTCCTATTTCCCCTCAATCAGTGATCGCTCTTCATCGAAAAAGCAGAATATACCAGCTCAAGTCCCAAATAAACCACAGTGGACAAAGGCAGAGGGACCTCTGAGCCGTCCATTAAAATCTGAGACAGGCTGGGAGACCTTGATACTGCTTTTCACCCTTCACGAAAGACCAGAACTTGAGAGGCTTGGAGGAATCAGTACAACTCAGAAAGGATAGAGGGGAGGATGGGCTGAGAATTAGGATTCTTCTCTCTGGAAAGATGGAAGCAAGGAGGGCACGAATTTCTCTGTGTTTTATTGGTTGCTGTAGCCTCAGCGTCTAGAATAGTGCTCGACACATAACAAGCACTCAATAGATTCTTGCTGAATGAATGAACTATATAGACCATGGGAAGAACACGAACTTTTACTCAGAATCAGACCATCAGAAGCAAAGAGCTGGGCCGGGGATGGGGCAAAGAGGGAAGCAAACCTTTTGAAGTTTGAATGAAAACGAAAGAGGATGAGGGAAAATAAATGCTGCACTCCCAAATAAGTTATTTGGTGGAGCAGAGGATCTAATTAAAGTTTTATATGAAAAAGATGCTTAAGCTGGGATATTTACTATTATCTAAGTTTGTCTAAGAATGGAAGCATCTACAATAAACAACACACCATGCCAGTGAAAATAACTTGGCTTACTCTCACACGCATGGCATGTTTTGAAACGGTATGTAATTGTGCGAAGTTGGGCGAACCTGCGAACCACCCTCAGAACCACAACAGAACTTCAGCACCACTGAAGCTGTGTGCGCCTCTGCAATCCAATTCCACTGCCCCCGCCCAGAGGCCACCTCTGTTCCGAATGTTCCCCTTACCTTTTTTCTAAAAATCATTTTTAATTGTGGTAAAATACACAAAAAATTGATCACATTACCCATTTTTAAATACACAGTTTAGTAGTGTTTTAAGCACATTCACACTGTCATGCAACAAAACTCCAGAACTCTTTTCATCTTTCAAAACAGGAACTCTGGAGACATTAAACAAGTCATTCCCCCTCGTCCAGCCCCTGGCAACCATCCTTCTACTTTACGTCTCTGTGAATTTGACTGCTTTAGACGCCTCATATAAGTGGATCACACAGTATTTGGGTTCGTGTGTGTGCATGTGTGTGTGTGTGTGACTGGCTTATTTCAGTCAGCGTAACATCCTCAAGGTTCATTCATGTTGTCTGTGACAGGATTCCCGTCCTTTGTAAGGCTGCATGGCATTCTACTGTATATCTATTACTGTGTTATTTTCCATGTGAACAACTCTAAACCTACTTTTGCCCCACCCTGTACGTACACTTTGTTTATATACTGACGGACGCTGGGGTGCTTCTACGCATAGGCTACCGTGAATAATGCTATGAACACAGACGCAGACACCTCGTTAGAGCCTGCTTTCGATTCTTTTGGAGGCACGAGTATACCTAGACATGGAACTGCTGGATCACATGGTAATTCCAGTTAATTTTTTGAATAAATGACATACTGTTTTCCATAGTGGCTGCACCATTTTACTTTCCCACCAACCGTGCACAAGGGCTCCAATTTCTCCACATCCTCACCAACACTTACTACTTTCAGGTTTTCTGATAGTAGGCATCCTAACGTCTGCTATCCAAAGTGTGAAGTGGTATAGTTTTGATTTGCATTTCCCTATTGATTAGAGACGCTGAACATCTTTTCACACACGTATTGGTCAATTGTATATCTTCTTTAGAGAAATGTCTATTCAAACTCTTTGTCCATTTTAAAACTGAGTTGTTTTATTTCTGGTTGTTGAATTGTAGCATTTCTTTAGATATTCTAAATACTAACCCCTTACTGAATATATGATTTGCATGTATTTTTCTCCCATTCTGAAGGCTGTCTTTTCACTCTGTCCTTTGATGCAGTTTTAAATTTTGATGAAGTCCAATTTATCTATTTTTCTTTCCTGTGTTTTTGGTGTCATATCCAAGAAATCAGTGCCAAATCCAATGTCATGTAGCCTTTCCCATTTTCTTTTAAGAGATTTATAAGTTTAGCTCTTATATTTAGGTCTTTTATTCATTCTGAGTTAATATTTGTATATGGTGAAAGGTAGGGGTCCCACCTCATTCTTCTGCACGTGGATATACAATTTTCCCAACGTGATTTGTTGAAAAGACCGTCTTACCCCATTAGTTTTTTGTTGTTGTTTTAAATCCTCACCTGAGAATATGTTTATTGATTTTAGGTTGCAGGTTCATTCAATCCCTGGTCAGAATGTGGATGGGAGGCAACCAATAGATGTTTCCCTCTTTCTCTCTTTCCTTTCCTCTTTCTCTCAAATCAATAAACATATTTTTAAAAATTAAAAAAAATAGATTTATGTTAGTTGAGCAATGGAGGGGTGGGTGGGAGGGAAGGAATTATTCTAAAGCAGGCCCCTCTGTTCCTAGCAGCCTCATGGTTGACAAATGAAGAATCAAAGGCAAAATCTGCCCCTAAGCCAAGAGAACCACCTTTCGTCTCAAAAAAAAAGTAAGGCAAAGAGTTCTCTAATACGTCTCCACTTTATTAAGGTTAACCAACATAGTATTTATGTATCTAAACATTTACTGTAAGTTCTCAGTGATGTGTACATTCTGAATTATCATTCTGTAATTAAGTTAATTTAGGCACATTGGTTTGTATTTTATAGAAAATACTTAGCTTTAAGTCACAAATAGGAATGACTATAATTTGCAAATGTTACAAAGGTGATTCCAAATTTCAGCTAACCTCTTTTCCAAATTGCAACTTGTTTAGTCTTTAATAAAAATACAGAACAAAAACAAATGCTTAAATATGCCACGTGTGAAATGCTGGCGACTAAGAAATCCCTGAAGGAGCAGTAAGCCGTGATTACTGGAAAGCTCAGAACACCGCAAGGCTTAATTGCGAAGTATTTAACAGAAGGCCACAGATTTTGTTTCCCTACGAGGTGCTAGGAACTACAGATGTCATTTAGTAATGCATTGAAATGGCATTGCCTACTGTGAGTGCTGCACAGAAACTCCAGGCCACCGCTTCCTGATCCATTACTTTGGGTAAGCTTCCACTATCATCGCATGGCCCTGTGAAGGAAAAGAAGTTCAGTGAGAGCAATGAACTAGGAATCCAGCCAGTACAGAGGCTTCTGAGGACAATGGGGAAAGCACAAGCTTTGGAGTTTGATGTTGGCTCTGCCATTCAAATGGGGTGTGATCTTGGGGAAGCCATTCTGATGCGCAAGTTCACCTATCGAGGGGAGCTCACGGTGCCCACTGCACAGTGTTTCTGTGAGCACTAAATGAGGTAGCATATAATAAACACACACGCACACATTTCTATACACACACACGCATACACGTGCACATCGCAGTCTGTCTGATAGAGCCGGATTCCTAGCAGATGCTCCACAAGTGGTTGTGATCTAAATGAGAAGCCACAGGGGGCTTTTTTAGCTGCACAAAAATAAACATAATATAATGAATACCAACAACAGTAAATTTCTAGATTAGAAAACTGAGGCTTTGAAAGGTTAAGTAACTCATCCAAATCCACAACACTACTAAACAACAGAGCCAGGATTTGAAACCAGATCTAGATGATTTCAAGGACTCTTCTCCACTCAGAGGCAGGTGATCCAAGGGCCCACAAAGGTCATAAGGCAGAAAAATCCCTTCCCCAGCACTCTGCACAGTGCGGTGCACTGGTTATCTCCCTAGCTGAAACCAAGCATAGAAATTTATAGTTTCCTGAATCTAAACCCTATCTGACATTCAGTCATTCTATCTTTTGGACTGTGATCAAATCAGTGAATAGCTTAACTAATGCCCTGCTACTTGGTTCAATGCAATACCCATAAATATTTATTAAGAAACTTGCTACATGGTATATACTATACACTATAGCTCAAAACAAATTGCTGAATACCTTGATACAGGGACAAGCAAACAAAAAAGAACAGGGATGGAAAGGTTTGACCGACTTTGGGCTACCCTAGTAGGGTCCATGATATGGCAGAGATATTCTTTTCTGGCTTTATTTAAAATGTATTGGTTTCATGTCCCAAATCTTTCAGATTGCTCTAGATCAGTGGTTCTCAACTAGAGGTAATTTTGCTCCTTACTTTCCCCTGAGGACATTTAGCAGTATCTAAAGATACTTCTGGTTGTCCCAACTATGTGTATAAGGGAAGGGGGTGCTGCTACTGGTACTTAGTGGGTAGAGACCATGCCAAACATCTTACAACACATAGCATAACCCCCCACCCCCAACAAGGAATTACATGGCCCAAAATGTTAATACTGCCGAAGGTGAGAAACCCTGCTCTAGATTCACAGTGATGGATTCCTCGTCTGATCTAGTCATGCTCCTATTTCGTTTGGCTCTTGATGACCAATGCCAAATGTAGTCTGGTTTCTAAGATGCATCATCCTTCTCCTCACCAGACTATAAACTTCTAAAAGGTACTAGGTATTATTCTTTGTTCATCCACAAAAGCATCTGGTTTTGTGTTACTTATACTCCAGGTGCGAGACAAAAAAGCAGGGAACAAAAACAAACGCGGCAAACGGAGAGCATTCGCCCATTGAACTGTGTACTGCACACAGGGTGGTGCACTAGCTGTCCTCTCCGAGCCAGCCGGGGACAGAAAGGTAAGAGGGAGGGCTCTGGTTCTGACTGACGATGGCTTTCTGTAAAAAAGTTCACAGGTTAAAAAAGTGCTTCTGATCACAAAGTCTAAAATGCTCCAACCTATAAACAACTGACCCCTTGTTTCTTCAAAGTCTCTGAAGAAATGCCATAGCAGTTTAAAAATGTAAAATGTTTATATTTTTACGTATCTTATTTATTTATCTTGATTAGCAACAGGAAGTTTCTGTAATCTGGAGGAAAAATCAAATGTTTCCATCAAGATTAAAAAACAAAAAGATTACGGCCAGCCTTCCTTTTGGATTTTGTTCCCACAGTGAAATGCTATAGCAGGTAGGAAATTGTACCTTCCTGTACTGCAAGTAAAGCAAGTATAAGAAAATCTGTAGAATAATATAATTTCTCTCAGTTAAATAGCAGTAAGTTGTCCAGAGGTAAATTAATTCTCCAATTCAAGTACTGTTCAGTTCTCAAGAAAGACAGTTTACCTCTTGGAGAGATTCTGTAGATAAGTTTCATATAGATAAGTGACTAGACAAACGAATAGAAACTTATTCTTAAAGAAGAAAACAAATTAAATTGTGAATTATGAGTGGTGAGGGAATTATAGGCAATCTAAGTTTTTTCTACATATTTTTATATTTTCCATAATTACCATAAACAGCATGTACTATTTTTATAAACAAAAAATGTAAGCATTATTTTAGGAAAAAAGCTTTAGGATTTAAATAGCATCTTCTTTCCAAAGTACTATCAGAATTAAAGTTGTACCCCTCCTCAAAAAACAGGCTGCTTCTTTTTTGGTTGCATGCCATCAGAAATATTGCTCTGAAAATGCTTCAGAATAAACCAAACCAAACATTCTTGGATGAGCTTGTTTCCCCCCACCACAAACAATGATGCTCCCGAAGTCCTGTAACGTACCTGCCCTCCAGCTGCACACGCAGCCACCAAACCGAACTGGCCTCCTTCCTTCCGTAATCTGTTGGCGGCTGCCATGACCAACCGGCAGCCAGTGGCTCCAAAAGGGTGTCCAAGGGACAGTGACCCGCCCCAGTTGTTAAACTTCTCCAAGGGGGGAGTTCCCACCTGGCTCACATTAAAAGCAGACACAAATATAAAGATGAGTTTACTAAAGATAAGAATCAGACCATGCCCTTAGTAATAAGAAGTAACAGAACTAGAGAAATAACGAACAAGATACATCACAAATTATTTTACTGCAAAAGAAAATTCTAGGTCAATTCTGAAAGCCAAGGGTCTATTGATTTTCCTCCCTCTCTCCTTCCCTCCCTTCCTTCGTTCCTTCATTTTCTGACAGGATGTCTTCATAGATTTCATCTCAGTGTCCCCTAATTTTTTTTTTAGATTTTGTTTATTTACTCTCAGAGAGGGGGCGGGAGGGAGAAACAGAAGGAGAGAAACATCAATGTGCAAGAGATACATTGGTCAGTTGCCTCTCACACGTCCCTACCTGGGGACCTGGCCCGCAACCCAGGCATGTCCCTGACTGGGAATGGAACCAGTGACCCTTTGGTTCACAGGCTGGCACTCAATCCACTGCGCCACACCAGCCAGGGCCAAAATTTATTTATGTATTTTGTTTCTTTTTCATCTAACATTTGAATAAGAAGAACAAAAAACAACCTAAAATTTTGCTTTTATTTTTTTCTAAAGAATTTTGCAACTAAGAAACATTAACACAAACTTCTTCACAGGAGAAGCTTCCCACATCATATTTTTACTGGCAGGTAACTAAGCTCCAAATATTAAAGTGCTCTGGAAGGTCAAGCCTATTTTTAATCAGAAACTTACCTTGGTTTTTCTACCCATGTAGTTTTGTGCAAACCAATCAGAATCCATGGCTTTAAAGTTAGCCAAAATCTGACCCTAGAAGGGAAAATAATTCAATAAAGACCTTGTCACTAATGTTTCTTGAGGGCTTCTTTTACACGAGTTGTCTAACTTTGAAGTTGACCAAAGTTTTAAATCAGTCTTCACTGACAATCTTCTAAAGAAACAACCTGGTGCTTTCGAAGGGCCTGTAAGAGAGGGCCTCAAAACCACTACCACGCCCTCGACCTCTACCACCGTCCACATCCACGCGGCCCTGGGTCCGCGCTCCGTAGACAGAGCTGCACTTCCGTTTTATGCGCATTACCAACCACGCCCTGCGCTCTCCCACAAGCCTGCCTACATTTTTTTTTATTATTATAGCTCTTTAACATGACTTACTGAGAAAGCTTCATGAAATTCAAAAGCATCAATATCATTCATTGTTAATCCTGCCTTTTCTAGAACTTTTGGAGTAGCATATGTTGGTCTGAAAAGAAGAAAAAAGTAGTATGTTAGAACTTTAACCTTTAACCTCAGAGCACATTCCCATTCCCCAAACTGAGCTCTACACAGGCATCAGAACGCTCTCCTCTCGTTCTCAGACTCCACTGCACAATATTACGTGCTGGGGGTACAACAGTGAATTAAATAGACATGGCCTCTGCTCTTAATGCAGTTTATATTCTACAGTCAGGGAACCAGATAACAAACAAGCAGACAATGAAAGAGAAAGACACACTAATAGTGTGAAGAGCCAGAAGAACAGAGTTCGAAGGGCAAAGCACAGGAAACGGCACGGCTAGTCTGAAGGACATAGTGGAGGCCAGTCAGCGCACAGCCTTGCGAGGGAGGGCAGGCGGTCTAAAATGAGGGGGCTTTTATAAAAGGCTCTTCTGAAGATCGTGTAGCAGAGTGCGTAGCAACATGAAAAAATACTTACACATGTTAATAAAAAAAGAATACAAAGTTATATATGAAACTAAGTAGAAATTATAGGAATAAGTGGAAAGAATCCAAAACTATAAAATGACATACCAACATAGAGGATTATTATTGTTTTTTTTTAAAAAAAATCCAACAAACAAATCAATTATGAATTCAGGACTTAATAGACTTTAAAATCTGTACAATAAACACTTTTGATTGTAGTTCAAGGATATATATACTGCCACATACCCGAGCAGAAGTTGATCCTTTGGATCTTGAGACACGTACACAAAATCCCTAGGTCAAAAACGGAGAGGTTAGCTCCAGCAATAAAATAAAGAAATCAGAGGCAATGTATTTAAACATTTACTTTACCTCAAATATGCCTTTGGCTTATAACCCATGGCCAGAGCTTTTTCCTCCGCCATAATCAGCATTGCAGAGGCCCCGTCGGTCTGAAATGTTAATTGGAACAACGATGATAAATTCTTCAGCCTATCTGGAGGTCTTTCTATAGTCATCTCCTTCTATGTTCTGTTCCTGAACCTACCAACTAGTTACAGTTATATGGTGATTCTATCTACCAAAACCTTTTCATTTTCTCCATCAAACATCCCAATTCAAACATCCACACTGCTGCGTGTCTGACCCTGATTTGCAAGATATTCAAAGTACCACAATTACTACAATGGACAAAGAGAACAGGTATAAGTATATACATATTTAGAAACATGTATTTATAATAAGCTTAGAGCAAAAGTTGTTCACTTTTGGCAGAGAATATCAGTAATTTCATGCATTAGAACAATCTGTGATTTATTTTTTTAGCTGCTTCCTGCCTGTGGCTTCTAGGTGATATTCTTCTACTAAGAGTCTCCAAAAGCAAACCAATGGGAGAAGGGAAACAGGTAGGCAGCTGAGAACATTAGAACCATGGTCTTCCCTCTTTGGACACAACCCATATGCTTTTTCCTAATTTATAATGGAGAAACTGGAGGACAAAGAGGTACCACTGAAAAAAAGTCTTTACCAAGACTTCAAGAGCTTAAAAAAAAAAATCCAAAATTCCACAGAAAAGGAAACTACTCTGTAGTTTGTAAATGAAAAGAATTCTACCACATTTTAACATACTTTGTAACTCAGTAACCCTGAAGAGACTATGTAGGCACCACCAGTAGGGGGGCCATAGAGTGTGGAAACACAGCTTACTATATGTAATGTACGGTTGATGGACATTACATTAATCAATGCGCCGCTGTGCAAAATTGCAATGGATATGATGCAGTACACATTCCCAAACACCCGTGTATCTGTGATGTATTGCCTCTGATGACTTGTGTTTCTGGTTTTCAATAAATAAACCTGCACACTCCGGAAGTAATCAAGGGGATTCAGATCTGCAAGAGCATGGTCCACACCATATGGACCTGTCGTCCAATTTGGTTTTGGAAATGGTCATCTAACCAGTCCTTTACCACTCAGGCTTACCAAGCTGGCGCGCCATCCTGCTGGAGCTTCTCCAGCTACCTCTCCCTCAGCCAAGAGCAGCCATTAAACAGTCCCTTACCCAGGCCAGTATGTCAAACATCCGCCTGTGTTTCTGGACATTAGGTCCAGGTAGGGGAGATATGTTATAAGAGAAATATTGACCAGGCAGACTACATTCAGAAGATTATGCCCATGATGGTAGGAGCAGGGAAACCGCATATCTTAGGCAGAACAGAATGAATAGGGATGATTAAATGAGGGGGAGCCAAAAAAACAAGGAAGGACATGAAGCTACCTGCAAGTGAGTAAAATAACTACATGAAATGAGGGCGTACTTATTTCACGACAGGAAAATGATCTGGGAGTAAAAAGCATCACTTTCTAACAATCAGAACTAGAAGAGTTGTCTTGTCACTCTTTCTGTCCACTTTCCATGTCTTGTAAGACTCCCCAAATTCATATCCTATGTCCCCAAAATGCCTTTGCACTCACGTCTCCTTGATTTTGCATTTGCTATTCCTTTTGCCAGAATGCCTTTTATACATTTCTTGAAATGGCTTGTACTCTTCCCTCAAGATCTGCCGCTCAAGTGTTAACCTCCTCAGAAAAGTCTCTTCGACTGCCCCAAATATGTATTTTCTCTAACGGCCTAGGCTCAACATTCTTTCACTGCTTAAGTGTTTGAGGACAACAGCCTTTTCTATCAGCCTGGTGGCCGGACCAGATGACTGTAAGGCCTTGAAAACCCTGATTCCATTTTAACATTATTGTTTTAATGAATATATTTTAAGCCTCTATTCTTAATACAGACAGGCCTACATTAGGTTTTTCTATCGAGAGTACACAAATATGAAAGTCCCCAGTAAACACATAGTTACCAGGAAAGATGAATTTGCAGCTGTCACTGTTCCATAGGGCTTGATGAATGCAGGTTTTAGTTTGCCCATCTGCTCCAGGGAGGAAGGACGAATGCCATTATCTTTGGTAACTGTATCTCTTCCTATAAAAATATAAATTTTTTAACTCTACGGAACTACAAGCATTATATATCTTCTCTAGAGAAATATGCTTTAAAAATGAGAACAGCCCTGGCTGGTGTGGCTCAGTGGATTGAGCGCCGACCTGTGAATCAAAAGGTCATAGGTTTGATTCCCAGTTAGGGCACATGCCTGGGTTTCAGGTCAGGTCCCCAGTTGGGGGCGTATGAGAGGCAACAGATCGATGTAGCTCTCACACACTGATATTTCTTTCCCTCTCTTTCTCCTTCCCTTCCCCTTTCTCTAAAAGTAAAGAAATAAAATCTTTAAAAGTAAAAAATAAAAATTACAAAGACAAATGAAATGTAAACCATACCTATTAGCTAAAAAGAAAGTCCTTTACAGTTATCATGATATTATCAAATTTTAAACTAAACCCTTAAAACATTTGGAAAAAAATCTAAATAATTTAACAAAAAAGGGATACCCTATTTTCTTAAGATACTCATTCACGTTTGATTATTGTAAACAGAAATCATATGAAGGAAAAATAGGCATGTACATAAGAACTAAAGTATATCAGGAAAATACAAAAGGATATTCGTATAAAAAACTTCTCTCTTTAAAATATTTACCTATTGTGCCCTGACTGGTGTGGCTCAGTGTGTTGGACATCATTCCACAAAGCAAAAGGTCACTGGTTCGATTCCCAGTCAGGGCACATGCCTGGGTTGCAGGCCAGGTTCCTGGTTTGGGGGCATGCTAGAGGTAACCTATTGATGTTTCTCTCCCTCCCTTCCCTTCTCTCTAAAAATAAATAAATAAAATGTTCACCTATTGTTGTAACACAAATTGAAACTTGAGTCCACATTTAAGCATAAAGGCTGAGTATTTTGGAAACAGGACCAACAGATGAACCAAAAAGTCATTTGGGGTCTTGGAGTTTTAGGAGCAATTCAGACCTCCCTAACAAATATCACGACATCCCCTTCCCAAAGGAGAGCAAATCGTTTTACCTGGTACTTTGAAGGGCACAATGTCAGAAAGGAGTCCCTCATCCTGCGCCTTCTTGGCCAGGCTATGTGAGCGCAGTGCATACTCGTCCTGTTCCAGCCGAGAAACAGCAAAGGCGGCAGCCAGTCGGTCTGCAGAGTGGCCCATGGTCTCATTGGTGGAGAACTCTGCCACCGCAGGGAGCTGGGAAAGGAGCGGCACAGGATCAGGCACACTGTTACAGATGTTATACCACACCCAGGGTTATCTGGGGGAGTTAAAATCTGCTATCAATCAAGACCAAGACAAGCAAAGCTCAGTGGAAACAGGGCATCTCTAAAGAGGGCTCACACACTCAAATTTTCCAACCATTATCCTTTTTTTAACCAAATAATTAACTGTGCCCTGTAACTATCAGAGCATAAGTGAACCTGTGCTGTCTTGGCTAATTCTTGCCTAATTCTAAGTCTCTGCAGTGAGCTGCTTTGGGAACACAAGTCTTTATGTAAGAGTTCACAAGTCTTACCTCGGGTGCGAGGAAGTTCAGTCTGAATTTAGAGATTAAAGACAGTCGCTGACCCAGAGTCTTGGCCTTATTGAGGTCAAGCATCATTTTCCTCATTTTCCTTGAATGGCGAATAGGGACGTCGGACATTAACTCCACACCACCTGCCACGACCACATCAGACTGGCCAGAAGCAATCAAGCCAACACCTACAGGGCACAGGTCAATACACATGAACATTTTTTGAGAAATCCAAAGGCCATTGATAGTCTAAGCTTTTTGATTTAAAAGTTGTAGGACAGCCATCAGCATTGTACATCCAACGCACTAGAGAAAAGCAAGTTCCACTCAGGCCACACGAACATCTGGAGATGCCCGCTGGGCCAGCTCACACATCAGAATCGCACTCTAAACCAGAACCTTCAGCATGTTCTACATGCTCCCAGTTTTAGTTTTCAGGTATTTCTACTGTAAAAGAATTTCAGTTTCTACTATAAGCCAAAGAAATTCTGGCTGTTGAGATGTAAGGCAGCCCCCTCCCTCTTTATGGCCACAGGCAAGTATTCTATTGCTGGAACTGGGAGTGATCCCGTGCTGGGCAGGGTGAGGAGCCCCAGTCACTGCCCTGGCTTCGCCTCCTGCCACCCACGGGGAGGTGGCCCCCCTGGCCTTGAAGCTACTGAGAGAACACATGACCGCTGTATCTCTCAGATTTCCTACCTTTTCGCAATAAGGGTGCCGCAAAATGCCCCAGTTTTGCTCAAGTTTGTGAGGAGAATGTGTAACTAGTAATAAAAAATGCTGAGCTGTGGGGAGACAGTAGAGGAGGCAGCTGTACTGTCTAACGCAGTGATTTACCACTGTGGCGATGGTGGGCGGAGGAAGGCCACAACCTCAGTGGCAGAGGACTGCTTTAGCATCACCCGGCTTCAAAACTTAGGAAGTTATAAACTATTCACGCCTCCAAGTCAGAAGCACCTACCTAGAAACATACTCCTCCAGTTGATAATACAAAGATTTAAATATTACTACCTTATTTTTTAAAAAACACAAATTCAGAGATCTGTGTTCATCACTTACTTCTGTGAAGAGTATTTTTTAACGATGGAATCAAAGACAAAAGAGAATCACCATGCACCTTCTGCTTCCCAAAGACACACCTGTGGTCATGGCTTGATTGGAAGAGATGCAGGCCATGGTGACAGTGTGGGCAGGGGTCTTGTCGGAGAAGCCCGCGCCGAGGGCAGCCTTCGGAAGACACAGTGAGTGAGATGACCGTGCTACATGTAAGTGATGCTTTGCGCACTACTCCGTGTGCTGAATCAGGAGAGGGTTCGAGTTTAACATTCTACACGGTAACATTTAAGATAAAATCAAGCCCATCGCAGACATGTTTTACTCATTTTTCACCTAGCTATTGAGAATCACTCTGCAAAACTCTTGGTAGCAAGTTTCTGGTATGGTATACAAACCTATAAAATGTCATCTAATTGCCTAGCAACGCTTTGCTCAGAGCCTTCAAAGATATACCAATACATAATTTGATTTTAATGTATTTAAATGTTCAAATAAACCTACAGTAAGCCTGTTAAAAACAGTCGATGAAATGGTAAAACATATCATAGGGTGTGGTCCTCATGATCTGTGTTCCTACAGTTCAAAGCCTTAGTGGCAAAAGCAAAAGTCCTCAAACATGAAAAAAATTTACAAAGAACTGACCACCCGGAAACAGAGTTCTCACGTGCGTCCCCGCCCACTTAATACCCGTGGGTACTCTGTCGGTCAGTCTGTCTCACTACCGCCTGCGACCTCAGACTCAGGCTCTCTGTGGATGCAATGAAAAGTCAAACGGGGAAACTTGCCAAATAGGCAGGAGTTCAAGTCGACGGAAGAAACTTTGGAAAAGTGCCTGAGCCACCAGTGAGCCTCTGACAAAGAAGGGTTAGACCAGTCAATGCCTGGAAGAGTGAGCTAGCCGGGATGATGACACAGGGGCTTCAAAGAGAACAATTTGAGGGGCCTTGAGAAAAAATGAGACCCCATGTCACTCTTACAAAAATGGTCTACATTACGATGGCACAGAAAAGTTAGTTACACGTGAAAAGAGCACCTCTATTATTTTATCACACTATTTATTGGGGATATTAGGCTGCCAATAAACCAAGAAATGCCTGACTCCATGGTTCGTGTAAAGAATTAAAAGCACAGGTTCAACAACAAAATACTTATTTTTATAGTATTAAAGTTTCACTGTAAAAATAACACTCTCAACTCCCCACATTCCACCACTATCACCACTGTTTACTATGAAATTCTAACATTAGGGGGATTAATTTTTAGGGGCCTTTTTCTGAAACTATTTAACTATCCTCAGAATCCAAACTCTCCTATAATTTGGTAAAATAAACATGTTTCCAAAGTCTAGATTAAAGAGGTTCAGTGTTACTTAACTGATTTTCACCTTTATATTTATACTATCTGTACACTCCCACAATCTACAGAAATATAAACACGTTAGAGTTCTGTACATGCAACATGACCTTACTCTGGTCTTCCAGGTAGGTCTGATACTAAGTGACCAACTGATTTTGCTGAAAAGTACCCCACTGCCAACTGCAGGTCAGCCTCTCCACGTAAACCAATCCAAAATGAAGAGAAAAGCAACTCTTCAGGGGGCGGGGAGAGCTCCTCAGTGGGGCAAGTGTAAAGGGCACTCAGGTCACAAGAGCCATGCTCACGAGGTCCTTCCAAGCCTGTGTGACAACACCCTTGGCCCCAGATGACTCTCAGGACAGGAGGAGCTTTAAATAGAAGTGGGAGCTGGTGAGCCTTGTCCACATGCTTCTTCTATTTAAAGTTGGAGTACCTCTGACGACAAGCTTAGGCCCTAGGTGGTACACTAAGGAGCAAAGTGCCTCTTAGTTAAGTGAGAGAGCAGGGAAATATGCTTCGGTCAAGCCAGATTCATGTGAACTCAGCACCAAATTTTTTTAGGATTTCCTATCAATTTTGTATTAATACACACAATAAATTCCCTAGCTGCAAGTTATTTCAGCTTTTAGGTGACATCTCCTCAACTGAATCTTTCCCTGCAGCCACTGCAAAAATTACCTGGAGTGCAAGCAACTGGTGTCAAGATAGGACAGAGAAAGGGAATCTAGCTAACATCAATCAATAGCTGAGATCTGCATATGGATGTAAAGCTTCTAGGAAAATAATTAAGGGAGCCCTGGCTGGTATGGCTCAGTGGGCTGAGTGCCAGCCTGCAAACCAAAGGATCGCTGGTTCAATTCCCAGTCAGGGCACATGCCTGGGTTGCAGGCCAGGTTCCCAGCTGGGGGCATGTGAGAGGCAATTGACTGATATTTCTCTTGCACAGTGATGTTTCTCTCCCTCTTTCTCACTCCCTTCCCCTCTCCCTAAAAATAAATAAAATCTCTTTAAAAAAATGTGAAGGCCCACGGAAAATACAGAAATCAAAGGAGGAGGAAAAAAAAACCTCTTCCTATTCTTACTTCTTTCCTGATTCCTGAACAACATACAGTTGATTTTTGTATGCCGCAGTAACACCAGGCCCTCAACAGTTAGAACGTTCACTGACAGGTAAAAAGGTGGGGCAGAACAAATACTTCAGTCCTGCTCATTTTCCCTTCTCTGGGCTGACAGTGTGGAGTAACTGCCCTTACAACGATATGAACACAGTAACAGCAGGCACAGACTAGAAATAAAACGTTTGGCACACTGCATTATGCTATGAAGCCAACTCCAAATAATACTTTCAAAGAGAAACAAAGCCCCGGAGATGTGTTTGTACTGTTCACCATGAAATGCCTGTAAGACACGTCACACAAGTTCCAAGGTCTGTCATTATCTTGGTTACCCAATAAACACTGCATGGAGTTATGCCAACTAGGGCAAAAGTAAACTCTTGTAAAACAGTGTGTTAAAAAGCTGACCTACGTGTCATTTAGTCAATGGGAACAAATGAATAAGCAAGGCTACCTCCAACAAAACCCATGCTATAAAATAAGCTCTTTGCAAGATGTTAAAACTTTAAGTTAATTAGAAGCCACACTCTAATATTTATAAAAATCATATCAACCACACTCTGCTATAATCTCTACTTTCCTAAGAAAACAGACAAATTAACATTTCCCCAACCAGCTCAAATAACTGATTTGATTTTTATATAGTATAAATATATACTAATAAAGTACAGTGTACATCATTTGGTTTATGTTATAATTCTTTTACATATTAAACAACATTCATTATTCAAGTTATAAAATCACATTTTAAGTCAGATATAACTTTTATTTAATGGATTTTAACAGCTTTTTAGAAAAGATTTCATTTATCTATTTTTAGAGAAAGGGAGGGAGAAAGAGAAACGTCAGTGTGTGGTTGCCTCTCATGTCTCCTACTGGGCACCTGGCCTGCAACCCAGGCATATGCCCTGACTGGGAATTGAACCCATGACCCTTTGGTTTGCAGGCCAGAGCTCAATCCACTGAGCCACACCTGCCAGGGCTGGATTGTAATAGCTTTTAAAGAATACATTCTATTAGTTAAAATACAAATTGATTCTCTTATCAGTCTCTTTAAACAATATAAAGTTTGTTTTACTCACCTCTCTAGCTACATTGCTTGTTTTCACTTCCTGTATAACTGTGCCAAAGATGATATAATCGACAACTTCCTTTGGGACATTGGTCCGTTGCAATAAACCCCTGAGTGCGGAAGTCCAAAGCAAAGGAACAGTTAACACATCATGGTAGAGCAACAAATCACTTAAAACACCACGCTTCTTTCAAAAGGTTAAACCTTGAATTTAAAAGAGCAGCAACTGTATCTTTTTCTTAATTTGACAAGCATGTGGCTGGCACCTTATCGAAGAAGAAATGAATGAAAGAGTGATTTAAAAAGTCAACATGTGATGCTCGATTGGCAATGAGAAGTTACAGAAAGAATAAAAAATAATTTGGAATAGAATAAAATAAATAAGTAAACACAGTAATAGTGGGAAACAGTGTTCAGTAAAAAGAGAAGAGACAAATATAAAACCAAAAAGAAGTAAAAATCCCGGATATGTTAAAGTTAACGTTTGTGTGTTAAATATAAATTTGAAGTATCAATGTAAATATATACATATTTTTAGTTCTCTCCACTGATAGAAACTAGAAGGAATGGGAATGAGCCACCCTGAATTCAGACTTGGTTCTAAATGCCACTCCCCATCAAAGGAATCAGAACATTTTAATAAATGACTGAGACCAGGTCTAAGGTAGAGAAAGTATAAAGTGAGCCTCATTGATCTTGTGCTGGACATGGGAAAGCACTCAAAGGCTTTTGGGACCATATCAAAAACAGGAATACAGGTGTACAGATTTGTCAAAACTCATCACACTGTACCCTTAAAATCTGTGCATTTTATTATGTACAAATTATACCTCAAAAAAATAACACTATACTAAAAAAACGAAAGGGGCGCAGGAGCCACCTTGAAGGAATTCCAGCAGTTAAAATGGGGGATAATCTGAGCTACAAAAAGAATAATGACTAAACTTGGCTATAACATAAGAAATAAATAAAAATCTGTAAGTCCTCATCATAAAAAAAAAAGGGAAACTATTCTTTATAGAAAAATACCAGCCAACAAATGTGGGAGGAATAGCAGAACTAGAAATATCACAAATCCGTAACACCTGATTCAGGCAAAAATTATCGATAAATGCTAAAACCACTTAGTGAAAGGTTGCCAAGGAACAGGACATTCCCGTGGCACTAAGACGGCACTTTATAGATTACGTACTAATTGCAAAGGGAAACACGCCACCTTATTTTTACAGTCTGGCTGTCTGACCACCACCGTGACCATGTGGTTAGATTTAGTTTCACACCTCATGTGCCTCCTGATGCAATACCCGTGTGCTTTATTCACGATGTGTTGCCAAAAAAACCCAAAAATGTTTAACCTGAATATAATCAAGCCTGGAGATCTCCAGTTTACAGGAAATTCATAGAGGAAAGTTAAATATCATGAGAAAACATGGAGGATAAGGGACATTTATAGAACAGCTAGCCTGGACTTTTCAAAAAATTATTGTCATAGGGAAGTGAGTGGAAGGAGAAGAAATTTTCTGAATTAAAACAGACTAAAGAGACATATTCATCTGCACTATGAACCTGGATTGGGTGCTGGTTTGACAAAAACTATTAAAAGACAAGACAGGCTTAGAATAATTGAGAGGGACTTGACTGTGAACCCGGTATTAAATGTTATCATGAAATCACCATTACTATCTTAGCTATGGTAATGGGATCACCGATAGGAGAGCAGGTCCTCGTGCTTTGGAGATAAACACTGGAGTGTTTAGGGCTGAGGTACTTTTTAAAAGATTTATTTGTTTATTTATCCACTTGTTTTTAGAGACAGAGGAAGGGAGGGAGAAAGAGGAGAGAAACACTGATCCATCACACAGCCCCAACCAAGGACCTGGCCCACAGCCCAGGCATGTGTCCTAACTGGGAATCGAACCGGCCACCTTTTAGTTTGCTGGATGATGCCCAGCCCACTGAGCCACACCAGTCAAGGCATTTAGGACTGAAGTATTAAGATGTTGACAATTCACTGTCAAATGCTCCAAACTATATGTCATAATATAGCAAATATGGCAAAATGATAATGATTAAATCTAGGTAGAGGGTATATAAACATTCACTGTATCATTCTTTCAATTTTATTATACATTTCATATTTTTTTAAAATAACAAGTTGAGGACAAACTTGCAAATTGCCAGCCTGGGTCTATATTCAGAAATAGGAAAATAAGCAGGTTTTGAGGAAAAGATCACTTTTATTTTTGATATGCTGAGCTTGAGGTGTCGAAGAAAACAAGTCAGATTTAGAGATTTGTGAGTCCTCTGCATAAAAAAAAAGATTAAAAAATGAGATTTTTAAGAAAAAACATGTACACAGAGATATGCAAAGCTCTAAGGATTGAAACTTGCAAAATACCTTTAAAAAGAGAAATAGGAAGAATTCTAGTTTTGTTTTTTAAAGTAGAGAAGAATCAGTCACGAGCTGGAAGGGAAATCAGAAAGGCATAATATTAAGAAGTCAAAGGAAGACAATTTCAAGTGACATGTCAAATGCTACAGAATATATAAAGACTGATGCCTGAGAAAAAATTGGTGCATTTAGTGATCATAAAGTCATTGCTACTAAGAAAAGCTTCCAAAGTATAGTTACTGTAGAGCAATGGGGATGGAAATGATTACTATGCAATGAAGGAAAATAAATGGGAGTAGTAACTGTTGCTTTCATTCTTTCTTTCTTTTTGTTAATCCTCACCCCAGGATATATTTATTGATATCAGAGAGAGAGGAAGGGGGAGAAAGAGATTGAGAGAGTGAGAGAGAAAGAGAGAGACATTGATGTGAGAAAGAAACATTGATCAGTTGCCTCCTGTATGTGCCCCCAATGGGGATCGAACCTACAACCTAGGTATTTGTGTGCCCTGATCAGGAATTGAATTCACAGCCTTCTGGTGTACAAGTCAAGGTTCAACCAACTGAGCCACCCAGCCAAGGCTGCTTTCATTGATTCTTTAAATCTGGCAGGAACAGAAGAAACAAAACAGATGGGCAGAAAGGTCAACTGAAGGGTTTTTTTGAACTAGGAAAAACCCTATGGCTGGTTGGAGACACAAAGGCAAAGAAAGCATCAATGGAAAATAAATGAGATAATGCCCTACATCCACCAGCTGCTTGAATCTGGGTAGCACATGTGGCTAAAATTAAGAATAGTCCTGGCTGGTGTGGCTCAGTGAACTGAGCGCCAGCCTATGAATGGAAAAGTCCCCGGTTTGATTCCCAGTCAGGGCAGCACATGCCTGGGTTGCGGGCCAGACCGCCAGTTAGGGGCGTGTGAGAGGCAACCAATCGTTTCTCTCATATATGGATGTTTCCCTCTCTTTCTCCCTCCCTCCCTTCCCTTCTCTCTAAAAGTAAATAAACAAAATCTTTAATAATAATAATAATAAATGAATCTTGTAAAAACTAGTGTTTTCTTTTTTTTTAAATTTTTATTGTTATTCAATTACAGTTGTATGCCTTTTCTCCCCATTTAATAAGTGTTTTCTTATCACATAAAAGTTAGTATGTCCTAGATACGGAAATTCTATTAAACATGCTATTTCAAGTGCTAACTGAAGAAAAGTGCTTTTAACGAAACTGCATTTACTTACGAAAGTGCTGCTCTAGCCAAATCATGTGGCATCAGGTCTTTATATCTGGGGAAAGAACATAAATAATTTAAACCCAAAGCCTAGAGTTTTACTAAATTTTTTTTTTCATTCTGTTTGAAATACCTAAGGACATCCTCTAACATATGAGGCTGCAAATGCATTTATCTTTACTATCTAAGGCAGTCCATCCAGTTCTTCAAATGAAAATAGTGTGACTTGCTATCTGCCATCCTTAAAAATCTGGTAAGGCTTAACTGAGAAGGAGCCAAGAATCAAAAACAATCTGCCCAATATATTAGTGTTCAGCATGACATATGTTAACTATTCTTTAAATCCCACCTTTTGAATTCTCCTGTTTAAAATAGTATTTATTTATTATTTATTTATTTAGTGACGCCTACAGAGGCATGAAGGATATATTAGGACATTTCAAGGAATGTGTGTTATATTGAAGTAATTCGAGATTTACAAAAGAAACGGAAAGATAGAACAGAGTTCCTGCATACCCTTTACTCCTCTACCTCAAATGCTAGTAGTATCTTGTATGGCCAAGAGGCACTTGTCCAAACTAAGAAATTAACATCGGCATAATGCATTCACTAAGCTACTAACCTTTATCTGCACCTCACCAGTTTTCCCACTAACACCCTTTAAACGTTCTGTTCCAGAATCTATCCATGCATTTTGTTGTCATGGCTCCTTAGCCTCCTCCGGTCTGTGAGTTTCTCAATCTTTCCCTGTCTTTCATGATCCTGACCCTTGAAGATCAGGGTTATGGATTTGGGAAAAGAATATCACAGAGGTAAAGTGCTCTTCTCATTGTTTCATATCAGAGTGTACATAATATCAATATGACTTATTAACAACAATGTTAACTTGGCTAAGGTGGTCTTTGCTAGATTTTTCTACTATTAATGCTTTTCCCTTTCTTTACTCAATTGTTAGAAGTGAGTCACTAGTCTGGTCCTCACTCCAGAGGAGAAGCAAGCTTTACTTCCTAGTGGAAGAAGTAACAAAGAATTTGGGAACGTATGTTAAAATCACCACAGTGATTATAATAAATATTTGGGGAGAGAGGCAGAGGCTATGCTACTACCTTGTTTCTTCTCAGCATTTCTCCTCCACCGACTTCAGCGTTAATTCATAGACCCAGCCTGCAGCGATTATTACTGTGGTGTTCTAGTGCAGTCATTTATCTTCCCGTTCCTTCTACATTTACTCATTGAAATCCTTCTGTAAGGAAGATTTATCTTTCCCTCTCATTTATTTATTTATTCAATCATTTATTTATGTCAGATTGGAGTCATGCATATTTATTTTATTCTTTGGGTTATGATGCAATACTATCATAATTTATTTTATTGATCAAACTGTTCCAGGTTTGGTCATTGGAATTTATTTCAGGTTGGTCTTCTGTCGTTTTTGACCTTTTCACTTGCAGCCATCCTCTTTTTTAAAGCACTTCTTTGTGTTCTGGCACAACAAACTGTTCCAGGCTGCTCCTGCATTTCCTCTGGTCCCGACCTATTCATTCTTCTAGGGAGCCAAGTTCCTTATATTGAAAAACAAGACCTAAGCGTGAACTGTTTGTTTAAATGTCCAAAACTAAACCCCCTTTACTTTTAAGTCAAATATTTAACCATTAGATTGAATTAGAAGATTAATTCTTTAAGTTCCTGGAAATTAAAACCTAAAAATCCAAAATGTTTTTATTTTCACTGTGAATCACAGAAGAATCATCAGTAGTTTTCCAATTTTTTCCCAAGTCCCTCAAATTTAGACCAAAACAATTTGGGGAAAAGTTGTGTCGATTTTTAAATCATAAATTACTGTCTTACAATCTTTATTCTCACGCTCCTGTACCCTCCTCTCCCAGGATGACGGACAGACTCATGTCCCGCTCCCGGGGTCTATTCCTAGGGGTGTCTCCCAAATGCCTCCCCTCTTAGAAGCACCTGTTCTAACAAACATCACTCAAGTTGAAAGCAAAGCTTCTTCAACCTGAACAGAAAAAGATATTTTTCCATCTAGAAAATGATCTAGTATAGAAGACTTTTTTGTGACCTCAATTATAACACCAATAATATACCTAAACTATTTGACTTCATAAATTTTCCCCTCTGTATTGTCACTTTTATTATTTATATGAACATTGTCTTAAAATTTTTATTCTTCCTTCCCTATTAACTATCATTTCTTATATTACTCAAAGCTTATCTATTCTCTCTACTACTAAATTGTTCATAAACTTTCTTTTTTTCAGTCAGGACCCTGAATTAAACTACGACGTAACAATAAACAACAAGTGGAACAATGCCTATACTGATGTGCCCAATACCACAAATCAACCTTTCTGCAAATACTAACTACCAAAAAATAATGTCTAAATAAATAATTCAGCTGAGTGTGTTCATATTTTTAACAGCTAGTAAAACAGTCATAATAAACATCTGTGCAGTATACAAACAGCCCTTTCAAAAAAATGTCTTCCTAGCCGAGAATTTTCTCTTGATCGAACTTTCTTTTTACTGCTGAGTACAAAGAGGATCCCATCTCCTCACTTTCCTGCCGCTAAAGCTTCAGATTCTTACCCTTACTGCTGCTGTGTCACTACAGATTATAGAAACACTGTTAAATGGGTTATTATATTGAGAAAAGACAGTAAATGAAACTGCCACCATTTTCTTGAAGCATTGCTTCTCTAAGAAAATACTCTCTAGGTACTAAATCGTCAGTTTAAAAATGAGTGTTTACTGTCTGTAAATGTGTCTACACACACATACAAGCGGGTGTGCATCTTCCACAATTAACGGTAGTATACATGCTGCCCAGCATCTTGTTTTACACTTAACATATCCAACATATGTCCACATTAGTACGTACAAATATGTCTCCTTATTCTTAGCAGATGCCTAACATTCCCCAGCATGTTTTTAAGTTCATTACCAAAATCTGTTATCAACTTTGGATAGACTAGGCTTCACTTGGGCACAGAAAAGTCTAAGAAGAACTGCAGTTTGGTTCTAGGGAATTTTCGGGCTGGTTTAGCATCATTCTGATTCTGTTAAGTCTGAAGAGGCACCGGAACAACGTACTTATCTCCAGACAGGAAAGGATATCTCTGCTGGAAGCAAGCATCCGGACCACACTGGATTTTCAAAGCAGGGCTAGCTCAGCCAAACACTACACTAGGCTTGTTAAAGGATGAAAAATAAATTTGCCGTATTATATCACACCGGCTTGACTTATTCTGTATTAATTTCTGCAAATGTTATCTATGTATTAATTAGTCCACTAACCACAATATTACCTACATTTACAAAGACCATGTTTAACAATGCCTTAAAAGAAAAAATAAATAAACTATGTGAGGTGATGGATGTGTTAATTAACTTGATTGTGGTAATCATTATACACAATGTACATTAAACTATCACATTGTATATCTTTTATAAAAAACATAGCCTAAAAAAAGAAAAAACAGAAGAAAAAAATCACAGCCTAAATTGATACAGTTTTTATGTGTCAATTATACCTCCATAAAGTGGGGGGGAAAACAATCATTTCATACGTACGAAGTGCCTGACAGCAGAAATGGAATGCGAACACCGTCAACCACCACGATGTTTCTCAGATTGGGTTTTGCCAAGGTTTTCTTTGATTTAGCCTGGGCAGCTTTGAGACAAAGTTCAAAGATCTATTAGTTAACACATATGAAGTCAGATGACTTTTTACATTTCTAAAGATAGACAGTCTAAGAAGAATTACATTATTCAATGCCATTCACCAAACCACTTCTATATACGTGTGTGGTTGTGTGTGTGTGTGTGTGTGTGTAAAGACTATGAAACTAACATTTATGAGCTTACAAATAATATTTAAGGTAAATACACAGATTATACCTAATGATGAGGGTATGTATGCCACTAATAAAACTGTTTCTTTTTATCAAGTGTTTAACAATCTATTGACACCGATATCACGCTGAGCAACCAATTTGACAAATAAGCTGTTCCTTAATATTAGAAGTCAAAATAACTGATGTTGTTAACTCTTTACATAGCTTAATATTCTTGCTTTTCTATAAAGAAATACAGTATCAATGTGAATGAAAAGGAAGGGGTAACACAAGAGATTTTAGAAAGGAAGGTATCTTGATGACCAATCAGATATAGAAAGGAAGGAAAAAGGAAAACAGGATTGTAAAGAAATCTTAGAGACTAAGAAAACCTAGCTACTCTCCACTGGAAGAAAGATGATCTCCCGTTTAAACATGCTACTTTTAAGGTGATGAAGAGACATACAGGTGGACACGTCCACTTGACAGGTAGCTAGGATACAAAACTAAAGCTCTGAGGAAAGTGAGGTGCAGATGAGACAGCCATGACACATGAGCGGTTTTGTACAGACAAAGAAAGGAGACATATTTTGAAATGCCTGCTCACCCACAGCCCCCTCTAAAGGGTATTGCCCTGCTACGGTCCCTGCCAGAAGCAGCCACACCCACCGTGTCCCTAAGTCCACAGCCAAAACTGATTAGAGTCAGGACGGGTAATGGACCACCAAAAGTCAATCCACAGGGTAGTCAGCCGGTAACCCACGTCATCTACCTAGAAGTGATAGGCTGTGCCTGTCAGACTCTTTCTCTTAGGAATCTAAGCAAAGAAGCAGAAGCACAGAGAGAAATGCCAACTAGCTGAAGCTGAAAGGATGCCATGAGGAAGAACCAGGGTTTTCGCTGCCCCACAACTGTGGCTTACAAATGACTTCAGGGTAGCAGTCTGTCAAAAAGCTGAGGATGGACTTTGGTAACTGGATTCAAATGAAATGGAACACTAGTTCTATTCTTAGATTGTTTTGTTCATATTTTGAGCAAGCAGTCACTAACTTAAAAATAAAGAGACTCAGGCAATTCTAACAAAACTAAAATTATTGGGTTTTTTTAGACAAAGAAACTAAAACACAAGGAAATAAAGTGACCAGCTTGAGGCCACACTGCCCAGAAAAAGGAAGAACTGAAACAGAGCAGAGGTTCTCTGAGCACTGGTAAGGTGCTTTTTCTATTAAGTTATCATCCATAATAAAACCAAAGCCGGAAGCAACAGGTTGACACAGGACCTGGCAAGGAGAATACAGTACGAATTTGCTAGGGTGTTTTTAGCCTTGGCCATAGCCCTGGCTATGTTTTCAACAGTGGGTTTACCAAGTGTCTAATACCATGTAAAAATCAACACATTTCCTTACTTTTTCATTTCACATTGACCAAACCACCTTCTTGTGTTACCTAGTTTCCTAGTTGCCCCTACTTCAAGAATGCGTCCTCTTGTTTATGGGACAAGAAGATATCCATTAGTAGAGACGCTATCACTAATCGCAGAGTTAACTTTTGACTCTACAACAGTCTCAAAAGTGTTAGCTAATCATCTCCAGGACTGACAGCCAGTGGGTGAATAAACTGGCCAGCAAGGCTCCGGGAACATCCATAACTCCATGAGACTCCAAATCCCAGCACGCAGCCTCCTGTCAACATCCTCGAGCCCAGCCCTGCACCATGTACCATCATTATTGACTGGCCTTACATTATTTTAATTTAAAATCAATAGTGATATTCATGTTGCTCATAAAAGGGGGAAATCTAGCAAATTAGTTTTGGTTTTCATTCAGAATTCACAAACCTAGAATCTAACATTCAAATCAGAAATGTTTTGGGCCCTGGCTGAGTAGTTCAGTTGGTGAGAGTGTCATTTCTATACGCCAAGGTTGCCCTTTCGGCCCCAGTCAGGGCACATACAAGAATCAACCAATGAATGCATAAATAAACAACAAATTGATGTTTTTCTCTTTCTCTCTCAAATCAGTACATTAAAAAAATTAAATAAAAATAAATCAGAAATATTTATTTTACAAATTACAGTACCTGGTGCTGCTCGTAGCTGGGAGGAACAGCTCAGAGGTCTTATAGCTGGAAGACAAAAATAAAGTGTTTACAAAAAAAATACAATTCAATGTCTGTGTAAGATGCTTACAAACCCAAACCTAATGTTAAAAAAGAAAAGAACAAATTCAACTTACAAAATCTGAAGGCCCATTGTGATGTACTGGGAAGGTTTTTAAAAGTGTAAGTCAAGATGGAAGTCATTGTGAAATCTGCAAAGACAAACACACGTCCTGGTTATTTGAGTAATTTGTAGCTTATATTATAATCTATGATCTCTGATAACCTCATCCATGGCTACTACAAAGTACTGTGAAATTTAGTCTATCACCAACTACCCTTCCTCCAATATTCTTATAACTACACTGATAGAGCTTCCATAGTACACAAATCATTATTCTAAGCATTAACTCATCTAACCCTAACACTGACCTGTGAAGCGGGCATGATTCTTGCCCCTCTGTTATGAGAAAACTGAGGCATACAGGGACTGGTAACCTGCACAAAGGCTCACAGTAGTAAGAGGCAGAAGCCACCAATATTAATTTCCTGGTTTTTAAGTTTGTATTGTGATTATACAGAATGCCTTGAGGTATGTTTGTATTTCAAGGGAATACACACTAAACTGTTCAAGGATAGTGCGGTATAATGTCAGCAACTTACTCTCAACTTCTTTAAAAAAAAAGTTCACGTACTGCGCTTGCTACTTTTTTGTAAGCTTGATATTGTCTCAAAATAATAAAAATATAAAAGCCCTATACATGAAATACTGTGAAGCAGTGTGAAAGAAAAATGAAACATAATGATATGCACGCACACACTGACATGGAAAGATATCCACGATGCATAGATTAAGTGAAAAAAAAAAGCTGCGAAACAGTAGGTAGGGTAAGACCCCATAGGACACAGGGAGAAAAGGAAGTCCATAAAGCTAATGGTCTGTACATGGAAGGGAAAAAGAGGGGCTTTCATTTCGTATTCTTCTGACTTCTTAAGAATTTTTATGAGAGAACCAAGATGGCGGCATAGGTGGACACACTGCACCTCCTCGCACAACCAGAACTGACAGAGAATCGAACGGCAAGGGGGTCCGACACCAAGGAAATAAAAAATAAACATTCATCCAGACCGGTAGGAGGGGCGGAGACGGGCACCGGGGTGGAGAGGACTTGCGTGGCCGTAGCAGGACTGAGACTGGCGGAGTGTGGGACAAACAGGAAACTAGCAGACCGTGCAACCCAGGGCTCCAGCGCGGAGAAATAAAGCCTCAAACCTCTGATTGAAAACGCCCGTGGGGGTTGGGGCAGCAGCAGGAGAGACTCCCAGCCTCACAGGAGAGGTCGTTGGAGAGACCCACAGGGGCCTAGAGTGTGCACAAGCCCACCCACTCGGGAACCAGCACCAGAGGGGCCCAGTTTGATTGTGGGTAGCGGAGTGAAGGATTGAAATCCGGAGGAGAGTGAAGCGGGCGCCATTGCTCCCTCTCGGCCCCTCCCCCACGTACAGCGTCACATCACAGCGACCAGTGTCACCCCACCTCGGTGAACACCTAAGGTTCCACCCCTTTAAGTAACAGACCAGCAAAGACAAAAAAAAAAAAAAAAAAAGGCCCAAATGACAGAACACTTCAAAGCTCCAGAAAAAAATACAACTAAGCGAGGAAGAGATAGCCAACCTATCAGATGCACAGTTCAAAACGCTGGTAATAAGGATGCTCACAGAATTGGTTGAATTTGTTCGAAAACTAGATGAAAAAAAATGAAGCCTATGCTAAGAGAAACAAAGGAAAAGGTACAGGGAACCAATAGTGATGCGAAGGAAACTGGGACTCAAATCAACAGTGTGGACCAGAAGGAAGAAAGAAACATCCAACCAGGAAAGAATGAAGAAACAAGAACTCAGAAAAATGAGGAGAGGCTTAGGAATCTCCAGGACATCTTGAAACGTTCCAACATCCGAATTATAGGGGTGCCAGAAGGAGAAGAGGAAGAACAAAAAATTGAAAACTTATTTGAACAAATAATGAAGGAGAACTTCCCTAATCTGGCAAAGGAAATAGACTTCCAGGAAGTCCAGGAAGCTCTGAGAGTCCCAAAGAAGCTGGACCCAAGGAGCAACACACCAAGGCACATCATAATTACATTACCCAAGATTAAACGCAAGGACCTACATCCAAGATTACTGTATCCAGCAAAGCTATCATTTAGAATGGAAGGGAAGATAAAGTGCTTCTCAGATAAGGTCAAGTTAAAGAAGTTCATCATCACCAAGCCCTTATTACATGAAATGTTAAAGGGAGTTACCTAAGAAAAAGAAGATAAAAAATATGAACAGTAAAAATGACAGCAAACTCACAGTTATTAACGACCACACCTAAAACAAAAACAAGAGCAAACTAGGCAAACAACTAGAACAGGAACAGAACCATAGAGATGGAGATCACATGGAGGGTTGTCAATAGGGGAATGGGAGGGGGAGAGGGGGGGAAAGGTACAGAGAATCAGTAGCATAGATGATAGGTGGAAAATAGACAGGGGGAGGGTAAGAATAGTGTAGGAAATGTAGAAGCCAAAGAACTTATAAGTATGACCCATAGACATGAACTATAGGGGGGGAATGTGGGAGGGAGGGGGTGGGCAGGATGGAGTGGAGTGAGGGGGGGAATGGGACAACTGTAATAGCATAATCAATAAATATATTAAAAAAAGAATTTTTATAATGAGTGCTTTATTTTTTTACACAGTATAGCTCGTTTTATTTAAAATCTACATTTAAAAATGACCAAAAATACATATCACGATGTTAATAATTGTCATCTGAGTGGTGGAATTATAGGTGTATTTTTCTTTAGACTTTTCCATAGTTTCTGAAAAAAAAGTTACACAGAATATACAGTCCATCAATAATTAATAAAAATTAGGAGCGATTTCAAAAGAAAAAGGGAATAGGCAAACTACCGTATGGGAGGGCCGACCCTTGTTGTCATCTCTCTGAACTTTAGGAAACAGACATTTTAGGAAACATGGATTTGCGGGGCACGGAAACTGTAGTGTAATTGTAAGGCTCTGCTGAGTTCAGAGCTATGGAAAGATGAATGAAGTTGCAGGGACCTGGGAACAAGGGAAAGAAAGGAGGGGCTAGGCAAGCAAAGAAAACAAGAAGAGTTGGCCCCGGCAGCTCAGGATTACGGTATCATTAAGACACAATATAATGCTTAAGAGCGCAGACTCGTAAACTGGGCTAAATCCAAATCCTGGCTCCACCCTAGTTGTATGACCTTAAACAAATTACTTAACCTTTCTCTGTCTTAGAATTAAGATAATTCCTCTGTAAAATGCATCTGTAAGATGTAGATAATTCCAGTACTTACCTTATAGGTAATAATTCATATACATATAAAACAGAATAATACCTGATACATAGTGAGGGGCGTACATGTGTTTGCTATTAATATTAGTGGGTGGGGTACTTAGTTTCCCTCTATATAAACCATAGTAAGCGACATAACATTTCTGCCTTGATGGAGTTCACTATTTATTGAGAATACAGGGAACAAAAAAGTCAAGGGCCAAACTGTAACCCATGGGCCTCTAGCTAATAACAGTTGTTATATTTTTTAAAGAGCTGCAGAGCAAAACAGAACAATTTATACCAAGAGGTCAATGTGGGTTTGCAAAGCCTAAACTATATACTATCTGGCTCTTTACAGAAAAAGGTTGCCACCCCTGATCTGAATACTAAGTGCTACAAAGATCTTATGAGTTAGAGGGCCTTTGGAGGTCACCAAGAATCCTTTCTGGAAAATTAAATAATCACTGGTCATCCCGTTTCTGCCTAAAGTGCTCAGAGTGATGGAGAACTCGCTATGTGGCCTGAGTTTTAAACAGAACTCTCTCTTCTTTCCACACTCATTTCAGCCTCAACCTCCCTGCGGATTCCCCCTGCCCCTTCTTGCTTCCTCTCGTGTGGAACTTTCAATGTGCTGAGCCGTGAAACGCAGATTTAGGTCTGAATCCTGCCTCTGCCTGCCACCTACCAAAAATTTACATGAAGTCCCTGAGCCTCCCAAATTTCATCTAGAAAATCCAAACAACAATAATTCTAGGATTGTGAGGATTAAATGCGATGCCGTGAACTTGCTTTGGGGATCAATCAGCGATTTGGAGGACTCAAGCCCACCTTTCCAGAACAAAAATAGCTATTATGCAATTGCAGAGCTCTTGACTAGAAGTTAGCAGAGTAAGGCTCTAGTCCTGTTTCTACCACCTGCGACCATGGGTAAAATCACTCACTGTGATTCAGGGGCTTGGGTTTCCTCAGCGATAAAGTGAAGGGGATGACCAGATAAATACATGGCCAGGTCCCTTCTGGGTTAGAAAACCCTCTGAAGCACTGAATACATTCCTCCAAACAGGATGGGGGAACGTCTCCTTCCACAGTCGAATCCCGAAAAGTCAAAGGAGCAGTCCCACCCTTGGCCGCAGGAAGCCGGGTAAGCCCGCCGGCCTGTGCTGAACCTCTACCGCCGCTACAAGCAAAGCAGGTGAAACAACAAACACTGCCACGCAGCCCAGCGCTGTGAGCCCACACGCTCACAGCGAGGAGTTCGTTCGCACGCGGTGAAAAAGTAAAACACGGGTGACATCGCTGCTGGGAGCTACGACGGAATGCCAGGCCCGTTCCCTGCACTAATTGATTTGGTCCCGGAGACCTCGGCCGAGGAGCTTCCTTCCGCTGGCTGGAGCCCCACTCCCCCAAACTGGGGAGGCGGCCGTAGGCAATGAAGCAGCAAGTGGAAAAAAACTGCGGATCTTGCCGAGGGGAAGAGGCCAGGCGGAAAGCCGAGCGCGCCCGCCGTCTCACCTGCGTCCGCGTCCGCTCGAGCTCCGACTACTGGCAAGGTCTGGCCCCAAGTGGCAGAACGCGAAGGGACCAGGAGGCGGGTCCTGCCTGGAAAGGACCCCTCACGCCCGCCGGCGGGTACCGCGGGCTTCCCGGGCCTTGCGGCTGCCCGTCGGCCGCCTGACTGGAAAACCCGGCACTGTGCCGCCTTCTCGATGGGCCGCCTTCCTTCCAGCGGAGGAAGAGTCCTTTTCGCTCCGATAGCCAGAAGCGAAAGGCAGGTTTAAGGAGCCGGCGGCAATTTAGCGTCCCGGTTTTTTGGTCAGGCAATGCGTCGGGCGCCTACTCAGGGCCAGGCAGCGGGCAGAAAAGTCTTCTGCCGGGCCCCCAGTACTTGAACCTCTTTCCACTTTCGTCCTCTTCTGCTGAAGATGGTGGCCTCTCGGGCAATCGGCAGCCTCAGACGCTTCTCGAATGCCTCCAGGACGTTCCGCTGCCCAGGTGAGGCCCGGCTGAGGGTGCTCCGGAGCCCCGGACAAAACGCCTGCGGAGAGTGGGCGGCCTCGAACCCGCGTTTCCCGCTCGCTGCCGCCTGGGGCCCCAGCCCTGGATTAGCAGGGGAGGGATGCTGCCCTGCGCCCCGGCCTCTTGTGTCCTTGGGAAATGACTGTCACTTCCTCTCTCATGACTCCGAGTCCTTCATCGACTTAAGGATTCGTAACCCCTAACGTTTCCGAGTCCTGTCCACACCGCTCTGGCACTTTCCGCAGATCTCCCTGTTGCACTTCTGGGCTCGCGTTCCTCTGATGTTCTTTAATGATGGCCTTGAACCTGTCCCCACTAGATCAGGAGTTCCAGGACTGGGACACTCAAGTCTATCACATCTTTATGCCTCCACGGCAACTTGCCCGTAACCAGAGCTATCTTAAAAGCTTCTTGGATGGAATTAACCAGCCTTGCAAATGACTGCCACTGCCAGCTCCTTTCCCTCAAAACCGTTTTTTTTCTTTTTAACCATATTTTAATAGGGAGCTCAACTGTGCAGTTCCAATAATCCCAATCTGTTGAATTTCAGGGGGAGGTTCTGCAATTTGCTAGAAGAAACATTTTTAAAATACGCAAACACGTGTATCTAATTGAATAAAATGTTAGACAGTTTTAAGAACTCTTTCTAATCTTGTTCGTTTCTAATGATAATCAGCTTGCATTAGCTATACCATCTTTCTCCAAACGTGAAAGGTGGTGAAAGGGTGAAAGTGGTTGATTATTGAAATTGAAGGATTTTCCTCTCATCTACATCATCTATAAGGTGAAAAGTGACTTTTTTTATTGTATGATATTAATACCAATTAATTAGAAGTTTAATGTGTAATATGCCTTCCTCCTCCGGAACCACAGGAGTAGTGTACTGATTTTAGACAGCTGGCTGGAATCTCCCTTTAAGAGCTTAATTTTATATATTTTTAAAGATTTCATTTATTTTAGAGAGGGGAGGGAGAAAGAGGGAGAGAAACATCAATGTGTGGTTGCTGCTCACACGCCCTCTACTGGGGACCTGGCCCCCAACCCAGGTGTGTGCCTTGACTGGGAATCAAACTGGTGACCTTTTGGTCAACAGGCGGGCGCTCAGTCCACGGAGCCACACCACCAGGGCTAAGAGCTTAATTCTAAATAATTAAATCTTTTTCTGTTTTATTTCAACCACTGTTTTTATTCTGCTACTGGACTGTTCTGTGTGTGCGTGTGTGTGCGCGCGCGCACGCCAATTGTAATGCTACAAAAAAAAACCTAAATGTAAAGATTGGGAAAGGAGATTAAGATAAAAGAATCAGCCATCTCTTACTTTTCACATAGCTACTGGTAGAATTTGGTCATGTTACCTAACGGTTTTGTTTTGTTTCCTGTTTTCCACATTTATGATTTAACACGTTAGAAAAATCAAATGTATATTTTTGAATTTGCACTTGCATTCGTTTCAAGGTACTTCTCATGGATTAGCAGCTGAGTTGATAATCAGGTCATGTGATTTCTAGTCATTAACTAACTGCGTGACTGGGCAAACACCTTACTGTCACTGGGCTTTATTTTCTTCAACTGTAAAATGAATGACTGAGACCATGAATTTGCTTTGAAAGGAGAAATTCCCTGACAGAAGAGTGTGGATTTCAGTCTGGCTCTGTCTTTTACGTTTTGATGATCTTGGGCAATTAATTTCTGTCTTTGTTCTCACTTGTGAAATGGAGAATAATCTCACCTTGCGAACGTTAAAGGAGTCACTCTAGATACAAAGCAGTTTTTTTAAAGTGTCCGTAAATGTTAGCTATTACTAACTGCCTGCCCTGAGGAACTATGATTTTATATATCTGAAAATTTTTGAAAGTAATTCTTACATTTTACATGTGTAATTAAAAGTTACAAACTTAGTTTTTCTATTTTTTTTAACACACAAATATATTCACACATACATTTTTGCATTACATTTTCACCAATAAGAAACTATGGCTCATTATAGATATTGCTACTTTTAATAGCAACTTATAGATTTTGAAAAAAATGTTTAGAGAGTGAATCATAACAAGTGGTAAAATGTTCTCACAGGAAATGGATTGGAGACAAATACTTTAGAAGACATGTATTTAAATTTAACCCTCACTTCCTTAATCCTTTTATGTTCTTGATCCTGTCTCTTTGAATGTTGAGGAAAACTGTTGATTGTAACAACCAATGTAACATTTTCATATTTGAAATTTGTGTCAGCATAATCTAACTTTCTCTACTGCTGTAGTTGTAACTCTTGTCGGTATCTTCTTGAGTTACATTGTTAAAATGATTAAAAAGTGGGACAAAGGTTTCTCTCTCTGCTGCTGGCATAAGAGATGTAGGCTAAAGTTCACCCAGCTGCTCCAACGTAAGCTCTGTGGGTTAGGTAGTAGGTAAAGCTAGATTCCAAAAGCAAAACTGACTACAACTTGACCGTGTTTGGAATTCTTTTCCAGATATGTTTTTACGTGTACTGATTTTTCTGTTTTTTGTCTCAGTTGATTTAGAGGAGGTACTGTGTATGTGCTAATGGGTGTATAGGCAGCGAGTAAGAGTTTAAAGGTAGTGGGTAAGAGTTTAAAATGGTTTAATATATAAGCTAATGAGCACCAAGCTGTTTCCTCAACTATCTGGTCTTTCAAATAGCAACCCATGCCCAAGCCCCCTCACCAGCTCTATTTTCTTTTCTGTTTAGGTACTTATCTTTTAACATACGTATTTACATATCCGTTTCTCTTTTTTTTATCTGCCTTTTCACCCATCCCTCCCACTCTGCATTCCCAGTCAATCCATTCCCCACTTGAATCCACTTTACCCTGTTTGAGCTAGCATTGCCTATTCCTTGACTCCCCTCCCACTGAAATTTCTGCTTTATCGGCAAACTTCTTTTTATGCCAGGCTTATTTTCACCTCTAATTTATTTCTACGGAGTAGGAACTAATTCTTCCCAGATACCATTTCACCGGCTGCCATACAATGCAAGCTGCACAAAGGCAGGGATTTTGTCTTTGCTTACTCCAAGTGCATAGACTGTGTGGCACTTGTCGGACACAGTAAAATTTTTGTTGTTGAGTGAAGAATAATTGTGAAGTGATGTTAGAAAAGACTACAGTTCAGGAAGGGAAATGCCTGCTACAGATGCAGTGATCAGAGAACAAAACAGTAGATAATGAAGATAAAATTTTCTGCAGAGACAGGAAGGATCATTGTAGACAGAATCTCAAAACAAGGCTTTGTGGGAAAGGTTGGAGCCATGATACAAATATAAAGAAGAAAGAGTGATAATACAGATGATACAGACTTCAAATGATGGGAAAGCAAAGAAGGGAAGCATATCGTTAGTGAAGTAGGGGCGCAGGGGATTGAGGAAATACCTGGCTGCTTCTCTCAGTTTACTTTGGCGTAGCACTGTGCCTTACAGGTACTTTAGCATCATTACGGAACTTGTATTTCTACCTCTACCAGAACACCGAAATGCACTGAAAGAGTTGTGCCTGGGCAGTCAACTAGTAAATGATAAACCAGGTCCTTCATCTTTGCACTAGAGGGGCCCGACTTGGATGGCTGGAAGAAGAAATGCAGAAGAACCACAGAGCACATCATTGTGGTTCCGGAGCCATCTACACGGTTTTCTTTTCCTTTTAAATAACATGTTGCTTTGCCTTCGAAACCAGCAAGATCCTTGGCCACTGTTTATGGCCCTCTCCTAACCTCACTGTCAGTGGGTTCTGATCAGTAGTTCCCATGTGCCCACATGTTTGCTGTCTACTTCAGTTACCCTTTTTTAAAAATACAGATGCTGAGGCTCAGTCCCCTTAAATTCTGATTTTGTCACCCAGGAATTTGTGAGTATATTTGAACCTCCCCGGCTGATTCTCATACCCAACATAGTTCTGGAGTCACTTTTCAGCACTGCTCTGGGAATCCCGGACTGGCTGGATATGTGGAGTAGCTGTCTCATGTGTAACAGTTTGGCCCCGTGTGACAGTGCTCCGCTCCAGAAGGGTCCCTGCCTCCTGGGCAGATGCAGACATTCTAACTCGGGAACTAGGGGTGGTTCTAGAGTTTGTTCCTAAATCGTGTAGACAATACTTTCGGTTGAGTTGATTCCTAAAATCGCATTTAGAATACCATCATAACATAAAGTGACCAAAATGGGTGATTTCATTGTCCAATGTCCTTGATTATCATTGAATGCCAAGGCAAAGTCTCATTAGACTCTGGGTTTGACATGCCAGGTAGAGGGAGCGGTTTAGAGAATGAGAGAGCAGGCACAGAGAGAGACAGGCAGTCACAGGCTGGTGGAAAGGATGTAGGGATTTTAACTTAAAAAATAATAATAATAGTAGCACTCCTAAATTAGTAGGCATTCCACACTCTCCTAAATTATGTTTGTGGATTCCAAGACTAGGTAGCCCCTAATGTAGCCCAAATGCAGTGTATTTTGATGAAAATTAGAAATAAAGTTTTAGTGCCAGTAATAAAAATTAAATAATACTTGGGGAAAGGTGGTATCATTAGAGGAGACACGTAAAGGAACCACTGGTAATTATTTAAGTACTAGTTCTTTATTGCGTTCGATATTGCTTTCAAACTCACGCCTCTCCTGGGTACAAGTGTTTTCATGTGTACTGCTATTGCAGTTGTCATGAATTAAGAGACAATTTGTTTTTATTTTTAGACCCAGAGAAAGAGAAAACTTTTTCCTGTGATGATTGGACAAGATTTGGAAGATATGTGTAGGGAGGAGTAGGAGTTAAAGAGGTACATAGGAGATAGGGTTCAAGGTGGACTGTAAATGTGAAAGGCAAGGGGAAAAAGAGCAGGATTTTTTTTTTTTTTTTAAAGATTGGAAGTCGTAATTAAGGGGTGTTAACTCTGCGCTGGCCTCCCGGAACAGCTTGGTTACGGCCTGGAGCAAGGTGTTCAGATGGGAGCACAGCAGAGGTGAGCCTTTAGTGCTAGAAAGGAGGTCGGGTAATGCCCAGAACAAACTGGGAGTTTTTCCCTAGAATTCCCCAGTGTTCCTTCCTTCTACCCAGAGTCCAGATTGAAGGACCCTCTGTTGGGACTTCTCGTGATGGTTTTTGCTCAAAAGATCATCTCAGCATCAGCGTGCTGGAGAGCCTTAAGCGGTGAAGTGGCTGGGAAAGAGGAAGGAGAGCAGCTGGTCTTTGTTATCCCCAGATAACAAAGTATCTTTGGTGGCGAGCTTAAATAACAAAGTGTGATGTGGACTTTTATTTATTAGTCCCTAGTGCCCCTTGATTTTACTTTGATAACACTGGAAACTCTGTCTCTCCATAAAAATGCAGGAGGATGTGGCTGAAGAACATGGTTGAGGTACATTTGGAATACATTTGGAACTGACGTCATGGGTTGCTCTGTAGATAACTTATTTCCTAGTATGTACATTTCCTATCGGTGCCGTAAGAAATTCCCTCAAATTTAGTGTCTGAACCAATGCAGACACTAATTTGTCTCTTGCTGTTCGGGATGTCGGAAATGAGTCTCACTGGGCTAAATCAGAGGTGTTGGCGGGACTGTGTTCATTCTGGATGCTGTAAGAGAGAATCTATTTCCTTGCCTTTTCTAGAGGCTGCCTGCATTTCTCCATTTCTTCAAAGCCGGCAGAATGCGACCAAGTCCTTCTGCTGCCATCTCTCTGGTGCTCTTTGCCTCTCTCTTTCCATTTGTGATCACGTTGGGCCCAACTGGATAACCCAGGATAATCATCCTGCACTTAAGGTCACCTTATGAGCAACTGTAATCCCCCTTTGCCATGTGACCTCATATATTCTCAGTTTCTAGGGACGTGGACATCTTTGAGGAGCCATTCTTCTACCTCCCACGCTTGGCATCCAAATAATTGTATGACCTGGTAATTGAAACAAAAAAAGATATGATAGTGGTCACAGTACGGCCTAGAGCACATTGTTCTGATTATGTTTTTCTGTCACATATAACAGGTACTACAGAAATCCTGCTTTGTAAAATAATTAAGTTTGAAATCTTTTTTTCTTACAGGTTACATTTGTCGCAACTTTACAAGGTCGTCTGCTTTGCTGAGTAAGTTTAATTTCTGATTAACACGTTTACATTGCTTTTTAGATTTATCTAGCAATAAAAATGTTTACAAATAAATTTTCTTTATTTGTTTTTAGCCAGAACCCATATTAACTATGGAGTCAAAGGGGATGTGGCAGTTATCCGAATTAACTCACCCAATTCCAAGGTACCTACCTGAACTTGCTGCGGTTTGTCTCTGCTAACTACATTTGTGAATGCAGTCCGGGATGGGAAAGAAGGAAACCCACCAATCTGGCAGTAACCTTGTCGTAGGAATTTACGGTTTTCATAGTTAAACTAGTTTGACAGGTTGCCAAAGGAATAGAGTTTTCTGAAGCAGAGGTCCTTGTTTAAGAATTCTTTCTAGCTGACCTCAGGTGTCATATTAACATCAAGGATTAATAAAACTAGCCTTCTGCTGCATTGTAGAATGATGATTTATCAAATAAGAGTTGACTCACTAAATAAGAATCAAAGTACCATTTTTGTTTATAAGAATCAAAACTGACCATCTTAGCTGTGAGATTATTTAATCTGGGTTCTTCATTACCGGCCTGACATAAGTTACTATCCATAAATTAGCTGGGTTAAATGTGGTTGTTAAGCTTCCTGAGGGACATGAATGACTTAGTGGAGGTCACATATTGGAGGTCAAGTTCTGTTCAAAGTGGAGCTTTATTTGTTTTTGGCGACTTCAGCAAAGCGTATAGCATTCATCTAGTCTCTGCCAAAAAGAGTTCTATTGCAGGAGCTCATGAAAACCCCATCTCCAGTTGCTGTAAAGATATTGTATTTCAGAAATCTTCTCACCAGAGGCCTAGATGAAATGGGAGGACCTAGGTGGAAGCAACGAACAACTATAGCAAATCAAGGAAAACAGATAGTTCCCCTCACTAGAGTAATCTTGGCACCCCGACCAGTGGTTCCAACAACATGTAGCTGTGGTAGGGAATTTCAAAACTGAAGAAAAAATAATCCCTTCTATTTCAAACCCATAAATAACTACTTTTAACATTTAATCCACTTTCAGCAAACTGTTTATGAAATTAAGATCACACTATATACCTAAGTTTTATTTTTTCCCTTAACGTTATGTAAATTTTTTCCATGCCAGTCAACACTCGTAGAGTTACTTACAGCCTGTAAACTCTTAGGAACGTGGCTCTGGGTTCCTCCTTTGAGTAGACCTGTTTTTAAGGGTGCAGTTGCTCATAGTTCATCAAAACTGCCTGAATAGAAAGTCACTGGGTATTTGATTTTTTTCCCCACCTCTCCTTCTTATAACAGTATCTTCCTGATGGATAAATGTATTTCGTTCCATCAAAATAGCGGCTGATGGTGGCTCGCACATCTGGTTCTTCAAATGTAAACCCTTAGATTTATACGTGTTTCTCTTTGACAGGTAAATACACTGAATAAAGAACTACAACTGGAGTTCATAGAAGTAATGAATGAAATCTGGGCAAGTGATCAAGTCAGAAGTGCTGTCCTTATCTCCTCGAAGCCGGGCTGCTTTATTGCAGGTGCTGACATCAAGTAAGTTTCAATAGAGTTGATTTAAAAGCGGGGGGGGGGGGGGGGGGGGGTGTGGAGGGGGGGGGGTATGTAGAGCTAATTGCTTAAGCCATGTAAGACTAAATACAGACTTTCCTTAACGAATTTGAAAGCAGTTCAAACTCCTGTGTGAGTAGAATACAAAAATACTGTAAAATTAACCTAACAGTGAGATACCACTTAAAAGTTTGAAAATGCGTTAGCAGGGACTTGGGGAAATGAGAAAGTTAATGTGTTACCAGTAGGAACGCCAGTCGGCACAGCCACTTTGGAGGGCAGTTGGGCAGCACTTAGTAAAAATGCAAATGCACGTATCGTACAAACTGGTGATACCTCTTCTAGGTATGTTTGCTGGAGAAGTCCTCCCCTTTGTGTTTAAGGACCCATGTGCAAGGGTGTGCAGTCCTATGTGGTTTAAAATAGAATTTGAAACAAGCTAAATGTCTGCCATCAGGGGAATGGCTAAGGAAAATGTGGAACAGGGTACTCCAAAACAGCTCAAAGGAATTAACTAGATCTGCAACATAACACTAGTCAGAAACATGACGTTTTTTTTAAAAAGATGAGTTATAGAATGATTCACACAGTATATAGTTTATGTAAAGGTTTGTGAACCATACGTGAAACACTTCTTTATAGCATCTGTGGACACAACAGGTGGCTGCTCTGGAAGGGCGCACACACAGGCATGAATGTGTGGTTCCAGGCCAGTGAATGGCCGGCAGACCCTGAGGAATTTGTCAGACGGGACTTCACTGATGCAGCTAGTAGTTTCTTTCTCTCTTTAAATGATTGACTGTATGGCTCTAAAACCTGTTCATAATTCTTTACAGCATATATGAGAAGGAGAAGTGCTACATTAGTGTTACTTTAATGGGTTAAAATTTTAACAGTTAATTTGGCCAAAATGTGGGTATTTGTTACGCTTTGTACTTTAGGCAATGGAAACTAATATTATAGGCTTAATAATTTGTACTTAAAGTACTTGTACATTTTTAAACCTTGCTGTGCATTGTGTGCCCTTTTTTGGTTATGTAATTAGCAATTTACAAGTATTCTGTTCATTGTTTAGTTTTTAGAAAACAAAATTATCTGTATCAAATGCTTTGTCTTTAGCTCCGTGATCTGAACCTAGGGAGACACTGACACACCTGTAGCTAGCTGCATCCGTGAGAAAATACTGCAGCTCCCACGGGGCTAGCTGAGCAACGCCCAGGGTGTAAAATGGCAGAAAACTAGTTGTCCTTCGGCACAAGTACAAAATTCACTGCAGAAGTGTGTTCAGAAACAAAGTAGGAAATGAAGCAAACTGAAACTAAAGGACATCGATTACATTATCTTAGCAGATCTTTTTTTGGTCATTAGGGGATCCATTTAAGATTTTAGATGCCTGAAATCAATTTGAAAGCTTTCTTTTTCTGTGATTTTGATTGCCGTTTAATCTGAAATCTACCTGATAGGAAAAATCTTTACTCTGATCATGGAAATATTTAGCAGAAGATGATTTTCTCATGCTCAGAGCTTTGTAATCTAATGATTTGCTAATGGAAATGAAAATAAAGTTGTGCGCCACGTTCTGTTTCACGTTCTGTAGATCCAGAAATCTAACACTCTATAGAGAGATGATGTCACTGGTACTGTGCCGAGGTGGAACCATGCTTACACTTCCGAGCACTTGAAGAGTCCCCACCACGTGCTGATGTAGGCTAGGATGAGGATGTAGTACACGAGGTACTTAACAAAGTAGCCTATGGTTTCATCTTCGGTTTTTTCTGCCCTCTGCCTCCGTGCTACTGCAGCATGATAGCTTCTTGCAAGACCCCTGAAGAGGTGAGAGAAATATCACAGGAGGGTCAGAAAATGTTCGAGAAACTCGAGAAGTCTACAAAGCCAATCGTGGCAGCCATCAGTGGATCCTGCTTGGGAGGAGGCCTTGAGGTATGCATTTCTTACAAAGTCACTGTTTAGCTCATTGGGAGGGTGCACCAGCTATAAAACTTCAGGCACTGTTTTGCCTGAGAAAAGTTCTTGGAGAATCAGCTTTCTTTTTAATCTGTTTTAATCCTTGTTCTCATGGCACAACGCATGTGCACCAAAGTGTGATGTTTTCATTTGTAAACAGAACATCTCTACTAGATCTCTTAGGTCCCCTTTGAGTCTGAAAACCTTGTTCAGGTTTGCAGGGCAGAGATTCAGAAGTGTGATACATGCTCTTGAGCTGCTTAAGCCTAGTTGAGACACACAAAGCATAATATACACTTAACTGCTCTGTGAGTAGCAAAGATGGAAAATAATAAAAGATTTGACAGAAGAGATGCTTACTAGACTAGGGCATGTAGGAAAAAAGAAAGGGAAAAGAAAATAACATTCATCAAGCATCTGTCACATGCTGGGCTCTATGCTAGAGGATATAAAATTTGTAATTACTTTCACAATAATTAATTAAGGGAACCTGTACTTGGTCCTCAGCAATAGGCAGGATTTCATTCCCCAGAGCATTCCACGTGTGGTGAGGTGTGGGCAAATGCAAGGATAAGTGAAGCCTGTTAGGACGTCAGAAGTCGGCCTGCCTTATCGAAAGGAGAGTCTCCAGGGTACAGGGCTTCTTAACCTGCAGTGTGTATGCGTTTTTCCACTGAGAGCTTCCACAGCTTTCAGCAGAATTTTAAGGAAATCCGCAACCCAAAAAGAGGTTAATGAATCAAGGGAAATAAAGCTGGAAATGTAAATTGTAGAAAGCATCAAGTGCTGGCCTAAGGAAGTACAGTTTCTTCTCTGGGCCCATTCTTGCTCTAAAGTCGTCTTTAGCCCTGACCGCTGTGGCTCCCGTCGGTGGGGCGATGTCCCACAAGGGGAAAGGTTGCCATTTTGCTATCTGGTCAAGGCACATGCCAGGGTTGCAGGTTCAGTGCCAGAGGTAACCAGTCGATGTTTCTCTCTCACATGAATGTTTCTCTCCTTCTCTTCCTCCCTTCTCCTCGCTCTAAAAATAAGTAAATAAAATCTTTTTTTTAAATAAATTTTAAACCCTCACAGATCCTGAGATGTTATAAAGTTACATTTTCTAACATTCTAATTTTCTTTCATTTGTTTGAAGCTTGCCATTTCATGCCAATACAGGATAGCAACAAAAGATAAGAAAACAGCCTTAGGTGTCCCTGAAGTCTTGCTGGGACTCTTACCAGGAGCGGGAGGCACACAAAGGCTACCCAAATTGGTGAGTTTAAACCCTCCCGTGAACTTTAGAACCTTGGTACTTCTGTGCCCCTTTAGATCTATTTTTTGTTAATACAAAAGGCATAAATGTGTGTATTCACTGTAGAATCTAGAAACCAAATAAAATATGAATATTTAGGATCAATGACAGGTTTCTATTTTTGGCATTTTTTCAATTCTACTTTTACTTTTTCAGTTTCTTGATTATGATTGTTAAGCCAGGTTCTTTGTTCGTTCCTGAGGAAGGACAGAGGTAACTGAGGCACACGTCTTGCCTCTCTGGTGCTTGTGGTTTAACCTCTTCCTTCTGTGCGCGGTCCCAGTGTTGCAAAGCCGTGGGCCACGTTTCCTAATAAACAGAAGGGGCAGACCTTCCCCTGATTTGGATGATCTCGTTGTTGGATTCTATAGAACCAAAAGAGGCCCGTTAGAGTCTTGAGTTCTTAAGGAGAGGGGAAGGGCAGTCAGACCTAGAGGCTGCAGAGCTATTTAATATCCAACTTCAGAGCTTGCCAAGCCTCGCAGCTTCTGGCTCTATAGATTCCTCGATGAAAACAAGGCTCAGCAGAAACACTCTTCGGAGGGAAGTTGATATGTGTTGGGCACAGAAAAATAGGAAGAAGGTTTTATGTATTAATTTCCTGATAATAAATAGTGTACATTCCTTCATAGGAATTGTCAAGAAGATTTATCCAGAGAATGATTAAGCCAGTGTGCGTGTAGAAAATACTGCTGAGTTTCTTTCGTTTATTGTAGTTGGTATTGGAATGTTGCTGGGAGCCATTCTTCTACTATTTACCTAAGAAGCTCTTGGCTGAGTTCAGTTTTTGTTAAGCTTGAAATCCTTTCTAAAGACGTCATCAAAACTATCAGGTTTCTCAGAGTCTCTACTAGTTCCCATAGAGGAATTTTAAATGTTATATACATGATAGAGAAGAAACTTAGAATGCCATGCGTACACAATTTTAGGATACATGAAATTATTTCTCCACTTTATTAATTGTATTACAACTCTTGCATATTGAGTTAAAAGAAGAGATATAAAGACATTTTTGCTTTATCTGAAGATTTCTAATCCCAGAAGTTACCTAAATGTGATAAATGGCATAAAAAATGGGTTTGCCTTTTCTCACTTGAGTATTTATTTTGCTCAGTTGGATGATTTGTAAACTGTAATTGTCACTGATACTTTTTCCTTCTGTGTCCTGACCTTGGCGTGCATGTTAGGTGAGCATACCTGCTGCTTTTGACATGATGCTGACTGGTAGGAACATTCGTGCAGACAGAGCAAAAAGGATGGGGCTGGTTGACCAATTGGTGGAACCGCTGGGTAAGTGCGGGCATGCCTTAGAGTTGAGTCCTACAAACTTACTTATTTTCTTAAGGAGTTAATGTCTTGAATATTGGTTAGACTGAAACTCAGGCTCTTAAGGAGTGAGTCATCATTCTGAAGAGTGAAGTTTTCTAAAAATTACAATACTAAATCATTTCAACATCACCCCAGTTTCTGTTCTACTTTATTTATAATTTGGACATCAGGGGTACAGAGTTAAATCGTCATTATTTTTGGTTATTAAATTACCTGTATCATTATCCATGATAACCCACCTTCCTTTTTTGTTTTTATTTTAATAATACAATAAACTCATGAAACAACCTGAGAATATTAACAATAATTGTCATCTGCTGATGTACTACTTCCCCACATACAATTTCGTCGCCTCCCCTCACCCAAGGAAATCACTATTCTAGATTGTGTGTTCATCACCCTCTTTTATTTCTTAAAAGTCAGCACTATGGAGATGTCATTTGCGTAATAATAAATTTACCAGTTTTTGATGTACAGTTTGAATTTGGACAAATGTACGTAACTGTGTAAACACAATCATGATCATACAATAGAACATTTTAGTTTGTAGTTTTTTGTGTCTTTCATTTAGTGTAATGCCTTTGATACTCATCCACCTTGTTGCACTGTCAGCAGTGTGTCCCTTCTTACTGGTGAGGGTTATTCCGTTGTGTAGCTACACCGTGACTTGTATATCCATTCACCAAATGGTGGACAGTGAGTTGTCTCCAATTCAGGGCTGTTCTGAGTGTGGACCTGTACTTCATTTCTATTTGACAAATATCAAAGAGTAGATTGGCTGGACCATATGATAGATGTGTGTTTAACTTTTATAAAATTGTCAAACTGTTTTCCCAAAGTGGTAACACCATTTTGCACTCTGCCAGCATTATTTGAGGGCTGGCAGCGTGGGTTCTATTATAATTACCGACCACTTTGCACAGTCAGTCTTTTTTAATTTTAGATATTTTAATAGGAGTGTAGCACTGTCTCATTGTGGTTTTAATTTGTACCTTCCTAGTCACCAAAGATACTGCATTTCTTTCATGTGTTTATCTGCTTCTGTGTATCTTCTGGTGAAGTGTCTGAATGTTTTACCCATTTCGTTTGATTGGGTTTTGTTTTGTTTTATTGAGTTTTCAGAGTTCTTTATATAGCAGGATACAAGTCCTTTATGAGATTTGTGATTTTCAAATATTTTCTCCCTGTCTGTGGCTTGCCTCCATTATCTCAGAGCAGAAATTGTTGAATTTCAGTGAAATCCAAGGTCCCATGTATGGATCATGCTGTTGGCGTTGCATCTGGGAGACCTTTTTCTAACAAGACCACGGAGATTTTCTCCTGTGTTTCCCTCTGGCAGTTTTGTAGGTTAGCTCTTACATTTCGGTCTGCAATCCTTTTCAAGTTAATTTTTGTATGCGGCGTGAGGTAAAGATTGAAGGTGTTTCTGTCTGTTTGTCTGTTTGTTGGCATAAGAGTATCCCAGTGTCCTAACACAGTTTGTTGGGAAGACTCTTCTTTCCCCGTTGAACTGCCCGGACACCTTGGTTGAAATCAGTTGCCCCTCTGTGTTTGAATCTATGTCTGGATTTCCCATTTCCAGTTACCTATATATCTTCACTTAAGCCAATATCACGCTGTCTTAATTACTGTGTTTTTTTAATAACACTTGAAATCAGGGAGTGTGACCCTCTCTAACTCGGTTCTTTCTCTTCTTTCAAAATTACTTCGCCTACACTAGTTTCTTTCCGTTCACATATAAACTTCACAGTCATCGAAGCCCTATCTGTAAACACCCCTGCTCGGATTCTGAGTGACACCGCATCGAGTCACTGTCAGGCGGGGAGAACTGACATCTTCGACATGCTGAATCTTGTCATGGTGAACGTGGGGTAGCGCTCTGTTTGGGTCTTCTTCAGTCTCTCTCAGCAGTGTTCTCTGCTTTTCATTGAATAGATCTTGCACACACTTTGTTAAATGTATGCCTAAGTGTTTCATACTTTACTTTAATTTCTCCTTGTTAATTACTACTATATAAATATAATTGATTTTTATACATAGACCTTGTTTTCTGTGATTTTGCTAAATTTACTAGTTCTATTAGCTTTTTCTGTAGATTCCTAAGGACCCTCTACATAAATAATCATGTTGTCTACAAACAAAGGCATTTTGACTTCCTCCTTTCCCATCTGGACATTCGTTTCTTTTGCTTGACCGACTGCTGATGGCTAAGATCTTTGGTGTGATACTGGACAGAAGTGGGAAAGCAGCTAAGGTTAACTTGCTCCAGTGTTAGGAGGAAGCATGCGCCCTGATGCTTAATGTTAGCTATGTAGATTTTTCTTGTATGCCCTTTATCAGATTGTGGGGTTCCCTTTCATTTATATTTTGCTGAGAACAGATGTTGAATTTTGTCCAATGCTGTTTCTGCTCTTATTGAGATGATTGTGTGGGTTTTTTCTTTTTTTAGTCCGTTGGTGATGTCAGTTACCCTGATTTTTGACTATAGAACTAGCTTTGCATTCCTGGAACAAAATCCACGTAGTCATGATGTACTAAATTGTTGGCTGGATCAGCTAAAATTGTGTAAAGGATTTTTATGCCTGGTTATGAGCGGTAATTACCTCAGCGATAGTTTTCTTGTGATATTTCTGCCTGCTATTCTTATCAGGATAATGCTGGTTTAATAAAATGAGTTGGAAAATCTTCTCTTCTCTTCTCTGGAAGACTTTGTGTAGAATTGCTATTATTTCTTCCTTAAATCCTTTATAGAGTTCACTAGTGAAGTCACAGACTTGGAGTTTTCTTGTGGGAAGGTTTTCCCCTATGAACTCAGTTTCCTGAAGGGATACAGGGCTATTTGGGTTTTCCATTTCTTGAGTGAGCTGTGGCTGAATGTTTTTCAGTGATTTTGTCTGTTTGATCTAACTTACCAAAGTTATTGCAATAAAGTTTTTCATAATACTTCAAAATTATTCTTTTAATATTTTTATACTCTGGAATGGTGTCTCCTCTTTCATTCCCAACATTGATAATACATGTTTTCTCTCTTCCTGATGAGTCTGACTAGAAATTTATTAACTTTATTGATCATCTTTAAGAACCAGCTTTTAGTTTCATTGATATTTTTTCTGGTACATTTGTTTGCTATTTTATTGGTTTCAGCTATCATTCTTTCTTTCTGCTTGCTTTGGATTTAATTTACTCTTTCTCGTTTCTTAAGGTAGAACCTTACATCATTGATTTTAGGCGTTTCTTCTTTTTAACATAAACATTTAAAGCTATAAATTTCCCTCTTAGCATTGCTTTCTTTATCTGCATATTTTAATGTAATGTTTTCATTTCCCTGAATGTCAAAATATTTTCTGATTTTTTTGTGTGATTTCTTATTTGACCCACGTGTGATTTAGAAGTGTGTTAATTCCCAGATATTTGGGGGATGTGTCAGGTATCTTCCTGTTATATATTGCTAGTTTAAGTTTGTGGTGGTCAGAGTACAGTGAGTCCTCACGAGCTCGGTCCCCAGCTGGGAGGCCTAGGCCCTAACTCCTCCCCCTACCGGTCTCTCACCTGACCGACACAGAAAGCTCCTGAGCTGAGAGCCAGGACTAGGGCCTCTTGCCTTGTCGTGCTGGTCCTTTGCCTCCAGGGACTGATCTAAGCCCAATTTGCATCCCAGTCTGTTGTTCCTTTTTACAGGACCAGGAATCAAACCTCCAGAGGAACGGACTGTTGAATACCTAGAAGAAGTTGCAGTTACTTTTGCCAAAGGACTAGCTGATAAGAAAATCTCTTTAAAGAGAAACAGGGGATTAATGGAAAGTGAGTGTTGTTAAAAAAACAAGGCAATGCTTCGTTGCAAGGAGTTTAACTTTATTTGCTATAACTTTTAAGTGAGGAAGAGGTAAGTGAATCATTTACTAGAAGCATGGAGTCAGCCTTGGGGGTGCGGTAGCTCTGCTCTGGGGCAGCTCCTGAACCTTACACTGCCTAGTTAAAAACGTTGTTTGAAAACTTCCACAGAAAATTTTTAGCATTAGTACAAAAGAAGAACACTACAAGACCTAGCTTTAGAATTTATCACCTAATGAAACTGTGTTTAAAAGAGTGCTGAGATTGAACTTTAGATTCTGTGTATCAGAGTAAAGAGCAGTTCTTTCAGGTAGCTAGAACGCCTGCATTTTTATGGAGTTTACAGAACAAACTAACAAGGAATTTGCTCATTGCCAATAAGTGTCTAAAAGCATTTTACCTTACAGAATTGACGTCGTACGCCATGAGTATTCCATTTGTCAGGCAGCAAGTGTACAAAAAGGTGGAAGAACAAGTACGAAAGCAGACCAAAGGCCTTTATCCTGCGCCTCTGAAAATAATTGACGTGAGTCTTTTTCCCCCACTCTCAGGTCCCATGTATTTTCTCCCTTTGTATATAGCACGGCACTCTCACCACCCCTCTGGCCTGTGTGCACCAGTACAGAACGTCTGCATTCTGCTATTGAAGTACCCTCCAAAAATAAGGAAGAACACAACAAACTATAGGGATTCATATAAACTGTTGTATTTGGGGATAATGCATCATACTTAATTAGTTGATGAGTTTAAAACTGTCACTTATAAACCAGGATGGAATTTCTGTCATGTCAGTATAACAAGGCTAGTAAAATACTGAGCATTTATAGAAACGTAGTTGAAACAAAAATTGATGACTGTATTTTATCCTTTGTCAAAACCGTTGTCGGTAACTACAGTGTCTCATTCATCGATTTCCTCATTGCCATAATTACAAAAAAGCTGTAACGATGTTGAGAAATTCTGAACAGAACGAAGAGAATAGGTGAAACAATCGTAGGGTTAAAGAAACTTTTTTCTAAAGGTAGACTTTGAAACAGAACTCTTTGCTCTGGAAAGTCTAAGATTAAGAGAGCATATAACTAAAAACATCAGAATTGGAGAATGAGTTAGTCAACAGATATATTTTGAGCAGGAGACACTGAAGTACATAAATACGAAACATGATCCCCTACCTCCATTCATTTCCCAGTCCGGGCTGGGGAGATGAGACACAGGTATGTGGTGAGGCAGATAACAGTGTAAGTGACATTATAAAAGCAGCATAGAAATTTTGCCAGCTAATTGGGACAGAGGAGAATTGCCGAGTGCACAGAGGAGGGAACCGTCACCATGGGCCAAAAGAGATCAGGAAAAGCGGAGTTGGCCTGCACCCTGGAAAGTGGGTAGAGAGTAGGTGGAGGGAAAGTGGCTCCAGGCAGAGTTGGCATTGTGAGCAAAGTTACAGGAGGTGGAAAACAGCAGGCTCTTCAAGAGACCTAAAATGAAATCAGTTTTTGTAGGAGGACGGTGAAGTGTCTGCAGAACAGCAGATCAAAGCTAGATTTTAGAAGGTTGGTCAATAATGAATTAAGAAATTTGACCTTGGTTCTGTGTAGACCACAGAGAACCATTGTCATGGTAGTGAGTCAGAGAAAATGGATTAGAGAGAAACAAAGTAGAGCCATGAATTAGGAAGCTACCTTGTTATCCCACACTTGAAGTTCAAATAAGACCCTGAGATATACTAGTAAAAATAGGCAGGTAGTGAGAGACTCACCAAAGACAGACATGAGTTAAGTTTGAGAAGTGTTGAGTGTAGGTATTTGAGGAAATTCAGGCATCGGTAGTGTAGATGGAGATGTCAATTAAGGATGTAGCTCTATGTTTGTTTTGATTTGTCATTCCAATAAGTTACAGTGATTGAGTACAGGGTCATCTCTTCATCTTTTCTATTTGCCATTGTACTTAGGATAGAACCTACCCCAAATGTTAAGTTCAGTTTCATAGAGTTTGTGATTAATGTGGTAAGCTAGGTGAGGTGTTTGAGGAGGAGAGCAGAGAGGGAGAAAAGGCCTGAAGGTGAAGCTTTGGGGATCTGCCCTCTGGTAGAGAGCTGGTGAAAAGCTGGACGAGCAATTCAAGCGGACTTGGAGAGGGGCGGCAACAACTCTTTCTCTGACAAAATAATAGGGTTCAAAGGTGGACGAGGAGGTGGAGTTCGAGCTATAGAATGTCTTTGTCTTCCTATTCTGACTTTTTAAATTCTATTTATTTCCTTCCATTTTTTGATGAGCTTGGTTGGCTCTAGCCTCAGAGACAGAGAATTAAGTCGGCCTTAAGTAACCAGGCACTAAATCCTCTCCTTTTCCTCACTCCAATCTAGTCTTTAAAAACTAACACTAGGGATTTCATTCAGCATTCGTACATCTTGCCAATCCACTCCAACAATGAATAAGTATCTTGTATGTTTTTTCAGGTGGTAAAAACTGGACTTGAGCAAGGGAAAGAGGCTGGCTATCTCGCTGAATCTCAGGTAAAGTTCTTTTCTTTTGATTTTTTTTTTTTGTTATTAGATACAAGAAAGCCAAAGATCTAAAACTGTACAAAACTGAAAAAAAGAAAAAGTATCCAAAGCCTAGTAAAACTTTTTCTCCAGTGGTTTTCATTTCTTCTGATAAATCTCAGGCAGCAAGTAGATGCAAGAAAGCTCTGGCGGTCCCAGACATTTGAACTTGCTCTTAATAATGAAGGTATTGAATATAACTAGGAAGAGCAGGGGCAGAGTTACAATCCTTTCGGAATGAAGCGCGGACATTGTGTTCTACAGTCCGGCTGGTTTTGTTGTGATAAAATGAAAACATTGATAGATAAGTCCGATCCTTATTTGTTAGGGCCTAACAAACAAGAGATAAACTTTGAAGCCCAGCCTCTCTTTGGTGAATTAGAAAGTGAAAAGAAATGTTTTGTACCCACTAAAAAAAGAAGAGAAGGGACACAGGGTCCAGCCTCCCCCCTTCCACTTTGAGTTGGTGACGTGACAAATTTAAGTGGTTTGGTTGTTTTTAAGTTTTAAGCAATCACTGAAGAGTGATTATTCTTTGATAATAAGACAAAAGGTGTGCAAAGAGCTTAAGACAAGTTCCAGAGAAAACATGGCCTGTACTCTATTGCTTATTGCCTTGCACTTCTGGTTCCTTCTTTTCTGTCATAACTACCTATACGTAGTCATGTGTACAGGAAAATTGAAGCATATTTTATAAATCAAAATTGTGAGCATGATACTCACTATCTCCTGTCTGTTCTATTTAGCACAACCCACTAAGTTCATGACCACTAATGGGTTTCTACCCACAGTTTGAAAATCACTGGTTTATTTATTTATTTATTTTTTAATCTTTTTGAAAATCACTGGTTTATTGAATAATACCTACTATATCAAGATTAGTAAAGCATTAATTCTGTAGAACATTGTTTAATGCTTTATTAGGACCTAATAGCAACTTTATTAGAGGGATTCCTTCTTTGAAATACCATTGGAAACCATGTAGTTATACCAGCCAATCCTGGTATTATTGCTGATGACAGTAGCTAACACGGAGACCCTAGCCATTTGGCTGGTGTTCTCATTTCATCCCCGCCGCGCTGTAAATAGGCATCGTTTTTCCGTTGTGGAAGGATGAAGAAGGCCTCACGGCTGGGAAGTGGCAGAGCCAGGATTCATACCCAGCTCTGTCAAACCCAGGCTCTAAATCTCATGCTACTCCCCGCTGGGTTGAGACTTGTTCTCAGTAAGCGGCAAGGTACTCTTTAAAGTGGTTTGGGACCATGTGGGCCACCTGCTAGAGGCCAGTGGAAAGAGAAATGGAGTTGGGCGTCATACTGCTTGAGTTCACCTTCCGTCTTCGCCACTCTGAGGCAGTGTGACTCTGAGCAAGGTCACTTAACTTTTCTGGGCCTCCTCTTCCCGATCTTTCAAAGGAGGGGTTGGTTGAGAGGATTGTGGAGACCATTTTGGCTCTGACACTCTGGTTCCATGAGAACGGTTACCACAGCGCTAGTGTAGAGCATGGGAGCACAGTTATATCTGGAACCTTTTCAAAGCTGTAGTCGGAAAGCGCTGCAGATGAGTGGGGAAGGGACATCCGTGGGAGACAGACTCCGCGGCCCAGGCACTGCGAGACCTGAGGAGCTGTGGCTCGCATGCGTCACCTCTGCTCCCCAGGGAAACCGAACCGGAGGGGTCCACATCACCGAGACTGTGAAGTTCTACCTTTTCTTGTTCCCTTTTCACATTTCAGAAATTTGCCGAGCTCGCGATGACCAAAGAATCAAAGGCCTTGATAGGATTGTATCATGGTCAGGTCCTGTGCAAGAAGAATAAATTTGGATCTCCGCAGAAGGAGGTTAAGTAAGTTAACTCTACCTAGGAAGCCCTTGTGGATTTTGTGATGTGCTGAGCTTGCAGCTGTCTTTGGAGGTCTGCAGAGCTAGGTTTATATCTTCGATCTTGCCATGAACTCCTTCTGTCCGAGCACGTTAGATGCCCATTCCTACCAGGAACTTCTTGGCTGTCAAAGCTGGGCCCGTGTTAAGTTTTCTGCAGCCCTCTCTGATGGTTCCTGTGGAGGCTTCCTTGTCTCACCACTGATGTTCCTGAGGAGTCTGGTTTAGGTGCCCCCTTCCCGAACCAAACACACACACTGTGCCCTGTTTCATGATCTCGTCTCTCCCTGTGACTTCAGATACCGTTTCTGGAAACTCACACTTCTGCCCCATTAAAAAACATAAGCCTCATTCTAATTGCTAAAAGCTTGTCCTTCTTTTTGCTTACCACCTAAGCATTTGAGATTCTACTTACCTGTGTCATATGTATTCTCTTCAGCAAGCCTTTCAATGTTATGCTTCCTAACGAGCTCTTCAGCCTTTTAAATTTAATAATGCCTCTGCACTCACCGTCTTGCTCAGCGCTTCTCAACCTGGGTGGTGTTGCTCCCCAGGGGACACTTAACAATGTCTGGAAATGTTTTAGTTGTCACAACTGGAGGGGGGGCGGTGCCACTGGCATATAGTGGCTAGAGGCCAGGGATGCTGCTAAACATCCCAAAGATGAGCCCCCACAACAAAGAATTATTTTTTTCTAAAATGTCAGTAGTGCCAAGGTTGAGAAATACTCTTCTAGATGAATTACAGTGAGGGATTTAAGAAAAGCAGCTAATGTTACTACCTTCTCTGTCCCTTCACCTTTAAGGAGATTTCAATTCAAAATAGAAGGTAAAATGGGCAAGAAATCTGGATGAGACAGATGAGAGGGCAGATTTCCAGACAGACTGTGAACTGCAGCCGTAAATCCTCCAGCACGCGCGGTGGCCGGCATCATCTGGGTGCGTTTGTCTCGCGTAGTACTGGCAGGGTCTCACGTTCAGTGGGCAAGGTCAATTCCTTCCGTGTTGACGGCGGCCACTTAAATCTGCATGTGCTCATGGGTCCTGCAGAAATCAAACAGGTGGACAAGGACGACGGGGCCACCCATTCCCAATGCACAGCATAAACAGAGGACAGCTAATGCTACTGATTTCTGTTATATAAGAGGGAGAGACTGCACTTTGCAATAGAAGAGGGTGCTCTTCAATTTACACACCTAATTAACCACTCCAGACTCCTGTTCCCGTCTGCATGTACCATTGAGAAGTATGTGCACCTGGAGAAGGTGGTGGTGTGTACCAGATACACCAGAAAGACAGGCCACAGCCACGTGAAACGAATATGAGAAGAAAAAAATGAGAATCAAAATACTGAAGCTTATGAAAACTCTCCCCCAAAACAACATCCACAATGGAGGACATTTATAACAGAACACTTCCAAACTTGAATTAAATATCCTTAAAACAAGCACGTGCAGATGAGAAAAAAAAATCACCTGAATCAAAATTTAAAGCTCCGAACTAAATGGATAGAAAAATATGATCTAAGAGTTGACCTAACTAGGGAAATAAATAAGGAAGGAAAAGATAATAGCATCTAAAAATGAAGGACAGATTATAACATACCCAAGGCAGAATAGGTTGAGTTGAAAATTTAATGAAAAACATTAAATTTTCTCTTCAATTTTACTCTTGAAAAAAGAGTGTCCCCCCTCTCTGCTTTCCCAGTGGTGGAGTCATTTGTAAAACAAATTTTAAATTTTGAAGCAGTAAATGTATCAATCTTTTTTCAGCCCTGTTCTTTATATTTCTCCACCCTATTTTCTCATTGTTCTCCAATTATTTAACACTCACCGTATAAATATTTTTATTCTTTTAAAACTACATTTGAAAGATGTTCCCAGGACTTGAAATTAGGTTTCCTTTTGGGTCACGAATATGATTTTTTTTTTAATTAGAATTGTTAGGAATGAAATTTTATCTTACATTATAACTCTAGATCTGCCGTGCTATAAACTTGGCCTTCTGTTATGAAAGAAGTTGTCATGGAAAAAGAAATTTATTTAGTTACTATGGGACCACCCATATTGTTCCAGAACTATGGAAAACTAAAAGTAACCAGATACGATCTCTAGCCTCAAAACACTTAGAAAGTAATTGAAGAGACAAAAATAATGGCCATGAAGCCATTCCAAAATACTGTAGAGTAAACCAAGTGGTCCTGACAAGTTCAAGAGGAATTCAGGACTGGAAGAGGCAGGACTGTGCGTGCGTGCGGGTGCTGGAGGCAAGGGTAAGGTCTGGAAGCAAGGCGGCTCCAAGAGACTTTGGACTAATCCAAGTAGGGGTGATAAAGGCACAGATTTCAGGAGAAAAGAGAGATGACTGGAAGATGGTAAAATCACTAACAAAGAAGTAGCTGGAGGAAGAGCAGCTGGTCTTTGGGCACATCAATGCAACCCGGGCTTTTTTCTCTGGAAAACAAAAACACTTAGGATGACTTAGGCATAAACCAAGTTTTCAGTGATCTCAGGCGTGATTGAAGAGCAATGTAATTTGATCTTCTTGGGTAGGCCAATTCTTTTTCTTTCTTACTGTAGTTATTGGGGTGACAGTTAATAAAATTATATATAGGTTTCAGGTGTGCAATTCTAATGGGTAGGCCCATTCTTGTAGACCTAATGGATTTTTACGTTTAACTTAGAAAATCATTTCTTGAAGGTATATTCTTACAGATAAAAATTATTTGACATACCTTATTGTTGTGCCTGCTTCAGTTGGCTTTTTAGATAATAACTGGGGCAGTCCCCCACTGGTACTGAGATGATTGAAAGCTGTTTACTGAGAGCCATTCTGTCCTTGCCTTCCAGGCACCTGTCCGTCCTTGGCGCAGGGCTGATGGGGGCCGGCATCGCCCAAGTCTCCGTGGACAAGGGCATGAAGACTACACTTAAAGATGCCACACTAGGCGGGCTGAGCCGAGGACAGCAACAGGTGTTCAAAGGGTAAGTCTGCCTTCGCTGGGAGTTAGAACAGCTTTGGTGGGGCGGGGGGGTGCCATCACGGATTCCTTTTTCCTGAACACGGTGAAAACGAGATACTCCATAGTTAAGTTTCCTTTGATTTTTGGAAACAGTAATGCCTTCCTTCACTTTGTGTTGGTACAGGTATTACAAACCATTAGCATCATTGAATGCAGAAGAAAAAACCTACAGATATTTCAAAACGCCATTTACTTTGTGCTGGGATGTCAGACTAGAACTTGCGGTGTTTGTGCGTTTTGACAGTCCCCATGTAAATAGCTGTGTGGCTAGGGAACACTGAAACAGCAGGGCTGTCCCCGTGGAGAGAACTGAGGTGTGGCTGTCAGGAAGTGGGTGCTGACCGCATGTGGAAGGCAGGACCGGGGCCAGGGCTCCTGAACCTGTATTTGTTGACTGGCGCTGCTGTGGAGAAGCAAGTAACTGGTTCGGTTCCGCAGTGTCTGAGGCTTTACAAGACTGTCTGCATCTTACTTCTGAATTAACAAGGAATAAAAATTATTCTCCCTCCCGTTTGCCTATCCCCTAGCCCCACTGCCACACACGCCCACTGCCTGTTTTGCCGAGGGGAAGAGGGGAGCAGCAGCTTCGCCAAACTGGAGATTGGTTTCAGCTCAGTTCTCTGCTCCTCTGTCATAGACTAGCTGGCTGCACTTGGACTGTCCTGCATGGGACTTTTAGCCGAGTGAGCATTTTCTGTTTCTTAAATGGACTGTGTAGCTGAAGCATGGTTTTACCCCTTTTCTGCAGAGAAGCTAATATGTTGTCACCATAACGCTTTCCAGGACCTGGCAGGTGTAATCATTTTGGCAGATTATTTTAAGATAGCAAGGAGTTAGAGTAAAAGAAAGGGCATGTGCCAGGTACCAGCATTGGCTGAGACTAGCCCCCAAGCGTCCCCAAACAGCACTTCGTACAGCCACCTACAGAGAACTTGCGCCTGTCAGATAGCTTCCTGCTCTTGACCTCTTTGGGGTCCAGGTGCCCTGGTGTCCCTTTTGCCTGAGAAACATCAGGCTCTGGTGAATGTCCCTCAGCATACTGCTGACTAGGGACCGGCATTTGGTTTCATTAGGCATTAGATTTAGAACAACTAAGAATATTTTGAACTTTTGGTTCAAAACATTTTGGTTGCTGACCACTGACAAGGCTGTCAGGAACCAGGAGTTTTGAACCCATACTTTTAAGGCTTGAATTCTTCTTTGAACTTCTTTGAATCTTGTGGCTTTTTTTAAAAGAGAACTTTATTTTAATAAAAACGTTTGGTTTTTGAGCAAGCTCCCTCCCCTACCATTAGAAGGTAGTTTTATCACTAAAAAGCAATTATCTTGTGGCCTTAGTTTTTCTTTTGGTTAAGGAAATTCGTGAATGGGTTTAGCTCCATTCTTCATTCAGACGAAAACTCCCAGCCATTTATTCTGAAAATGTGGTCAGGTGAAAACCTGAGGAAGCCTGTTTTCCTGAGCAGGTAAAAAACCATCAGGTAAATGTGTGCGTGGCAGGAACCCTCCTCAGCTCCCTGTGAGAGAGAAGGGACCTGGAGCTAATGTTTCATGTGATCGCTACACTGTGCTGTGAGGCACTGACCGGGAAGCAGATTAAGAACATAAGAAATAACCCTTGGTCTCTGTCCTCTAGAAGATTGTAATTACAGCCCTGGCTGGTATAGTTCAGTGGGTTGAGCGTGGGCCTGTGAACCAAAGGGTTGCTGGTTCGATACCCAGTCAGGGCACATGCCTGGGCTGCAGGCCAGGTCCCCAGTTGGGAACACATAAGGAGCAACTACACATTGATATTTCTCTCCCTCTCTCCTTCCCTTCCCCTCTCTCCAAATAAATAAATAAAATCTTTTTTAAAAATAAAAGAAAAGATTATAATTACAGAATAACAAAATGATGTATAAGCAAGTATAACTGCACAGGGTCTAGGGCGTGGGGTGGCTCTTTGCCCTGTTGTAGGCAGAGAATTACCAGAGCTGCTCTTTCATTTTGCCATTCTAGCATTCATGTTACTCCTCTTGGCAGATCCAACTGTTTTATGAATGATACAGTTTCTGTAAGTTGGGAAGTTCGAGGCATCTTGTAGTAGGAAGAATGTGGGCCCAAGGGTTACCTGTGTGAACGCTTGTGCCTGCTAACCTGGTACCTGGTCGTTCGACCGTGAGGCCCCTGAGCCTTTCTGCGTGTGTGAGCTCCCTCACAATGGGGGGATACTGTCTGGCCCGTGGGCACCCCATAAGTGTTAGTTTCCTGCTCTTCCCCTTTGACTAGGAATGTGTTTTGTTTTTTTTTTTCTAGATTGAATGATAAAGTGAAGAAGAAAGCTCTGACGTCATTTGAAAGAGACTTCATTTTCAGCAACTTGACTGGGCAGCTTGATTACCAGGGTTTTGAAAAGTCCGACATGGTGATTGAAGCTGTTTTTGAGGACCTCAGTCTTAAGCACAGAGTGCTAAAGGAGGTAGAAGCGGTAAGTAAGGGGCCGGTCGTGCTTGCTTCCTAGTGTGTGTGGCGGACACAGGGACGGAGTTGTTACAGGAGCTGTTGGAAACTCGTGGTTCTTGCTGTAGGGCTATTCATTTCCAGACCTGAGTTTTTATTGAGCTCATACACACTGCATATGAGCTCATAAAGGTCAGCTCTAAGTCCTACAGGAAGAAAATCAAATAGCTTGTTATCTGAGGTGCAGAGCTTGCTAGCTGCCGTCTCCCACCGTCACCCGAATATACGGATAGCCACATGGAGTATGTATAGCCAGGCGTCTTGCTGCTTACGGGTGGTCGTAAGCCACAGCCAAACTTCTTCAGCTCTAGGCAGCAAAGAGGGGAGAAACAGTTTCTCCAGGCAGGATTCAAATGTCCGTTTTATGGAAATACTGCTTTGGTCTTTGTTGCAAAGGCTCTACGTAGCCAGTTCTTGAGATGGGATGACGTGAGCGAAACAAGTACTTGTGGTATGGAGTCCAGAAAAGAAGAAATGGCCGTAATCCAGGCATGAGACAGAGCCGGGACCTAGACCGGCCTGCACTCGGGTAAACAGACTGTGGGCTAATAAACGATATAAACAAAGTGGCACTGACTTGGCAGCGCGCTAGGTGCTGTGCGTAGGGGGCCGTGCTCTTGAGCTGCCTGCCTGGGTGAGGACTACCCCTGCTCCAAGGCGGAACCTAAGGAGGGTTCGGGAACTGAAGACAGGCAGCTCTGTTTGGCACAGGTGCCACTCGTGAGACACACATTCCAAATCCTTTTCTTATACACAGCGTGATGCCGGATGTAGCTGAGGAAGGAAGTTCAGAAAAGCTGGGTGGGTTTGCATTCCTTCTCTGCTGGGTGGCACTTCAGCCTAGACATGAAGATGATCTTGCCAGGGCTCCACTGAGCCAGTGACAGGTAGAACGTGAGGAGCAGCAGAAGCAGACACAGCCAGAGTGGAGAGAGGCACACTGCCCACTGAGTGGGTGATATTTGCTCTTGGAAAACCTGGGTTTGCGAGGATCAGTATGGAGGAAAGTTTGTTAGTTTAGCGGTTGGGAAGCCAGTGGTAAAGGAAAAGGGGAGAGAGACCCGATCAAGAGAAGTGCAGACTAGGAATAAGTCAGTAGAGTAGTTCCAGTGGAAACAGAAAGGTTATTATGAGAGAAAAAGAGATGGGCAGGGCCTCGAAGGGAAAGAGAAGTAAAGCAGAGGGGGAGGCACGGTGGGAAGTGATTAGAGAGAGAGAAAGGGGGGGGGGGCTCTCAGGGAATCATCAATTTTTAGTAGAGTGGAGAAAAGAGATGCCAGCTTTGGGAAGGAAGATTATTACTAAAGGTAAAATCCAAAATATTCTGTGTATCTTAGCTTCTTATATAACGTCAGATGCCTTTACTTTCTTAGTGAAGCTAGTAAAATCATCTAAGGTAGGAGATACTCGAAGTTATTCAGAGAAGAGAAGACAGGAGTCGGGTCCTGTTAGGAGGTCATCAAGGTCGTCTTCTTGTCTATGTTTTCTGTGTAAGAAAAACTTAGAGCTGTGTTTACATGACACTTTAAGGACTGAGAACTTCTCTTCCTCTGCTCAGAACTGAACTCACTCCTTTGTCATTCTGCATAATCCTTGTCTCCAGACCCCTCCCGGTCCTGGTTGTCCCTTTTAGTGTCTTCTGCATGTCCCAGTGCTCTATTGCCGTGTGACAAACCACTGTAACAACAGTTCACAGCTCTGCAGTTTGGGTAGGACTTCGCAGCGGCAGCTGGGCACTCCGCGACTTCACACGCAGCCGAAAGCTGGGTTGGGGCACGCAGTGCTCCTCCACGTAGCCTGTCCTCACTTAGCGGTCTGGCCAGGCGTGGTCTGTAGCGGGGCTGCTGGCTTCCAGGAGAGCAAAAGCAGAGGCTACTGGGCTTACGGCTGGGCCTGGAACTGGCCCAGTCACTTCTGCTGCTTTCCATTGCTAAAAGCACGTCACAGGCTAGCCCAGATGCAGGGGCCGGGAAAACAGCCTCTGCCTCTGGATGGGGGAGTGACAGGCACGTACAGGAGGGGAAGAGCTGTTGCCAGCCATCTTCGGAGACATTGGTTTGCTCTTCATAAAAAATTTTACCACCAGCCTTGGGCCCTGTACCACTGTGTCGTAGCTTGAGACGACGTTAGCTTTCTTACAGCCTTGCTCCGCGGGCAGCTCACCTTATACTTTTGACTAACCAAAGTCACGGGATCTTTATCGCAAGCTTACTGCCAGTTCAGGTCTTGTTCATCAGGTGCCTCTCCAGTTCTTTTTTTTCCCCCCTTTTCTTTTTAAATCTTAATGCAGTACTTTAACCTGCATTCCCATTATAATTGACCTTATTTTACACTCAGCTCTCCAGTGTGTTGAAGGCATCTTGAACCTTGACTCTCATCTTTACTAGGATCCTGCCTGTCCCACATTCGCACAGACGCGACAGTATGCTTTCCGTGTTCTTCGCACCAGGCAGCTGAACACGGACGAGAATAAGCTGGGGTCGTGGACAGAATGCTGGGAGGATCTACAGAGAGACTCTTCAGGCTGATGAAGCTAATAGTTAATAGTGCTCGTGTACTGGAGATGTGATTGTGGCGCTGTACTGTTTCCTAGGAGCCCGGAGTGTAAATGAGATGGGCGTGCCCTTCGTGGCTTATTCTTCCAAAGGTGAAAGGTGGAAGTGTCGGAAGCTTAAGCTCTCATACTTGAGGGCAGATCCAAACAAGAAGAGGCATTGCCACCCATGGTGGATCTTTTTTTTTTTAAGATGTTATTTATTTATTTTTAGAGAGGGGAAGGGAGAGAGAAAAAGAGAAAGAAACGCCAGTGTGTGGTTGCCTCTCACGCCCCCCCCCCCAATGGGACCTAGTCCACAACCCAGGCATGTGCCCTGACCGGGAGTCAAACCAGTGACCCTGTGCTTTGTAGTCCAGTGCTCAATCCACTGAGCCATGGCTGCCAGGGCCCATAATGGATCTGAGATCAATGAGATTTGATTCAACGCCATCTTCTCAGTGCTTATCTAAGGTCTCTCATGTACCTACTGTTGGGATGTAGTCTCCAGATTAGGATGAGGTGACTTTATGATGGGCCATAACCAGAGGGCCGGATGGGAAATAGAAAAGGCCAACACACTCCCCAACCCAGCTGCCCTGGGTGATCGAAAATGTCGGTGAGTGGTGTCTGCTGCCTGAGCGGTTCTGGCTGAGGTGGTGGGCTGGGCCCAGTGACACTCCTTAGCCTCTTTGGACTCGAGTCATCTCCCAGGCCTACTTGACATAGTCTTAAATGCTCCTCCTCCGCAGGTGATTCCAGAGCATTGTATCTTTGCCAGTAACACATCGGCTCTCCCAATCAATGAAATCGCCGCTGTCAGCAAAAGACCCGAGAAGGTAAATCCTGAAGAGAGAAAAACCCTAAAAGGTTTTACAGCTTCAGACTCACTGGTAAAGGCTAAAACGTGAGAAGGGACTAGTATGGATTATGAAATGAATGGGGGTGACAGTGTGTTCCCCAAAACTGGGCACAGCAAAAGCTAGTACAACCAGCATGCATTGCAGGAACAAGTGACATACAACGAAAGATACCTTTATAGGTGATTTGCAGCCCTAATGGGAATTAATATGCAGGTTTAGACTATGAGACCTACCCTATCACAATTAGGTAGTGAAAGATAGGCCCTGAGAAGGGATGCTCCAAACTATCACTTCAGCTCCAGAGCAGACTCTGGTGACTGTCCGGGGTTGGTTTGGTTCCAATTCCTGACTCAGGAACGGAGGGTCGGAGCGTGTGGTGGGATGTCTCCCCCGGTGAGGTAACTTAGACCTTCAGCCCAGGGCATGAAGGGCCAGGTGTGGGTGCACTTTCGGCAATTGGGAATGAGGCCTAGACGTTTATCTTTGGGCTTCTGCTGTCTACCAGAGTAACCAAGGGAAAGTAAAAACACTCAAGGAGAAATAACACAGCTCCCCTCTCAGGAGGACCTAGTTGGCCTCATCTAACCAGAACCAGCCAAAAGCAGGCAGGAAGTAGAAAAGACTTGAAGGATTTGAAAAGGTTCACACACAATCCATGTACTAAGAACACAGAAGCCGCCTCATTCCTATTGTAATAGCTGGTGGATGCAAGGCAATCTTGTCTCCTAGCATTCAGCAGGTTAGGGCCTGGTAGAGGCAGGTTCAGTGATGGCAGGGAAAGGTCCCAGGGAGAAGTGGCAGCTGACAGCGTAACACTGGGGAGGGCACAAAAGCAGTAGAAAGGCGGGTGGACAGCCCTGGCCAGGCCTCATCACTCTGCCACCGCCGCCACAGTGCAAACCAGCAAAGGCAGTCTGCCACCATTCCCGAGACGCCAGCCTCTCCTTCTCCCCAGTGGAGTGGAACGAGCATCACACTTTGCCGTCCAGCCTGCGGGTATCCTGGATAACTGTTATCACCTGCTGGCCTTATAGCATTCGAATTCAAGGAAGGCCAAAGGGGCACAAGTAGGGCGACCAGCCACCTCAGTCTGTTAGGGCCGGATGGCTTTCCCCCTGCCCCTTCTCCCCCCAAAAAGCTGGACCCTCACCTAAACCTTCAGCTTCACTAACGTAAGTGGGACCTTCACTCTTCCCTGATACATCCAGCTTGGCCTTCAGTTGTCATTTTCGTGCCGGTTGTTGAGAATCAGTCGCCCTTAGTGAAAAGCCCAGGGAGCAGATGGAAGAGGAGTCCAGTAAGCGCTCCCTGACACTCCGAACTTGGGTCAGAGAGCCATGGAGCCGAACCACCCGATTGTAGCAAGCAGTGTCCCTGCATTCCAGCCACCTTTCTCCCCACGGCTTTGCCAGCAGGAAAGGTGCTGCTAAGCTTCTTCCTCAGTGCTCAGTCTCTTGGCTTCCTGTTTCCTTTGCCAGGTGATTGGCATGCACTACTTCTCTCCTGTGGACAAGATGCAGCTGCTGGAGATCATCACAACGGAGAAAACGTCTAAGGACACAAGTGCCTCTGCTGTAGCCGTGGGCCTCAGGCAGGGGAAGGTCATCATCGTGGTGAAGGTGAGGGGCTGTGTAACAGAGTGGCAGATTGGGAAAGTTTTATTGAGACTCCTTACATCTCCGGGCTTTTTGTAACTTGTCTGAGGCAAACACACCAACTTTGGACATGACTTCCTCCTGGTTGCCTACAACCTGGATAGTGGTGCTGACTGCACCACTGAGTCCGGGTCAGTGGGGAGTGTCGGACGTGGCAGGCGCCCTCAGCTGTCCCAGACGTCTCTGGTGACCGCGAAGCCATGCGCTGTGTTCTGGGAATCAAGCCGTGCTGCCCTGGCTGTGGCTCCCCTCGAAGTCTCTTTGAAGGGTTCTGATTGACTTTATAATCACTTTGAACTTTGAAATGCAATCTGGGGAAGAGAGACTGCTTTCAACTCAGGTAGTACCCACAACAGAGGGGCCACCAAGTTCATGTTCTCTTCCTTGGCAGGATGGACCTGGCTTCTACACCACGAGGTGTCTCGCACCCATGATGTCTGAAGTCCTCCGAATTCTCCAGGTTGGTATTGCCCTTGGAATGTCTGAGGTGTCTTCCACTCCTTAGACCGGTCCTCCACACTTGTAATGTCAAGAAGAGGAGCAAGCTGCCTCCTAATACACCAGCTCCTGGCTCTTCTCCAAGAAGGCCCGTTTGTGCCCTCCCTTTATGCAAGTGGTGGGAAGTCATGGGCCGGTGGCAGAATTTGAGCTCTGCTCTCTTAGCTTCCCCTCTGCTGCATTAGGCCAAAGGCCTCCCAACATGCTCTCCCATGCTGCTTCTGCACCCTCTTTGAGGCAGGGACTGTCCAGAACAGGGCCCACCTGGTGCTACATCTGCCTCTGTGCAAGCCAGCCCTTCTGGTGGCCATCGAGGTCATTCACCAGGCCCTTAGACACAGGGATCCTGGGACTCTGCAGCACCGCTCCTCAGTAGTGTCTCTTCTCCCACTTGTGGAAGCCGCCCTGTCGGCCATGGAATCTTGTTGCTACTGAGATTCAGAGTTGCAGGCAACAGGGAAATGAAATATTTGTTCATCTCAAGCCTTCCTTAAAGGGCTATAGGTTAGGGAAGGCTCAGACTTTGCCCTTGTGACTCCTACGCCTCTTACGTTTCCCTAAGTGTAGCAGTGCCCGCCCTGGCCTGGCCAGGTGGCACCCAGATGAGAGGTGGGTGTGGCACAAGGCTGTTTCTGAAGGCGAGCACAGGGAGCCCTCGTGGGGGGTCAGAGATGGCCTTCCCCTGAGGTCCCTGCTTCCCTTCTCATTCAGGAAGGAGTGGACCCTAAGAAGTTGGATTCTCTGACCACAAGCTTTGGCTTTCCTGTTGGTGCTGCCACACTGGTGGATGAAGTTGGCGTGGATGTAGCAAAACACGTAGCAGAAGATCTAGGCAAAGCCTTTGGGGAGAGATTTGGAGGTGGAAGCCTAGAACTGCTGAAACAGATGGTGTCCAAGGGCTTCCTGGGTGAGTAGCCTCAAGGAAACATAGCTAGGACCATCACTCACCAAGTTCTGAGCAGTTTCTTGACACCAGAGTTACAGAAGGCCCGTGTGTGTGTTTGCTAAACATGAAGCCTGCTATCATAGGGGATTTCAAAAATGATTTCATGACTACTCTCCTTAGCCTGGGCCTGTAGATTGTAGACAAAAGGCAGAACTCTGGCCTCCTGAAGCTTTGCCACTCCCTGGCCCAGGTTAAACTAGATCGACAGGCATTTTCCTCCTGCCCAAGGCCTCTCCTACATCTGCTTCTGCACTAGCAAGCTTACATCGGCTTTTACCGTGTTGTCTGGCCACCTGTGTGCAGAATATTAAAAACCTCTGCACAGTGAGTACACAGTTGAGGCCCACCAGAGGGAGGCGGCTCTCTCTTCTGGCAAAGTAGCAGCGGAATCGGAGTGAGGGCCTGAGCATCCTAGGTTCTGGGGTTGCACATCTGGACAGTAAAACTCACCCACTGATCTTCCCCATCCAGACACACAGATTTCCAAGAAACAAGACCTTTTTCCTTGTCTGTGAACTCTTCTGACAAACACTAGCTTCCTAGGGTTAGCTAGAAATACAAACTCAGGAATACAGAAGAGAGGCAGGAGCTTTATAGCCAACTAGCCAGAAAGATACTTCTCAGGCCCAGGCTCCGAGAGTTTTTAACTCTACCTTTCCTGCCTTTAGGTCGCAAGTCTGGGAAGGGCTTTTACATCTACCAGGAGGGTGTGAAGAGTAAGAACTTGAATTCTGACATGGACAGTGTTTTGGCAAGTCTGCAGGTGCCTCCTAGGTCTGATGTGTAAGTCAGTTCGAGTGGCTTGTGGCATGGAAACATTTCTCATCAGCCCGGAGCTTCTCGGCCCCCCTTCCACCTTTGTTGGGATCGCTGGGACTGACCCAGGCACTCCCGATGCTGGCACAGCACTGTGCGCTTGGGCCCTTCCACACGCCATCTCGTTCTCGGCCTCCATCGGGAGTGGCAGCCAAACTTTGGGGAGGCCCCTGCTCCAGCCTTCCCACCGAAGGTCCCAGAGAGCAACTCGGGGGACAATTACCCCAGGCTCCTTCAGGCTCCAAACCCTTTCTTGTCATTTGTGATTGGCTGTTGCTGATGTCAGGGGATATGAATTATCTACTCTGTGGCAGGCCCTGTTCTAGGTGCTCAGCTTCTGGCTAATTAGGGCCAGCATCTCTGTGCTGCAGTCTCCAGAGCCTTCTTCCAGGGGACAGGCTGGCCTCCCAGCTGCACCTTCTCTAGAGCTAGAGGCTGGACCTTCCACGTGTGGCTCCTGCGGCCCTCCCCTCCCGCTCTTCCTCCACCTGAACGTCTCTCCTTGTTGGCAGGTCCTCTGATGAAGACATCCAGTACCGCCTGGTGACCAGGTTCGTGAACGAGGCTGCCCTGTGCCTGCAGGAAGGGATCTTGGCCACCCCCGCAGAGGGAGACATCGGAGCAGTCTTCGGGCTCGGCTTCCCCCCCTGCCTCGGAGGTGGGTCTTGCAGGTCGGGAAGGCAGCTTGCTTGGTCCAGAGCTCGTGTTGCTGTCTGCTTCACCCAAGTCCGGTCTCTCCCTCAGGGCCCTTCCGCTTTGTCGACCTGTTTGGCGCTCAGAAGGTAGTGGACCGGCTCAGGAAGTATGAGGCCGCCTACGGAAAACAGTTCACCCCGTGCCAGCTGCTAATCGATCACGCCAACAGCCCTAACAAGAAATTTTACCAGTGAGCGGGCCCTCACACCCTGCTCGCTCGCTCGCCCACTAACCCCGACTCCTGGCAGCGCTGGTTCTCCAGCAGAGTGGTGTCTAGATTTTCGGTAACCACAAGGAAAAACAACTCTGGCATTGGGTGTGTGCCTTGATTAAAGTGCCTTCAGCCATGACTGTGCCTCCCTCCTGGTGGTGTCTGGCTGTGTTTGCACTTCACGTTGGGAGGTGGACCGGCTATCCTTGTGAATCTATAAGCCCCAAGACCCAGCGCGGCAGCGCTCCTCCCGGAGGCCAGTGGCAGCTAACAGTGATGAGGGCAACTATGCACTTGGCCAAACACAGGATAACAATAAAAACCAAACTTATTTATCAGCCTCCCTGCCTGCTTGTTCCTTTTTCTTCTGTCTTTGTGCTTCTGGTTTAAACCCCTCCTTCAAGGAGTGAGCTAGACTAAACCCCAGTGCTTTTGGCATAAGAAGTGTTGAGAGTTCTAAGCAGCACCTGGAGAGAGACTGATGATCGAAGGTGGTACTTTATGAGGCTTGAGCCTTTTAGACCTGACTGTATTTAACTGCTTTGGCTGGGCTTCTGCGTAAAGCGGGGAAGCGGCCCTGGCTAACCAGAGCAGCAGAAGGACAATAGGTGTGGAGGACCAGGACGGAAAGCAGACTTTTTTTCCCTGCACGGCCCCTCCTTGTTGCACAATTTTACCCAGCTAAACCAGAGAGAACGTTTCCCTGGTCAATACACCCTGCACAGCGGTCAGAGGCAGCGCAGGGGAGTCCACAAGGGCTGCCGAGTCAGCCCGCCACCACCTCCACTCTGCTAGACCCCACACTCGACCCCTGCCCTGCGGCGTGCAGCATTCCTGCACGTGTTCGGGCAGAAGCGGAGCCCAGTCTGGGTAAGCGGCATCCCAGCTCTCAGCTCCGTCTGGCGGAAGGATTCGGCTGAGTGTGTGCAGAATCGTAATTCAAGACCCATCACTGTGGCTTCTCGACTTCCCTTCAGCCTCTGTGCGGTTGCAAGTACTTCAGATACTGCCCGGCGCAGTTCTGCTGGTGGGACTGGCAGGCGAGGACCCTTAACTCTGGCTCTACCAAACACTGACAGTTGGCAGCTAGGAAGCCAGGCTCTGAAACCAAGTCATCTCTAAGTTGGGGTTTTCAGATGAGCGGTAGAAGGTAGAGAACTGATCCTCTACACCATGGCCATTAACAGACATCTAAATGCGGGGGTCTGAGAGCCTAAGGCAGGCGTTCAGCCAGTACAGGAAGTTGAACCTGGGCCCTGGCTGGGGGTATGGGGGAGCTCTGAAGTCTGGTCTTTCCACTCAGCAGCACTAGGTAAGTGTGAATCCCATTGAAACAGCTGAAGGTTCTTGGGCAGGGGCTGGTGAGGGGCTTTCGGCAGGGAACCGGCCTGCACCGCCAGCTGCCTCTGGGGACCGCATGAATGGGCCGCGTGCACACGCCATTCCAGAGTCTCCTCCTGCTGGAGGCAAGTCCATCGTTCCTCCAAGAGAGGCCAGCACCTGACACCCAGAGCTCCACTTGCACTATCCTTCAGCGGTCTAGCATTTATTTCACTTGTCCCGGAGGGTTCATTCAGTGACAGGCAAGGAAACCAAGTCTCCAGGTCAGTTTCTGTGCTGTTCCCTGACTCCCCTGCCCTCAGCCTGCTCGAGGCACAAGTGCCAGCATGGCTTTGCTACACTTGAGACAGAGAGAGGAAATAAATATTAAGGTTGGCAGGGTAAGGCAGAAGAGAAGGCGGGTACCTCTGCAGCCTGGCACTAGTGAGCGTGAGGATTGGTGTGGTCCCGGGCAGGTGAGACAGGGAAGGGCAGGAGGTGGAGAGTGGTGCACAGTGGCCAACCTGCTCTGGGGGCCAAGCAGGTGACTGTGCTTGAGACCCAGGGCACCAAGACCTGCCCTGCAGCACGTGAGCAGGTGCAGGAGGACTGAGCTCCTGGGGAGAAAAGGCAGGTTTTCCCAGGCCACTGTGCTCTCTCTCTCCCGCCTGTCCACTCTGTGCACCAGTGACAGGAAACCAGGGAAGGACACCAGGTGTTTGCCAGAGTTGAGGGGTGGGGGCAGGAGACGGGGGCAAGTGGGAGGGGTTGAAAGCCCTTGCCTCTAGGATCAAGGAGCAGCTGACTCAAATCCACCTGCTCTTCCACGGAGTCAAGGTCTTGGCAGACTGGTCCCAACCCAGCAGGATGGAAGGGGCATGTTGCATTGAGTTCAAGTGAGAACCCAGGACATGAGGGGAGCATCCGCCTCCCTGACTAGATAAGTCCCTCAAAGGCAGCGCTGTGCTCTTCCAAAGTCATCGCCCAAGAGCCAGAACCCAGAGGTGGAGCCTCGAGCTGCGCTGGCATGGGCTTGTACTCGATACACTTGTGCTCAGGGCCAGGGGCCTACCCATGGTGGAGCAGAAGGGGAGGGGAAGGGCATGGCAGAGGTCCCAAAATTGGCACCCCGACCCTGGGGTGGCTTAGGCCAGAAGCCCCCAGAGCTCAGAGGAGAGAGGGCACTTAAGGAATTCGTGCTTAAATTAGGGACCAGCTTCCCTTGTCTCTAACCTGAACCTACAAAGGAGAAGTGCGAGATGTCTGTGAAGCTATGCAGCAGGCTGTGGGAAGGTGTTAGGTCACCATGGAGACCATCTTTTGACCCCACTGTGGGAATCGCAGCAAATGCACCAGGTCCAGGTGCACACTGGGGCGTCCTGTCCTCTCCCCACCTACTCTGCACGCTCAAAGGCAAGCCATCCCCATGCAGGGGTGTGGCCCCAGAGGACCCCATTTCCAAGTGTGTCTACCCTGGACTCAACAGATAGCTAGCTCCCGAGCATCCTTAGTCTCGGCAAAGATTCTCCCCGCAGGCAGGACCTGCCCCCGGGGTTCTGCCCCTGCAGCCCCGTGGTTGGCCCCAGAGCCTCTCCGTCAGCATTCCGGTTGTGCAGCTACAAGCTGGAAGGTCAGATCTTGGGCCGCCAGCCTTTGATGAACTGCATGATCTTCTTGACCTGAAGCTTGGTGAGGTGGAAGTCGTCTGCCAGGATGTCCTCACTGAGCTGCACAAAGATGCTGCCGTCGATGCGTTCTCGGGCAAAGAAGCTCACCACGTCCTCTGAGAGCCCGATGAAACGCAGGCTGTGAGAGACCTCCTCCAGGGAGAGTGCAGACAGGTCAGCGGGGGGCTGCCAGGAAGCATCCCGGCCCCCCCAGCCCGTGGGCCCATCCCGGGGACTGGCAGGAGGCCCTTCTAAGCGCCCTTGGTTGAGGAGGAGTCGTGCTCCACCTGCCTTGGGACCCTTCAGGGCCACTGGTGACAGTGGAGCAGACACCTGCCGTAGCACTAAACCTTCAGGCTCTAAAACCTTGGGGGGTCCAAGTGGTGAGAGGCAGGGTCCAGGCCCAGGTACCCCCACAGCTCTGGGCTCCTGGCAGCGCAGCACCTCAGGCTCCGGAGAACCACCCTGCCCCAGCTCAAAGGGGTCAAAGGGCTCCAGGGCGGGTTCCTGCCACTCTGAGGAAGAGGAAGAGGAGGTGGGACCGGAGGAGGTGGAAGCAGCTGAATAGGCCTGGCCTGGTGAACCTGGGCCTGGGGAATACGCAGGGCTGGAGGTAGCCACGGTCCCCGAGGTGGTTGTGGGCCCAGGAGAGGGGGCCACTGAAGGGCCTGAGGGGTAGGCAGGCCCGGAAAAGGGGTTGAGAGCTCCAAATGGAGCAAAGCGTTTCTGGGGCTGAGAGGGCTTGAAGAGTGGCGGGCAGCCGTGGTAGGTCTTGACAGGGGTGTCGGCCCCCAGGAGGGAGGCAGCTCGACTGCTCAGGGTCTCCGAAAGGGCCCGCGAGGCCTGGCTGGGCTGCGTGGTGGAGGGCAGGGGCCCCGAGGGTGGGCGGCTAGAGGACTCGCCCACTTTGCAGTCTCCCCAAGTGCATGGGTAGCAGTAGAGGGAGTAGGCATCTGGTGACGGGGAGCCACTGCCACTGCGGGAACCCGTCCTGTGGGCAGAGAGACAGACACATATGGAAGGGTAGGACAGAGCAGGAGGGAAAAGTGACAGGGTCACACCTGACCCTGCAAACCAGCGCTCTGCCGGCTCAGCGGCTGCCGTCCTGATCCCTGAAACACTGGCCCGCACCCCAGCCCTCAGGCCCGAGACCCTCTGCAGTTGCTTGCTTCTTTCTTCAGGCAACCCCAGCCCCAGGAAAAAGTAAATGAAACTGAATTGCACAAAGAACTTTAAACAGCAAGGACTACATCATCCTGTGGCGGAGCTCCAGTCTGGAAGGACCCAGAGCAGCGTTCCCATCCAGTCCTCGTGTTCAGGAAAGCAGCAAACTGAAGCAGGACAGTGGAGAGGAAATGACTGGGCCTCGAGCCCCCAAACCCCAGTGCCCTCCCTCTCAGTACTGCTCAGGGACTTGCAGCCCCTGAACCCCCAGCCTGAAGTCTTCCTCTTCCTTAGCACTGATGCCCTCCCAGCTCTCCCCTGCCTCCATCCACTGTGAGAGGCCCCAGGACCAAGAGAAGGAAGGGGCTCACCCATCCTGGAGGCCAGAGGAGTAGTAGGAGAGGCTGGAGCTGGGCGAATGGACAGGCTGGAGCTTGGGGAAGCGCGGGGGCACTGGGGGGCTGCCAGAGAGCCGGCCGCTGCCATTGCCACCCCGGGGAGGCACAGGCGGGGCATTGAGCAGGCGGCACTCCTCCTTCACCTGCGAACGGAGAGCCACGGCTCTGTCTGTCCCCGGGCAGCTGACACTCCCCATCTACCCCTTCCCAGCAACCCGGAGACTGACACTTTGCCCCACTTTGCAAAGAGGCTGCCTTACCTTCCACCCCACCTCCTCACCCAGCCACCCTCCCCCTCCACCCCTTCTCCTCTCTCCAACCTGTTCCACCCATCAGGAGCCCACAACAGAATCTCCTACTGCCTTGGAAATCCTTCATGAATGTACGAAAAGAATACAGAAAAATGGGTTAAAAAACAATTATTTTTTTTAAAAAAGGAAAGAAGAGGGAAAACGCATGGGGGTGGGGGGGAACCGAACTACAGTAGCTGCCATCGGGATCCCTTCCGTACAGGTCAGATACTCAAAGTGGACGCCCTGGGGTGTCAGTGCGCGCTGTCCACATTCTGCGGACAGGTGCGGCTGGGCAACCGCGCGGAGCACAGATGAGCAGGCTTCCGCAGGGCGGGACTTCTCAGAGCCCTTGACGGGCCCATGCTCTGCAACTCCAAAGGGAAGCGGGGTGGAGGGCTGGAGGTCCCAACACATTTTCTCAACTGAGTTCTCCGTGGAACCTTCTTTTCGCTAGACAACTTCAAAGGCTGTTCTGTGGAACCTTCTGGGTATCGCTTTTCTAGGCTCAACGCAACTTTTCTGTGGCTCGGGACCTGCTGGCACTCCTGTCCCACAACTCCCAACGCCACCATCCCTGGTATCCCGAACTACAAATGCCCTTGCAACCCTTCCTCCTTTTTCTTCTTCCCTTACCCTACATATCGGCCACCCTCTGTCACACACTCCAAGGGTTGGGTGCCCAGGAAAATTCACTATTCAGGCCCAAACGGAGCGTCCTGGCGGTTCCCTCCCTGGAGGACAGAGCGACAGCGCTCAGCCCCTTGCCCTGCACCCTTCACCCCTCAACCGCGTCCACTCACCGCCTCAGATTTGGGAGGCACGGGAGGCGGCTGCGTCTCGGGCTCCAGGCGTGGCGGCCCCGGGGCCCCGAAGGAGATGAGGTCGGGTCCCGGGGGCGGCCTGGTCCGGCCCTCGGTGAGGCCCTCGGCCACCTGGTGCGCCCACAGCTCCTCGTAAGGGATCTCGGCGGGCGAGGCTGCAGGCTCGGGCGCGCCAGCCCAGTCCGGGCTCACGTACTCCTGGTCGCCGTCTCCCGGAGGGCTAGGGGCGCGCGCAGGGGCGCGCTGGGGCGCGGGCAGGCAGAGGCGGGCGCGGCGCGGGCTGGCGCAGTCGTCGGCCAGCTCTGCGGGCGCCTCTCTCACCGCAGTGGAGTACTCGTCGGGGTCGAAGCGCTCGCGGCAGTAGGAGGCGCTGTCGCGCACCAGGCGCTCCACACGAGGGTCCCCGGCCAGCAGGCCCTGCGGCAGCGCGAAGCGTGGCGTGTCGGTGAGCAGCAGGAAGTGCAGGGGCGCCGGGCCCTCGCGGCGCAGCGCCAGCCCCAGCACCACGGTCTTGGAGATGATGCTGACCAGCTTGTAGCAGTGGCCCTCCCGCACCGGGTGCAGGTCATAGGGGTTGCGTGGAGGCCGGCTGGGCACCAGCACGTTCACCGGGAGCCTCACGCGCTCGATGATGGCGCGCACGGTGTGCTCGCCCTCTTGCATCTGCAGCTCCAGCGGGCTGCGCGTGCTGAAGCGGCCCTGGCACTGGAAGGGCAGGCTCAGACTCTCGTTGGTGCGGTGGTTCATGCAGATGAGACAGGGCATCTTGCCTTTGATGGGTCGGGCGCCCCCGCTCGCGGCCCCTGCGCCCCCGGGCCCGCCCACTCCGGCCAGGGCCCCAGCCCGGCCCAGCTTGCGCAGCAGGGTGGTGAAGCGCGAGCGCTCCTTGGTGGTCTTGGCGCACAGGATCTCTGCCTGACCCATGAGAGTGAGCTCATCGCCCGCGTGCAGCGTGAAATTGTACACCTCGCTGTCCTCGCTGAACTCTCCTGACACCACCTGGGGATCCCACAAATGGGGAGGCCTTAGCCAGAGCCCCAGGGAAAGCCAGCGCTGTGAGAACCTTCAGGACCCAGGAGGGCAGCATCGGGGGTCTTCCCAAAGCTGGGATCAGATCCAGAGCACTTGACTGGGCGGCACGAAGGGGCGGGCAGGGTCAGCGACGCATGTTCCACCCTGGGGACGCCACATAGTGGCTGCGCACCCTTCCGTGAGTCACCTCTGGGGCTTTAGTCATCTAGTAACACTTGGAAGAGTTGCTCTAAGGGTTAAATAGGCTACATCTATAGTGACATACTTTGAAAATATTCAATAAATGACCACCTTTATCATTATCTTTATAATCTGGATGACAATAATTCTCCATCCATTCAACAAAGCAACTAAGTAGCAAATTGCTGGATAAGAAAAGGGTCTGTAAAAAGCTGTTGTACAGAGTGGAGGACTGTCTGCATTCTGCCTGCGCCCCCCCCAACCCGCCCTCACCTCTACCCGTGGATAAGGAGGACAGGCTTCCCTGAAGGTCTCTAAGTCAGGGCAGGACCCGCCACACACTTCCTCCTGTGGCACTACCTTTCACAGGATCTTCAGCCCAGTCGGTCATAACACCTGGCTTATTTGTCATGGCCTGATTTTGCCAAAGGCCCTCAAGGGGCTGTCAGAAGTCACACTGTGATCCCTGCTACCTCCTGGACCCTAAGGCAACCCTCCAGCCAGGGTCAGAGTTGCTCTGAAGGGAAGGGGCAGCCTGGGGACACCATGCCCAGTGCCAGAAAGACTGACCTTGACACTGAAGGTGATGGCTTCCATCACAAAGATGCGGTCGGGGAAGACACTGGCCACCTCCTCCACGCTGCTGAAGTACCTCACTGGCTCCCGCACATCCCGGGCCTGTTCCAGGAGCTTGAACTTCCCTGCACAGGAGGAAATGCAGGCTGCTAGGGTGGGCCTGCTTGCTGGGATCCTGGCCTGCATCCCAAGAGGCCTCGTGGTCCCTACTTACTGCTCCCCTCACCTCAGCCAGCCCCTCTGGAACTCAGGAGGGTGGAAAGACAGGTTTGCACCAGCACGGGATGGAAGGAGCTGGTTAGCTGGCTCAAGCCTCAGCAGGAGGTGAGCACAGGTCCCTAACAACTAGAGCACAGCCCTATCCCTGTGGAGAGCTGTGGGTGTGCGATGAGGCTGGTGACTGTCTTCCCAGAGATGCCCAAGTGCAAACTGGAGCCCAAATACTTGAACACAGAGCTGGCCTCTGACCAAGCATCACTGTGGCATTGGGAATGCTGGCTCCTAACTTGGTCCCAGCCCCACTCTGACTTGCTATGACCCTAGACAAGTCCCTTCCCCTCTCTGGGCCTCCAAGTCCTCATCTGAGGAGGCTGAGACAGATGGCATCGGGCCCCACCTGGACCTGGCATGCTGTGCATCTGCCTCAGGTTGCTGATGCACACCGATACACTGGGCAGACCGGGGCCCAGCCCCAGGCCTTGGAGGCCCAGGGAGAGCCACTCCGCCCCCAGCTCTGCTCCCAGAACCTGCCCTCGTCCAACACCCAGCTCAGCTGTCCCAGAGGCCTCTGATCTGAGCCCAGCAAAGCCTCCTGCCAATGAGGCCTTCCCACCGGCAGTCTAGGGCTGTGAGATTTGGTTGGCTCGGCAGACGCCTCCAGCAGACTTGGACTTTAAAGAATGGTGATAATCCATAAGGCTGACACCCCTGTGTCACTGTCTCACCTCACTGGCCACACACACTCTATGAGCCCACCCCACGAACACAGGGATAGGCTGTGCGCCACCCTGACATCTGGACAGATGGCTTCTTCTCAGACCTGACACAGGAGGCAGAGAGTCTTGTACAGGTGAGGCGACAACAGGCTGAGGGAAGACTAGGTGCCTCTTCAGCTTCGTGGCCTTCCTGGTGGTTGCTTCAGTCACAGTACATTCATTTGCTCACTCCACAAACATTTATGGAGCAGACACTGGGCCGGCCAGCCCGACCGAGGCTGCAAATCGGCATAACACAGCCAGCTCCAAGACTTCCAGATATAGTAGATGTGACAGGCAGCACCCAGTGATGGCAGGATGTGACAAATGCTACAACAGACTCGTGACAAAAGAGCTAGAGGACCACTGGATTGGGGGAAAGCTGCCTGGCAGTTTGAAGGGACCTTAAGAATGAAAAGAGTTTCACAAAACACCAGTCCCTGTGCAAAAGAACGAGCAAAAACAGAATCACAAGAGCAGACTGCCAGCCCCCAGTGGGAGAGCCCGGAGGGTAGGACTTCAGGAGAACGATGACCGGGGGGTGGGGGGGTTGAAGTGGACGGCCCATTTGGCTGTGCCAAGCAGCCCGGAGTGGGAGGCTCACCAGCCTGGTGTGACTCACGAGGGGCCGATGGGAAGGTAGGGACTTGGGCTACCAGCCTGGTCCAAAATGGAGCCAGCAGAGCTGTTAGGCAAAACTGGAGCCCAGAAGAAACAGGTTGTGGGGCAGGGGCTGGGGCAGCCTGGCCGGAAGCACAGACTGAAAGTCACCGGCCTGCAAGAGGAAGGTAGGATGGCTCAGAGAAGATGAAGAGAGGGTCTTAACCCTTTGGGGACTCTCTTCCCAGAAAAATACTCAGTGTATTCTTAGCATGAACACATGCCATTTTGCACATAGTGCCAGGGGTTCCTGGAGCCCCCAACCCAGAGAGAAACTGAGACTGAGACCCAGCCTTCCCCCCCAGTGCAGGGTATGAGGAGCCGACCGCCAAGGGCAGGGCCTGCAGCATTGATATCTAGGAGCAGGAAGAGACGTGAAAGCCAAGAAAAAGAAGGGGAAATGCCCTGCACAGAGCTGGGAGGAGAGGCCCCAGGTCATGTCCTAACCACCCTGAGACCCGGGTGGGAAGAGGCCCGAAGGTGCCACAGCCCTGGCGGGCGGAGGGATAAACTGGGGAGAGGACCAGGCGAGGAGCCCGGACCTAGGGTCAGGGGACAGGAATCAGGGTCTTCTGCTACCCAACAGCCAGTGGTACCCTGCCCCCACTCAACCTCCCCCCCCCATATCCACACACAAACCCCCAACCCCAAGCAGCCAAGCAGGGAGAAATGCCCGCTGCCCCCTGTGGGGAGAGCAGGAGCCAAATCAGGGCTGGAGCCAGGGGAGGATGTGGCAGGAAAGATCGATGTAACCATGGTAGCCAGCACCACCCCCTCTGCTGCAGGCTGGGGCCCAGCATCGGTCATTACTGCCCTGAGGAAGGAAGGGAGACCTCCCGGGAGTGATGCTCCAGTCCCTGGAAGCCTTTTCCTCCCCGTGCAGCCCCTCCAGGGGCAGCTTCCTCTCCTGCCTCCCACTACGTGAGACCCAAGGTTCCCACGACTCTAGGGACCAGCCCTACCCGAGCCCGTCCCTCCTCCCCTGCCCTTCTTTCCCCACACACAACTGCGCTGGCCTGAGGGTCCCTTCCAGCCTGAACGGGTCTCGCCCATCACCCCTCCTCCCAGCACCTGACCCATGGCAGATGCTCCATAAAGAATGGTCGGTATATGCACAGAGTGTGGGGCCGGGACAGGCCAGGTTGAATTCCAGCTCTGCCACCAACCGGCTGCACAACCTTGGGCAAATTACTGAATCTCGCTGGGCTTCCGTTTTACCATCTGTAAAATGGAGCATGCTACTTAGCTCCCAGGATGTGACTGTCCCGGCTCCGACGGGCCCTCCTCGGCCGAAGCTGGGGAAGCAGCCTGGCCCCAGCAGGGCCGGTGCGGGCCGTCTCAGAGGAGCCAGGTGTCCCCATCCCCTGGGCAGTGGGCAGCCTAAAGACCCAGCTCCTCCGCCCTCCTCCCCTTCCCCACCTTCGTCCGGCTCTCTCCGCGGTCCGAGGCCGGCCACCCCTGCCCACCCGCACAATTATTAATTCATTAAGAGGAACCAGTTCCAAGCTGTGCACTCAGCTTCCTCGTTAACCCACTAGTCGGCCGGCCCCTCCCCCTCCTAGGGGGCCTCGACCTCCCCTCCCCCATCGGGCAGTCCAGTCCACCGGAAAGAGAGTGGGCGGCAGCAGCTCTGCAGCCAGCTGTCACCCCACGACCGCGCGGTACACGTGCACTGGGGGAGAAAGTGCTAGGAGCCCCCTGGACCCACAGTTCCCTAGAAGGCTCCATGCCTTGGTTTCCCAGATTTTTAATGACAAACTAAAATGGCACAGTCCCTTAAGTCACATTTTAGTCAACGAGGACTATTTCCAATCTTTGCTTTTTTATCCCAAGAAGGAGACCTGGGACCTGTCCCCAGCTGGGAGTTCCTAGCTTCAGCAGGCCCCCTCAAGGGCTTCAGGCCCAGAACAAAGCCCAGTCCCAAGTCAGAAAGACACCCGAGAGAGCTTCCCAACCGAATGGGGTGTCATAAAGAGCAGAGAAGCATGTGACAGACAGCTCAGTCCTGTCCCACAGGCTCCAGGCGAGACCCAGGCAGAGCCAGAGGGGGAACAGTGGTGTCCCCGAGGAAAGGACTATGGCCTTCCCAGCACAAAGGAGCCCCAACTTTTGGTGGGGGGGGAAGAGAAAGGGGTAGCAGTTAAAACACAGAACTGAGCAAGTTACTGAAGTTCAGCCTGTTTCCTTGTGAGTTAAATGGAAGGGCTGTACTTTCTTTTTTTAGCAACATAATCCTTTCTTCAAACAAACTCTTACATAGCATGTCAACTCCATATGTAACGCAGACCAAGGTGGAACTTCACTCACATGATCTTATTTAAAAGCCTAAACGTTTAACACTCAATTATAAAGTCAATCAACGAAAACAACGAGTTTAACACTAAAACCGGGGAAAACCAGATTAACGTTTTAACCAATGTCACCGCAATAAAACAATAAAAGAAGAAAATAATAATAATAAAAGATGAGAGCTGACGCGTGCAGCCAGATGACCAGCCTGGGCATCTCCATCCTGAGGTGCTTGGGGTGCACAGCACCGAGCAGCCTGCAGCTGGAGGCGTTCTCTTTGAGGCTCATACAAAAACGGGTTAATGAGGCAGCTCAAGGTTGGATTTGTAGCAGTTTAAGACTGTGGGTATTTTTTTAAAAATCAGTTTAAAATCTATTTTAAAATAGAATCAAAGGTTTGCAACCAGAAACTAGGGGCTGCACACAAGAGTATGAAAAACACTGGGTCCTAACTCCCACCCTAACACTAACCCCAACTGCCACCCTGCCAACCCTGTCCTCCCTCATCCCACAGCTTCCCCCCCCCCCCCCCCGCCCCAGCTTTGCACCATCTGGTCCCGGCTGGCACACCTGGGTACTGCAGGGGGATGTCAATCTTGGGCCCGATGACATAGTGGCCTTCCTCCAGTGTGTGGGCTGTCACCGTCGTCCACTGGCGGCAGGAGTGGATGAGCAGGATGTCTCGCTCACTGACGCCCTCGGCATACTCCCCTGGGAAGGGAAAGAAGGAGGGAAGAGGAAGGAAGGAAAAAGAGAAAACATTAGGAGGGGCAGCAAGAATAGGCAAGATGACCTCCTCACTTTCTCACCAAGACCCTTTCCGGGGACAGCCCCCCCCGATCCCTGACCAGGTCGGCAATGCTCTAGGGACAGGCGGACTGCCAGCTGTGGCCTCAGGGCAGAGTCAAGCCCCTCTCTCAGGGCTCAGGCTCCTGATGGGGCCCTAGCAACCAGCCCAGCCACTGCTCTTCATTCATCATTTGACTGGACTGCCTGCTGTCCCAGGCCCTGTGCTGAGGCCAGGGCCTCCCAGCAGATGAGGCCAGCCCCCAGCCTCCAGGACCCCTTATGCCTGTGGGGAAGTGGAAAAAGATGCGAACAAAGAATACAGGCCGAGTGTGAGGTGCTGAGCTGAGGGTGGCCAGGCTCCCCAGAGGAGAGCAGCAGGCTAGCTGAGGGTGGGGTGAGGAAGGGAGACGTTACTGAGCAGCAGACACTTCAGGTGGGCCTCAGAACCACCCACACTCACAGCAGCAGAATATTCCGCCCCCAAACCAGCAGCTAGACCAGGCAAAGAGGGTCCAGTTGGAGGACTGGAGAGAGCCCTGGGGGGCCGCCTGTTGGAGGTCCCAGCTGTGAGGGCTCCCCAGAGCCATGAGTCACTTGGACCCAGGAGGGCTTAAGGGAGCTGATTCCTGGGTGTCTTATGGGCAGCCCCTTCCCCCCTGTGCCACAGGGCTCTCCTGCTTTCAGGGGACCTCGGAGGAGAAGCTCTTTCTTGGCCCTCCCTCTGTCAGCCCTTCGTGCTCCCAGTGCCTAGAACACAGCGATGACTGCTGGAGAAGGGGGTGGATTTAGAAGTGGGGAGGGGCCTGGTCCTGGGGGAAGCAGCACAGGGGCAGAGGTGCTGAGGGGGCCCTGGGCCCCTGGAGGCTCCAACCCCAGCAACCGTTTCCAGGGGAGCAGGAGGGGCTGGCCCAGCTTCCAGGAAGCTGGTGGAGCTGTCTCCTGGCTGCAGCTGGTGGGCAGAGTGGGGGTGGGGATGCCTCCTTCCCAGCCCCCTCAGACACAACTTACTAAACGTCTGCCATCCAGCCAATGGGAACTGGTTACTCTCATGGCTAGGTGCTCCACGAAGGGGGACAGGGAATGTGTTCAGGGCTGTGGGGAGACCTGGCTCTCCCACTGTATGTGTTTTGGGGGGATCTGAGCCTTCCTCCTGGGGCAGAGGAAGCTCTGCCACTCTGCAACCTCCTCTTAAAGCTCTCCTAACCCCCAGCCCACCCGTCTGCACACCCACAGCCATAGGTCGTGGTAACAGTTGAGCCAGCACAGCCACCTGGCCCACAGTGACAAGGGCTTGTCACTCCAGTGGCACAACTCAATTCTACTGTCCCACTAAGAGGCCCCTTCTAAATGCGTAAGGCACACAGGGACGGATCTTCAAGACTTCAAGACACACTTTCGATCACATATTCACACGGTGACAACTGCCACAGCCACTACTGTCACAGACAGCTGGGCCATCCCACCAGTTGCTCATTCGCTCACTCATTCATTCATTCATTCGGGGGTCAGCCCCCCCACAATCTTTGTTCGGCAGGATGCCCGGCTCCTGGAGTCTGCAGCGCAGTGCGAAGACAGCACACTAACCATTTCTATCAGGTGCGCACAGCAGGCGGCAAGTCAGTGTGCCGGAAGTATCACGGGAGCCCAAAGGAGGCCCGATCATACTGAGCTCAGAAAGGACCCTCCCCAGGAGAGAGGGATGCCAAGGAGGACGTGTGGGAAGGGGCCGGCATATCCCATTCTCACGCGGACGAATACACCCTCGCTGCCGACAAGCACTGTCTCGGGACCACAAGCTGATGATCCCGAGAACAAGACGTTAGTCTGCGGGGCACCCTGTCCGACGGCCCGGCTATGGGCCCTGCCGCTCACTGTGCCCACCCCAGGCCGCCGCGGGTCGGAGGAGGGGCTGCCGCCCCCGCGGAGAGGACAGGAGACTGTGGCTTAGGGCCCCATTAGCATTCAGGGAAGCGAGTGTGCCAACGCGGGCCAAACCCCTATTCTTCTCACACACAAAACCCCCGGACTGGCAGCCAGCCCCGGCTCCTGCCCCTCCCCCAGCCAAGCAGCCCCCCCCACCCCCACCTCTTCTCGCAAACAGTCCCCTCGCTCCGTGTAGCCTCCAGGCGTCCCCTCTCAGGCCCCAGGCGAGGTTCCATCCTCTGGGCAACCCCGGCCCTGGCGTCCCAAGGAGAAGTGGGGCAAGATGGGGGGGGAGGGCTGGGGGCTCCAGGACACGCCCGGAGGGAGGACTCGCTCATTAGGGCCTCTCCTCCAGGTGGCCTGCTCGCCCCGGGCCCAGAGGAGCTCCCGAGACGCGAAAGGAGGATGCGAGAAGGGTCCCGAGAGGGGCGGAGAGGGGCTGGGGGGCGGCGGCGGTGGGAAGACCGGTCCCAGGGATGCGGGTGGTTTGAGGGAGAGGCGGGAGACAAAGGGACGGAGGGGGTGCGGCCCAGGCGGGGGTCTGAGGGCAGCGAGGGAAGGGGCGCACCGACGGGGCGGGCGCGGCGGCTCGGCCGTGCTCCGGGTTCCAGCTGGGCCGGCACACTGTGCCCCAGGCCCGTCCCAGGCCGTGTCCTAGTTTCTGTCCCAGAGTCGTCCGCGGGGCGCCGGGCGAGGCAGACCCTCGGCTAGGGGGGCCCTGGTCTCCGGCGGAGACGCGCCGGGAGCTGCGCAGCGCGCGTGCCGAGCGGGGGCGCGCGGGGGCCGCTCCTACGGCCCCGCCAGCGCCTGCCCGCGGAGTTCCCGGTTCCCCTGCGGACCCCGGTCGCCCTTCCCAGCACCCCCGGTACCTGGCCCGAGGCAGGCGAGCGTTGGCAGGCGGCAGCGGCTGACGATGAGGTCCAGCGGGAAGGCGACCATGCTCCAGCGCAGGCCGGCCAGGCCGGCCGCCAGCTTGTCCATGGCATGGGCGCCTCCGGGGCCGCCGTCCCGGGCCCCCGACGGCCAGTCCCGCGCGGCCCGGGCTCCCGCGCCCGCCGCCACCTCCTGGGGCCGCCGCGGCGCTCCCCGCCTGGAGGCCCGGCCGGGCAGCGGGCGTCACGTGGCCGGACTCCCCACGGGGCGCCTGCCCCCGCCCCTCGCCCCACCCCGCGGCCAGCCGCCGCCAAGTCCCGCCTCTCCGCCGGGCCCCCGCGGCCCGCCCCCTCCGCGAGCTTCCAGGTGACAGCCGGGGACCGAGAATCCGGGGCTGGAGTCTGGAGAGAACACCGAGAAGCGGAGCGGCATCGGCGGGGGCCGGGGCGGGGGCCGGGGTGGGGGTGGTCTCCCCCCCCCCCCCCGCTCCCGCAGCCGAGTGGGTCTGGGTCTGCCTCCCCCCGCCGCGCCGGGAGCGGCGCCTGTCCTCTTCCCGCGGTGCCGCGGCCTCCGGGGGGCGCCGCGCGCCCGCGCCGGATCCTGCTCCGCTTCCCCAGGCTCCTGCCCTGAATTCAGCCACTGCAACCCCAGCAGCGGGCGCTGCCCCTGGGACATTTATCATCTCCAGCTTCACGCAGCCCGGCGAGGCCACCGCATTAAACCCCATTTATTGACGAGCAGACTGAGACTCCAGCGACGACGAGTGGCCGCGGGGACTTGAACCTAGTTTTGACTGCACATCCTACTGCCTTCCCTGGTCGTCCGCGCCACCTCGGTCCTCACCGTGGAGCACGTTCCAAGCTTCCAGCGCCCCGGTACCGATCTTCACAAGTCCTGTGAGCCAGCGGCTCCCACGCGGTAAATGAAGAAACGGGTGCAGGGGTCGCCCAGGTGGCGTCCTCTCTCCGGTGGCCCCTTCTCTTAATTTGCTCTTCCTTTTCTGTTCTACTCGCCTCCTCCTTCCAACCCTTCTTGTCTTGGGCTCCGGGGCTCCTCTTGGGAAGCCCTTCCCAAAGGCTGCGGTGGCCCGACCTTGCCCCCTGGCCTCAGGACCGCCTTCCCCTGGATGTGCCCGCGGCGCCTCTGCAGGCGATCGCGGCCGGTGCAGGCCTGCGGCGGGACGAGCCCAAGGCGACGGCTCTGTGGCCGTCAGGACGCTGCAAGGGCTCCACGGGCTAGTCCCCCGCCTCAGTGGCCTAGGGAGACCCCCCAGCACGCACACACAATGTCCTCTTTTCCCAGGTGACGGACATCCTCCCCCGCCACCGCGCCTCTGACCCGAGCCCCGAGAGAAGTGGCGCCAGGTAAGGTGAACGCAACTTCTCGGCAGGAAGAGACAGTTCCGATCATCGTGCATTCTCCGTCTTTTGCAGAGGAAAGAAGCGGAGACTCCTGGAGTGGAAATGCTTTGTTCCAAGATCACACCGCAAGAAAGAAGCAGAGCCGTGACCCGAAGGCAGGTCCCTCCGGGCCAGCGCTGACTCCAAACTCGGGCCTGGCCGGAGCACCCACCGCGGAGGGCTGGCAGCTGCGGGTAGGCTCTCTCCGCCTTCTGCCCCACAGGGCTGTGACTTGGGGTAACCCGGGTGGGCAAGAGGCTGAAGCTCACTTGGGTCGGTGGGGGTGGGGGTGGAGGTAGGTACCCTAGGGACACGGGTAGAAGAGAAGAAAATAGAGACGTGAAAATGAAAGAGTCTAGAAGGGAATAGAGGGTCTGGAGTGGGAGGATGAGGAGGTGGAAAGAAGCAAGTGAATGAAAAGGGGTCTAACTTAAAGTCACTTTCTTGTCCCCGAAGTCTCTCTCTTGGGCAGGGCGACCACACTGGGACACTTCTGAGAGTGAAGGATCAGTTCTCATGGCTGTTTTTGTAGATTCCTTGGGAGCATGTTTGAATATAGAACGGTTTTACTTGACCCTCTCCAGTCCGGACGCTTTTTATTTTGTGCCTAACCACCGCGCTGGCACTGACCCCCCCCCCCCCCCCCCCCCCGCCGTCTTATGTTGACCGGGAGAGGTGACAGCGACGTCCTCGCCTTGTTCCTGATCTTAGAAGGAAAGTCTCTGGTCGTTCACCGTTAAGCACAGTTTTTATAGATGAGCTCCTTCAGGTTGAGAAAGTTCCTTTCTGTACCTACTATTCTATTGTTTTCTGTTTATCGCTCTTCTTTGTTGTTGTTGTTGTTCCCTAGTTCTTCTATCTGGTGCCTCGTGTAAAGTTGTAGCATTTTTTCTTTATTAAATTTGGTGTAACGCTGGTTAGTAACATTACATAAATTTCAGGTGTGTGACTTTATAATATGACATCTGCTACTCCACTGTGTGCTCACCACCCAAAGACCAGTCTCCTTCCGCCACCTTGTCACCATCTACTTGACCCCCTTGGCCCTCTTCACTGGTTCCCGGCCCCTCCTGGTAACCCCCAGAATCCCTTGTCCATATCTATGAGTTAGTTTGCTTGTCTTGTTTGTTCATTTGTTGCTTCTTATTTTATGTTCCAAGTGTGAATCAAATCATATGGTTCTTGTCTCTTTTCTGTCTTATTTTGCTTAGTATGATACTCTCAAGATCCATCCATGTTGTCACAAATAGCAGTATTTTATCCTTTTATGGCTAAGTACTATTCCACTGTATATGTGTAACACATCTTCTTTATCCAATCAGCTGTTGAAGGACAGTTAGTTTGTTTCCATGTCTTGGCTATTATGAATAAGACTGCAATGAACATAGGGATGCATATATCTTTATGAGCAACTGCTTTCAAATTTTTCAGGTAGATACTCAGAAGAGGGGTTTCTGGGTCATGGTAACTCTATTCTTAATTTTTATTTTACTTGTATCAATATTTATTTTATGCTGAATTTACTCCCAGGCCATGCGTTTTTGTTTCTTTAGTTTCTTCTGGGATATCTTTTTTTTTTTTAAAGATGTTATTTATTTATTTATTTTAAAGAGAGGGGAAGAGAGGGAGAGACACATGGATGTGTGAGAGATCCAGTGATCAGTTGCCTCTCACACACTCCCAACCGGGAACCTGGCCGGCAAACCAGGCCTGTACCCTGACTGGGAATCGAACCAGCGATTCAGTTCATGGGCCGGCACTCAGTCCATTGAGCCACACCAGCCAGGGCTCTTTTGGGATACCGTATTCGTCTGTGCAACCTCCTTTCCTGGTTTAGGAACAATCTGCTCCTTCTCAGGAAGGAGCACCTCCAGTGTGGCGGGAGAGCCCATCCGTGTGTGGGTTGACCTGCCCGTGAGCTCTGTAAGCTCTGTTCTGCAGCAACTTTGTTCACCTGGGTGTGCTCGATGACCACAGAGGCCACAGCGAAAGCCTGAAGCTCAGCATTACTCTCTGCATTTTTAAGCACGTGCAGCAAAAATTCAGCACTTTTTGTGCCACTGATCCTGTGTCCAGCCCCACTATTTGGCCTGAGTGCACCTGCCAGCTCCATTGCTGTAACAGCAGAATGGCTCACATTGCTTCTATAAAGGGACATCCTTCAGATACTTGGTGACTTTCAGATATGTATGTGCTTGATGGCCTGGCCAGTTTCATGAGTGTTCTTAAAGTGAACATGAAGATTTGAACCTCTTGATCTGCATGATTTTTGTAGGGTTGTCTGGGTCAGGTGAAAAGCAAACCATTTTCAGAGGTCACCTTTCACTACTACCTGCAGGAAGAGCCTATTCCTTAATTTTTTTTTAACTTTTTTTAATCCTCACTTGAGGACATTTTTTTATTGCTTTTTTAGAGGGAGAGAGAGAAACATTGATTGGTTGCCTCCCATAGACTCCTGGACCAGGGATCATATACAACCGCACCAGGGATTGAACCTGCAACCTAGGTATATGCCCTGACCAAGAATCGAACCTGCAACCTTTCGATTACGGGACAATGCTCCAGCCAACTGAGCCACACCAGCGAGAGTATTCTTAATTTTTCGAGGAACCTCCTCCGTACTGTTTCCATAGTGGTTGCACCAGTTTACGTTCCCACCAGCAGTGTGTGAGGGTTCCCTTTTCTTCACTTCCTCACCAACACGTGTTATTTCTTGTCTTACTGATAATGGCCATTCTACCAGGTGTGAGGTGGTAGCTCATTGTGGTTTTGATTGGCACTTTCCTTATAACTAGCGATGTTGAGCATCTTTCCATGTATCTGTTGGCCATCTGTATGTCTTCCTTGGATCTTTTTTCTTTTTTAAAAAAATCTATTTTATTTTTCTATTGGCTTTTTAGTAAACTCCTCCCCCCACCCCGCTTTTTGGTGGTTACTATAGGAATTACATTATTCTTAAATTTTCACAGTCTATATAGAATTAATGTTTTACTAGTTCATATTAAATGTAAAAAATATGTAACATACAGATCCATTATTCCCTCTCCAGTATATTGTGTTTAGTGCAGTATGTAGTACTTCCACATATATTTTCTTAACCCCACAAGACAATGTCCTTAAAGAGATACACAGCCCTGGCCAGTTGATGGCAGGGCAGGGCACCTGCCTAGGTTTCCTGTTCAGTTCCCAGTTGGGGGGTGTGGGAGAGGCAACCAATCAGTGTTTCTCTCCCTCTCTCTCTCCCTCCCTTCCCCTCTCTCTGAAATCAGTAAACATGTCCTCAGATGAGGATTTTTGAAAAAATGAGTTCAATTTGTTGACGTTCAGCCCTCATCAAAGTCACATGTGTTGGTTTTCTTTTTCCTCGGTTCTCTACAATGAAGCACAGCTCATTTGAGATTTTCTTTCTTATTTCTGTGGTGTGAGTTATAAAATGTCTTAAAATGGTGCAAAGTAGGAAATAACGATAATTTGATTGACTTTTGTAATTTACCTAATGTAGCTTATTATGCAAGGAAATACAGAAAGGACCCTATTTAAGGGGATTTTTTTTTTGCATGTTTATATTTTAGGATAAAAAAGAGAATGTTATGGGCGTAGAGGGGAATTAAAATCCAACCCTCACCTACAGATTATTCCTGAAATGCACCTTTCTAAAAAATAGATAGCCCACGAAATATTTGTCTCAGGAAGCTGGAATTTTAAGTTGTGGTCAGTAGTGCTGAACACAGCTCATCGAACCCCGCCCCTCACAGGTCTGGTACTTTTAGTGGGTACGCTTTGTTTTCAAGTGAATAACACATGTTTATCTGAAACAAAGGAAACGTTTGACTCTCAGCAGTATTTTAAACTTAAGAAAAAGGTGGTAAGCCCTGGCTGGTGTGGCTCAGTGGATTGAGCGCTGGCCTGAGAACTAAAAGGTCTCTAGTTCCATTACTAGTCAGGGCACACACCTGGGTTGTGGGCCAGGTCCCCAGTAGGGGGCATGCCAGAGGCAACCACACATTGACGTTTCTCTTCCTTTCCTTCTCCCTCCTTTCCTCTCTCTAAAAATGAATAAGGTCTTTTTTTTAAAAAAAGTCTCATGTTAGTTTCTTATTTTTTTTTTACTCTTTTGGAGTGATTTTATTAGTTACCAGTCTTATTCATTTTTATTTTATTTTTAAAGATTTCACTTATTTATTTTTAGAGAGGGGAAGGGAGGGAGAAAGAGAGGAAGAGAAACGTTGATGTATTGTTGCCCCCCCCCAGCGCCCCCCTACTGGGGACCTGCCCCACAACCCAGGCATGTGCTCTGACTGGGAATGGAACTGACGACCCTTTGGTTTGCAGTCCAGCACTCAATCCACTGATCTTTTTTTTGTTTTGTTTTGTTTCAAAAGAAAGAAAAAAGTAACAAATGATCAACATGGTTTATTCTTTTAATTATTTCATATTTTTAATTCTGTAAATTCTCTTCTAATTAAGCTTCACAACCACTAAGACATTTTTTTACCTGAAGCTTCATCATCCTTTTCATCTCTCACATTTAAATGGTGCTGTTTATTTTCACAACCTGACAACTTTCAGAATCCTTTACAAATGACTTCATTCAAATTGTTTCCCATAAGAGAGATTTTTGTGCTAGCTGTCCTTCATACCATTCAGAACCACATTTGCCTAAATAACCATTTCAGATGGGCTTGGTGTCATCTGGGCCCAAGGGACAGCAAATGATGAAGCGAAACTGTAAAAATTGTTCAACATCATTTGTGTAAATCATTGAGAATTAACTGAGGATCTAACAGATTTGCCTTGGTTTGCTGAGAGACATTGTCCAATAATCCCAGAGCAATGAGACACATAGATCAATGGAAGAAAATAGAGAACCCAGAGAAAAACACACAAATATAACAGCTGATCTTTTTTAAATTTTATTTTTCAATTACAGTTTAAATTCAATATTATTTTGTATTAGTTTCAGGTAATCAGCTGATCTTTGACAAAGGCGCAAAGGCAATTTAATGGTGAAAGAAAAATAGCCTTTCAACAAATGGTGCTGGAATAATAACGGGACGTTCACATAAAAAAATCTAGACACAGACCTTACACTCTTCACAAAATTAATTCTAAATGGACCCTAGATCTAAATATAAAATACAAAATTATAGAACTTGTAGAAGATAACATAAGAGAAAATCTAAGTGAACTTGGGTTGGCCAATGACTTTTTAGGAACCACCCCAAAAGTACAATCCATGAAAGAAATTGATAAGTTGGACTTCGTCAAAATGAAAAACTTCTGCATTTCCAACCTGAGAAATAGAGCTTGGACAATTTTCATCGGTCGGAGTGTTCGCTTCCTTCCCCAGATTTAAGATCTCAGCATGGCCTGTCAGAGGCCAGGACGGGAAGGGGGACAATGGGGGACACATTAAGGACTTCAGATTTTATTCTGAGTGAGATAGGAAGCCTTTGAGGTATTTTCAGAAGAACCTTGAGGTGATCTAAATGTTTTCGGGGTCATGCTGTCTGCTGTGTGGAGAAGAACCTGTGGGCCAGGGAGGAAGCAGACCCCTTTGGGCTCTTGGTTATTGCTCGGACTGACGGCCGACGGGCTAGGTAGAGCCGTGGCTGGCAGTGAGACGTGGTGGGCTGTGGGCACAGCTGAAGGTACAACCGATGGGATTTGCTGATGAGCTGGATGTGAGGCGTGGGAGAGAGAGAGCTGAGGATGGTTAGAGTCCTTGGAAGGATGGCGCTGCCCGTTTTCTGAGATGGGGAAGGCTGTGGGAAGCCTTTGGTGGGGAGTTCGTTTTAGGACAGTTAAACCAGTTGGGGAGTCATCGGGACACATGTGACGTCTAAAGACATGAACTCGGAGGAAGTTCCCCGGGGGCCAGAGTGTAGATGAAGTGGCCCCATAACTGGGTCCTGAGACGCTGTAACACTTAGAGGCGAAGAAGAGGAAGACACCAGCCAGACTGAGGGGGACGAGGGAGGTAGGCAGAAAGCAGTGGCCTGGAAGCCAGCTGAGCGAGGGTTTTAGGAAGGAGAGGGATTAAGCGAGCCAGCATCTCAGGTTTAGCACCCTGTGACCTTGGGGAGAGCCGCCCTGGTGCGTGGTGGGGAGGAAGCCCCCACTCTAGTGGACGGAAGAGGCAGAGCTGGAGGATTGGAGGTGAGTATCTAGATGGCTCTTTCAGGGAGTTTTGCCGTAAAAGGGAGCAGAGACATGGGTGGGAGCTGGAGGTGGGGGCTGTGGGGTCTGGAACCAAGGGAGAGTGGTTTTAGTTTTGGTATTCGAGATATTTCAGCCTGTTTCACGTTGTCATTTCTCCCACTTTGTGTGAAGCACTATGCCCTTAAAAGGGATTTCCCCTGTAACAGGGACGCCAAACTCATTTTCACCGGGGGCCACATCAGCCTCACGGTTGCCTTCAAAGGGCCTAATGTAGTTTTAGGGCTGTGTAAATGTAACTACTCCTTAACGAGGGGCAAGGAGCTAGGGGCTGCTGCCGGGTAGAAACAAGGTGGAGGGCCGGATTCGGCCCTCGGGCCTTGTGTTTGCCACCTGTGCTCTATAATATTGTACGTCAACTATGAGAGATGGAGAGAAGGAGGGAGGGATTGAGAGAGAGAGAGAGAGAGAGAGAGAAAGATTGATTTCCCCTATTCGAAATGGGGTTTACAACCACTTCTCTAGAAAACATTTTCTTTCAGAATTACCCACTCAGTTTTGTCAACACTAAACACTTGCCGGGAGTAACAACGTCCTCTGTAATTACCGTACCCAGTTAACAAGGGTAAATCAAAGAGTTTTTACCCAGCTTTCTGCGGCTCAGGGAGCGTGAGGACTGGTCAGAGCCCCTACGGGAAGGTCTTACTCTCACGAAGTGCCTGTGCTGCGCTTCGCCAGCTCTCGGGTAAGTGCAGAGGCCCCGCGGTAAAGTGGGGACAGCCTGGCTGAAGGAGAGTCCCCTGGATGCCCAGCTCAGGCACTGTCGCTGCGGGGTCAGGTGCCTGTTGTGTGGCATCTCTGGGCATCTGTAAATTAAAGCACTGAAACACGGTTTCTAAGTGGCCTGTTTGTCCCTTCGGTTGTTCTTGCTTTCTTAGAACTTGACTCTGCATTTAAATTTATGTTTATCTTGCATTTCTAGGTGTCTGCAGTGGGGAAAGGAAGCTGGTCGTGTTTACTGCCGGACATAAAGCAGGTACGTGAAGCTGGATCCACTGTGGTTTGTTCACTCGCTCGTTTGCTGTTACTTACTGAGCACCTGCTCTGTGCCAGGAACAGGTAGGCTGGGGGCCAGGGGCCAAGAAGGCCGGCCTTAGCCCTGCTCTCAGAGAGCCTTCTCCCTGTCTGATGGAAAGCTTTCCTCATTATTTGCACGTGGCCCCTCAGCTGTGTAACACACGTGTCAGCACAACCTCCCGCACGTGTTTTCCTGGAGCCTTCGACCTCCAGGTCCTCCCCAGGTGGGCTGCTTCGCAGCCGGCTGCACAGCCCTCCAGCGCTGGTTTCCGGGGCCTCAGGTCTCCCTCTTTGTCTTGGGGCTCAGGGAAAATTTGCCCACTTTTTATTGGCGCCCCCCCTCCTTGGGACATCTAGGCTGTAACTTCTGTCCTACAGCAGTTAGTTCTGTATTCCATCTCCCATTTTTTAAAGATTTTATTTATTTATTTATTTTTAGAGAGGGGGAAGGGAGGGAGGAAGAGAGGGAGAGAAACATCCATCAGCTGATTGGGAATTGAACGGGCGACCTTTTGGTTCGCAGGCTGGTCCATAAATTCTTGATGATGGGTCTCAGACTGAGGGGCTCAGAGGAAGTGAGAGGTGACACACTGAAGACATGCAGTTCCCAAGAATGGTCACAAGGTGGCTCAAGGACTCTATTTAACTGATAGTTTCTCCACACCCAGCCCTGCCAACCTGCAAGAGTTGAGTATTGTGAAGGTTGGTCAATCCAGCAGAGGGGAACCCCAGAATCATAGAATACTTACACAGGACTGAGTCTCCAAGGACTTTCGAGTCCACCTCCCAGGACCAGAGATCCACAGGACACAAGCAATATATCCTGTACCTGGAGAGAGTTGGTAGGAATAGCCTTGGACTTGAAGTTTAAGGTTCTTTTAGTTATATTCGAAGCTGCTTTTAAATTGCAATACAAATGTGAGTGCGTGCAAGTGAGGGTGGGAGCAAGGAGGCCAGCAGCACCTCTGCTGAACGTGCTGGACAGAAGGAAGCAGGAAAAAAGTCACTGGCTCACATACCCGTGTCCCGAGCTCCTGCTGCGTGGGCAGCCCTGCCCTGGGTGCTGTGCAGACACAGAGCAGACAAGACAGAGGCCCTGCCCACCAGAGCGTACAATCTGGTAAGCAGATGTGTCAACAAAAGCAACCACACAGAAAGAAGTCGCAATAAATGCCCAACACAAATGTAGGCCAAATGTGCTCTTATCCATACGGAGAAGGGAGAGGTCGCTTCTCTGCTCAGAAGTGGGGACTAGCTTTGCTGGTGGGTCTTGGGATGCCCTTGGAAGAACAGTATGTAACAGCCCTTCTCAAGTTTAATTGTAGAGTCCAATTCAGTAGGGCTGTGTGCATGTGTGTGTGTGCCCGTGCGCCGAGATTCTGTATTTCTAACAAGCACCAGTTGATTCCAGTGTGGCTGATCTGAAGACCGCATTTTGAGTGGCAAGGGTGTAGGCATCGGTTCATGAACTTGGCTGCAAACGGGTATCACGCAGGAAGTTCAAAACAAACAAAAAGCAAAAAGCTACTGACATGCCAGTCTCACCCTAGAGAATCTGTGTTAATTGGGCTGGGGTACAACCTTGGCACTGATTTTTAAAAGCATTTCCCAAGTGATTCCTTTCAAAAAAAACTTTTAATTTTTCAATTACAGTTAACATACAATATTATGTTCGTTTCAGGTGTACACCCTGGTGATTAGACATTATACAACTTACTAAGTGATCATCCCAATATATCTAGTACTTGTCTAACACCATAAATAGTTATTTGAATATCATTGACTATATTTCTCATGCTGCACTTTACATCCCTATGACTATTCTGTAACAACCAATTTCTACGTCTTAATCCCGTCACCTTTCCCACCCATTCCCCCCACCCTCCTCTCATCTGGCAACTGTCAAGATGTTCTCTTGTATTTATGAGTCTGTTGCTGTTCTGCTTCATCATTTATTTTTTTAGATTAATTTATTAACAGATAGATATTTATTGCCATCTTGTTGTTCCTATTTTGTATCTTTTTCTTTCTTCTTCTTAAAGAAGACCCTCTAACATTTCATATAGTACTGGTTTGGTGATGAAGAACTCCTTTAGCTTTACCTTGTCTGGGAAGCACTTTATCTGCCTTCAATTCTAAATGATGGCTTTGCTGGACAGAGTGATCTAGGTTGTAGGTCCTTGCTTTTCATCACTTTGAACACTTCTTGTCAGTCCCTTCTGGCCTGAAAAGTTTCTGTAGAGAAACAGCTGATGGTTTTATGGGGATTCCCCTGTAGGTAACTAACTGCTTTTCTCTTGCTGGTTTTTTAAAAAATTATTTTTAAATCTATTGATCGTGTATGTATGTGAGAGAGACACACACACACACAGAGAAACATTGTTGTTTCACCCACTCGTGTGTTCATTGGTTGACTCTTGGGTGTGCACTGACTGGGGGTGGGACCTGCAACCCTGGTGCATCGGGACGATACTCCAACCAAATGAGCTACCCAGCCAGCACCCCTTGTTGCTTTTCTCTTTGTCTTTAACTTTTTGCATTTTAATTATAATGTTCTTGGTGTCACCTCTTTGGGTTCATCTGGTTTGGGACAGTCTGTGCTTCCTGCACCTGTATGTCTATTTCCTTCACCAGTTAGGAAAGTTTTCTGTAATTATTTTTTAAAATAGGTTTTCAATGAATTGCTCTCTCTCTTCTTCTTCTAGAACCCCCCCAATGCAAATGCTGGTGCTCTTGAGGTTGTCCCAGAGGCTCCTTATTCTATCCTCATTTTGGGGGGATTTCTTTTTGCTATTCTGCTTGGTGCTTTTTTTTTTTTTTTTTGCTTCCTTATATTCCAAATTACTGATTAGATTCTCAGCTTCATCTACTCTACTCCCTGTAAATTATTCTTTCAGTTATTGTGTCCTTCCTACTTGGTTCTTTTTTTACGGTTGTCCTTTTTTATGCTGTTGAAATTCTAAGTTCACCTGCTCTTCCCCTACGTTCCTTGAGTGTCTTTACAACCAGTGTTTTGAACTCTGCATCTAGGAGATTGCTTGTCTCTGTTTTGTTTCGTTGTTTTTTTTTTTTCCTGGAGGTTTGTTCTGTTCTTTCATTTGGTCCATGTTTCTTTTTTGTCTCCTCATTTTGGCAGCCTCTCTGTGTTTGTTCCTATGTATTAGGTAGAGCTGCTATATCTCCCAGGCTTGGTAGAGTGGCCTAATGTAGTAGGTGTCCTGTAGGGTCCAGTGGCACAGCCTCCCTGAGCACCCAAGCTGGTCCCTCCAATTGCGTCCCCACCCCCATTGGGCGGTGCACCCGCTCCTGTTGTAGTGCAGCCTTCATTGCTGTTGGCATGTCAGTGGGAGGGGTTTACCCCCAGGCTGATCCACTGCAAGAACTGACTGCAACCACCAATGCTGAGGAGGACCAGCTGTGCAGGGCCCGCCCCACAGAGCAGGACTTCAGCAGGGCTCTGGTGCCTGCTGAGTCTGCCCCTTGAGTGTGTCACTGCGGAGGTGGTTTTATGGTGTTTCAATGTGGTCTGAAGCTGTCCACTTGGTGCGCTGGCTCTGGGGCCTCCCGTGAGGCACAGGCCAAGGTCAGCTGTTGCTTGTGTTCTGCCCAGGGCCTCCCGGTTTTAGTTACAGAGTGATTTGCAGCTGCCTGCTACCTTTGCTGGGCCCAAGCTGCAAACCATGGCTGGCTGCTGCTAGCTCAGGCCTGGGGCCTCTTAGGGAGAGGTATGGGGTATGCTGAGGACAGATGCTCCCTGTTTCAGAGATTTTAGGCAAGTCTGAAGCATGAGTCCAGATAAGCCATTCATATGGAAAGGCACTGAAAACAGCTTGGGTGGTCTCGAAAGTTTGGTGGTCTCAGGGAATCACCAGGACAGAGCAAACAGTGATAGCCAGGTTGATGGAGACTCAGATATGGCACCCACCGGCCCTCTCTTGGAGGAGGGCTCACCAAAGAAACAATGGCCCTGCCAACACTTCTGTTTGGGAGAAAGCTGTCCCCACCTCTCGCCCTGGTGCCAGATACTTCAGCTCCTCCATGTATGTCTCTGGTGCCTTTCAAGCTGCTGCCCCAGTGGCGGAGCTCACCAGGAGTGAGTCTGAGTAGGGTCAAGCACAGGCCCTTTAAGGGGAAATGCCTGGGACTCTAGAAGCCTTCGTCTCACTCAGCCTCTATTCCCCTCAGTTTTTGCAGCCAGAAGTTATGAACACTTCCCTTCCTGGCACTGGAACCCTGGACTTGGGGGCCTGGTGTGGGGCTGGGACCTCTCGCTCCTCAGGGGGCACCTCCAAGCTAAGATATCCCTCCTGATTTTTATCTGCCACACATGGGTGGGGGACCAGCCCCTTCTGCTCTCTGCCCCTCCTACCAGTCTCTGCGTGGCTTCTTTAAATCCCTAGTTGTAGGACTTCCATTCATCCGGATTTCAGGCAGTTCTGAATGATGGCTGTTGTGTAATTTAGCTGTAATTTTGATATGGTTGTGGGAGGATCCAAGTACTGCAGTTACCTGCACTGCCATCTTGACTGGAAGTCACCTCAGGTGATTCTTACATGCTGTTAAATTTGAGTATCATGAGCAGAGGGGACATTTGTCATTCTTTTTGTCCAACCAGCACCTGACTCCTCCATTGTAGCATCAGAGCTCACCTCCCACTACTGAATCTGAAGACAAGATCCTCTTTCCCCCACTTCCCTGGCATATGGAACGTGGGCACCTATTCTGGGCTTTTCCCAACTAAACCACCCCAGACTTTGCAGCAGAAACGACTGAAACAAAGAAGCAGAGGCGACATCAACCTTATTAGCAAGGATTTTGCATTGGTGACAGCTATGTTTCCAGAGGTAACAGGGACAATTCTTGGGGCATGATGCTCAGCAGCAGGGACTGCAGGGCCTCAGCTGGCCCATTTCGCTAAGCCTGATTTTGAGCTTTGGTCTTGGCTGCACAGACTCTGAAACTGTTTCTGTGGTCCTAGAGATTGTGAGCTACCCAAAATAATTTTAAGCACACACACAGAGCCTTTTATGCTGAAATATAATACAAGATTTAAAACCCACATAAGACAAATGTGTAGATTAATGAATTGTCATAAGGCAAACTCCTCCGTAAACAACATCCATGTCAGAAGACAGGATTCGGTATCCCTCAGAGTCCCTTTGTAACTCTCCTGCTATTTGTGATTCCTCCGTCCCTGCTCGAAATAGCCCTCTCCTGGCTTTGAAGGTAATCATTTTCTTAATTTTCTTTACAGTATATTACCTCTGTACTTTTCTGAACACATAACGGTTTAGTTTTACCTGCTTTTTAAAATTTCGGTCTTTTGTTACTTTACATTCTTTCTAAAATTTAACTGTTGAAAAGTGAATCAATTGTTCTGCAAAATTTTATCAGTCTTTTTATTTTCTTTTTTACTTTTTGTAGTCTGATCTGTTCCTCTGTCCTCGGATTTTCTGTAAATTGGTAGTTGGATCTGGAACAGAGGTGTGATCTGGGGTTCGACACTTTGGGGCGTGGTCTCATCATAGGAATTGCTGTGCTTTCGGTCCGAAGGTGCGTACATGTCTGGATGTCTTCATTCCGTTGGGTCTCTATTTGTGATGTTAGCAGCCACGGATCATCCCTAGACCCCTGAATTCATTAAAGGTTGCAAAATAATAGAATTCTATCTTTTCTTATTTACTTATTTATTTTTTGGCCATTTTTTAAAAAAAAATTATTTATTTTGAGAGAGAGAGGAGGAAAAGAGAAAGAGAGGGAGAGAAACATTGATGTGTGAAATATTGATGGGTTACCTCTTGCGCACCCCCAACAGGGGACCTGGCCTGCAACCCAGGCATGTGCCCTGATCAGGAATCGAACCAGCAACCTTTTGGTTGGGAGGCCGATGCTCAATCTACTGAGCCATGCCAGCCAGGGCTACTTCTTTATTTTTTTGTTGGAATATTTCTCTGTAGAGAAACATCATCTTGTTTACTATAGGGAGAAAAACCACTCTGTTAGGAGCAGTGTTTGGAGACTTGCAAATTACGCTGACAAAGAACAGATCAGCAGGAGAAAAGCAGATTTTCATTAACTATGAATCTGGGAGTTCACAGACGAATGCGCCTCCCAGAATGTGGGGCTTATATACCACCTTAACAGGGAATGGGGAAGGGCAGAGAACAGATGGCTCCTTACAAGGGGTTGGGACAGAAAAGGCATTTAAAACAAATGACTTTAGGGGAAGATAACTGGACCCTTATGAGAATAGATAGAAGGTAAGTACTTTTCAGTACTTAGTAAAAAAGTACAACATAGGAGGCAGTGTTTTGGGGTGTGGTACAAATCCCTCCAAGAAGAGATTGCTCCCTTGGGGGTGTTTTATGACAAATGACTTCTTTGGGGAGGTATGCTATTAGGCAGATGAGGAATTTTGGAAACTGAAATACCTTCAGCTCAAAATAATTGATATGCCGCAATAGCTTACTCTGCCCCCATCACTGTTCAGTTACCAGTAGTCTGTTTAAGGAAGGGCGGACAAAAAGGGAAGGAACCTCACAGGGTGATCTGATCACAAACTGAGCAGGTCCCCAACCCAGCCCGTCACATGGGTAGTCATGCTCCAGGTATGTAATTTATCTAACAAAACGTTTGTCTTTGCCTTGAGCAGGTCCTGCCCATTGTTTCTGTTAACAACTTTGAAATGACTCTTTCCAGTCCCCTCAAGTAAACCACCCTCAAAAGAGCACAGTCTTCACTCTCCTGTAATGCTTTTTCCCTCCTTCCCATCACCTTCCTTACTTCCCCCCAAATGCATAAAAGATGATTTAGTGGGAAAAGGGCCCAGACTGTGGAAGTCTTCACAGAGCATAAAGTGGATCCCGTGTTCGCTAGCTATCAAGGGCTCAGCCACTGCTCTCAAATCGGCTTGCAAAGCCTTCAAGTTCCTGCTGGTTATTTTGGAGTTCTTACACACATCACACGCCCCTTTGCTCCCCTGGGTTCTGCACAGATGCTGATACTGTGCAGCTCCTGTGGGTCAGAGATTTGTCCCTACCCGCTTGTGTTTGGGGGTTTGTGGGACTACCCTGTCAACTAGTTTTGCTATCCTAGTTGCTGTTTCTATGGATTTGTGTAAAATGAAAATCATGCCACTACCACCTTCTTATAAAAATCCAACTTAAATATCCTCTTAATAAATGTTCCCCACTGTTTAAATGAGCCAAAGTTAGTTTTTACCATTTGCAGCTAAAGGACCAAAACTGTTGCAGTAGAGTGTTAATAAAGCAAAGGGGTGGGAGAAGCAACGACTGTTGCTGGACCTGTTTTGAGGCCTGCGAATAGCTGAGTGAGGTTTGCTGGTTGAAAGTTAAGGCTGTCACAGTGTGTTGGGAGCTGGAGAAGGTCCTCAACTGTTGGATCCCTGACAGATCCTTGCTGTAGATTCTGGAGCAGGAAGCAGGGCATTCAGAAGATGAACATTCTCACCTGTGCAAGATGGACTAGCTGATCCGTTAGGAAATTAATGCAGTGGTCCAGAAGAGAGGTGCAAGTACCAAAACCAGACAGTGGGAATGCCAAGGGGAAGACAGAAGGTAATGTAAGAAAACTGAACAGGACTAGATGACCGTGAGGGGAAGAGCCCCAAAGCTGAGTGATTAGAAAATAAGACAAGCACAAAAACATTCATGTAAACTCCCACATGAGTGACCCAGAATTTAAACTGGAAAAGCCATACCTACCCTAGGAAAACAGAGCTTAGCCTGTGCTAAGAGGGATGAGTGACTAGCTCCTGGCCCAGTGTTCTCACAGATGCAGGAATGTGGACGCCATACACAAAGGCACGGAGCAGCGGCCCCCTACCCCACAGATGACTTCAAATCTCACCCCAGCCAGCTCGCCTGGAGGAGATGCCGCTCAGTAACTTCGTCCAGGTAGTTGCACTCCACCATCTGCCTTCAGAATCTTCCAGACCTAAATTGTTTGACGATGTGAAACTTAGGAGGCCTTAGTGGGATTCTTCAGGCCCTTCATGAGGCACAGTTGCCCTGCCCGGGTAGCTCAGTTGGTTAGACCATCATCTGGATACCCCAAAGTCATGGGTTCAAATCCCCCTCAGGGCACATACAAGAATCAACCAATGGAGGTATAAATGGGTGGAGCGATGAGTCGATGTCTCTCACTCTGTAATAGAGAAATGGCCTCTCCTTTGAGTCCTACCATTGTCATTGTAGCATCAGCTCTGCTTCCTGAACTTCTGGTTTCTAGAGCAAATGGACCCTTCCCATTTGGCGCTGAAACTGCACTTCGAGCACTCCCCTGAGGAGTTAATCTTGGATTGACTACTCTCTAGCTCGTCAAAAGACCAACTGAGGCCATTTGACAATTTAGTAAGAATGTTAATTACCCTTTCTTTCAGAAGCAATAAACTGTCTATATCAAGTAAAATCATCATAAAGCTACAAATGTAGACTTTTTAAAGCTCCCTGTAGAATTGTCACCATCAATCTACAATTTACTCTTGCATTTTTACTGCAATTTAAAAAAAATGAGACATACAGCAATTTTATGCATTCTTATGGAGACATTTTCACTTTGTAAATGACCCTTAATGGTAGAAATGTGTGAATTTTGTGCTAGAGATTTTCTGTCCTTACCAACTGTTAATGCTCTCTTCAACTGGTTGCAATAGTAATACATCACCTCTCCTCCTCTCTCGATGCCAGGAATCTCAGACCTAACTCAGGGGTCCCATTAAAGCTCAGAGCCCTCACCTGCCCTCCACGACTTTTGATCTTCTGTTGAGTCACACTGTACCACGGTCTTGTTTAAAAGATCGCAAACCCACCTGGGGAGCTGCATAAACTATGTGCAGCTGCCCTCTTTCCCCTCCCCTATATTTTGAGTTATTTCACCACTGTTACTCATTCAAAACGACCCTCTCAAAGTTTATCCTCAGAAAGCCAATTAAGACAATTGTGAAAAGCAATTGACTTTGTTACTTTCTGCCAAAAGACAGTGTGGAGGAGGACACCTAAAAATTAGACAGGTGGTGAGGGGTAATAAGGTTTAAATAAAGCAAGAGTAGTGAACTGAGCTACTTTTCAAGGACATTCCTGTTAGAAGGCACCAAAGTCAGGCTGAATGGTTCCGTTAAATAGGTAAGATTACATTCTACCATTCTATCTTGCTGTTGGCTCTGGCACATGTTTACCACCCCACTTACAATCATCAGGACCAAACCATAGGACTGTATCCTGAGAAACTGCTAGGAGCGAAGGGTCACTGGTGTGAGGCTTGGTTTCAGGACCCCGCTCAGCTCCAACTGGCTGTGAAACCTTAATCTATCTTTGTCCATTGGGCACTACCTCACCAGGTTATTGAGGACATAACCCAAAGAACCCAAGAGTGCCACAGCACCCAGCAAGCTTCTAGTAGGCAAGACTTTCCCCTTCACATAGTCCCTGGAACCTGTTTCTCTTCCAACCTACCTAGACTTGTCTTCCTCACACGGCTGCCTAGGCCGCTTACCAGGTCTCCCAACTGCCCATCACATTGTCCAGTTGGACTTAAGTTTCTCACGTTTCCTCCTGATCTGCCCACGGGTCCTTCTAACCCTCCTCTTGGCCTTAGTCAATCAATCTGCATTATATAAGAACCCACTCATGTCCTCCTCCCTCAAAAACCACCCCCACTGTTCTTGCTCTTTATTCTTGCAGTTATTTCAACTGCACTTAAAGCCTGGACCACAACTATTTGGCTCTTGTATATGCATAGCTGACTATTAACTGCTTTTGCTTCTAAACTAGATTATGCATTTCAGAGTAGAGACCATCTTCAACTTTGCTGTACCAATCACAAAAGCAGAATCACAGGCCTCACCCAGACACAGCGAAGCAGAAACACACCGGGAGTGAATGGGGAAGCATTAAAAATACTCCAGGTGATTCTCATAAACAGTAGGCGAAAACCTCGACATACTGCCCTTCCAGCAGAAAGAATCCCATCAACATATCTTCATTTATTGACTACTATGGCCTTAATACAGGATTAAACATTTCCTTCCACGACATTCTACATGAAAAAGATATCTCATATTATGGTTCACAAAACAAGTAGGAAATACTTTGTTTTTCAGCTAAGATTCACTGTAAAAAGGATTCAGCCTCCAGTTTGGCGAGCCTGCCTCCGTGCCCACAGGTAACCGCCGACTCCGGTCGTGGTCGGCCTCTGGTGCACTCCAGCAGGGTGAGCTGGCAGGTGCCTAGGATTGTGGCATATCTCTTGACACCAGGATGATTCTGCTTTACTACCCTAGGAATCAGACTATTTTTTAACGTAGCTTCTTACCAAGGATTGTTCTTGAAATTGCCTTCCCTGTTTTCCTGAAGTTGAGAAAGTTATTTCCTTTCTTTTTCTGCCCTCTAATATTCTGCATTATTTCCCAAAGTCATCCTCCATTTTCAACTCCACAAATAAATGAAAACCAAGCCACACAGTTGGAAATCAAGTTTTGTTTTTATATGAACAGAAGTAGACCATCTAGAAATATTTCAGTTTATTTAAATTGTTAAGTAGAATATGAAACCGAATTTGTAGCTAGTACCAGAGAATGGACTTAACTGTTTGGTATTTAATGAGAACAGCTTCTACACAGGATCCCAAAAGACTTACAGAAAAAGGGGCAAAGCCCTAATATTAAGCAAATAAAACTCATGTTTCAAACAGGTTATACAAAAATTGATTTATACTCCATTTCCCTTTTTTTGATATTTAGAAAGTGCAGATTTAACAAAAGGTAGCCATATCCTTTCTATGTACAATGCCGATTATAATTATGCAAACGACAAAACTGTCAGTCTGTTACCCAAAAAACCCCAGTGCTTAGCTCTCAAACCTTAAGTCACTGACTGAATTGAATAAGGAGTAAAGGTTAAAAAAAAAACCAAAAACTGCCACATTCCAGATAAAGGAAAGCACGAACACACCAAAATTAATCTAACAACAGTAGGTTTAACCTTAAAACTTTTTAAGAAGCTTAATATCATTTCTTTATTGTTTTTTAGTGGAAAATTAGGGATTATTTGGCAATGCTGCTTTTACTAGTAGTAAACAATGATAAAGTCAAGTGAGGGGGAAAAAAGCTAGGAACAACCACCAGTGAGGCATATAAAATTGCTTTTAGGGCACTATCTGAAAAACTCACGGGTATTTGTAGCAGATGCGTCCCTACTTGTTTATGTAAGCCAAGAGGGCATTAAAATGCTGTCCACAACACAGAAAGACTGTTCAATGGAAGCTGCTGTCCTAAACTCAGCCTCTGCCAGAAATGAATCATGCTATTCATAATTATTTCAACAAAGGTATCATCTTAGGATGCTAGCAGCGTAGCAAACTTAACTACCCTACCCTAACGATAAGCAATGAAGCAAAACTAGAAAAATGAAGTGAAAAAAAAAGGACAGGGTTAAAGATGGCTAGAGATCTCATCTTTACATGAAAAGCCTTTTGTTGTCCTTTTTCTGAATCCATGGTAATTTATTATGTTTTCCAAAGGGATGTGAGAGGACTTAAAATTAATAATACACTAAGGTATTTCTAAATCTTAAGGTAAAGATAACTTAACACTGAAAAAGTGTTCTTCGAAGGCCAAATCTCAATATATTTGGCAAACGTGTTAATAAATTTCACTCCTCCTCCCCACCTTTTTTTCAACAACCTTTACTGGGCTACCAAACTGCTAGAGGAGTTGCCAAAACAGAGGCTACCCAAATTCAGGTTAAAGATTTATTCTAGGAAAGTGAATAGGCTATATACCTACTTAGAAAGACAAACCACGACACCCTCCAAACACGAGTGCATGCAATGAACTCTTCCATTTCATAATGCAATGGCTAAGGGCACCAAGAGGGAAGGAGAAGAGGAGTGTGAAGTCAAACAGCAAATGAAAGGATCTGGGGCAGAAATTTTAGGGGAGAGACAAACTAAGGGGAAGACACAATTAACTGACATTTGAATAGTAGGCAGTTAGAATTTTCTTTCAGTTTACTTATAGCAAGTTAAATCAGTGCTTTATGTTAAACTCGACAAACCTACTAGTTTGCCCCTTCCATTTTAAAATAACTCACACCACAAAGTGGTGGGGAGGGAAAAGCAAATAAAGCAGCATGCAGGAAGACAAAAAACACAAGGAGAAAAGTGGCCAAGAAGAAGAACCGATGGAAGGAGTAGTTTTAAATATCAAGGCCACTTAAAATGAGTCTCTGCAAACCAAAGCTGTCACTTCCGTGTTATCCTTTGTCCTCAATTAACTACTTGGAAAATTACAGCCAAGCAAACTACAAACATTTTAATGGTTTATGTTTGGATGTCTCCTGCACATGCTTCCATCAAAACAAAACAAAACAAAAAGGAAAAACCAAAGTTCCTTTCCACATAAGGCACAGGACAAAATTAATCCCATTTACATATTCAAGGCGAAAATGAGTGTTTTCCTGGCTTTTGTTTGTTTTCTTTTGCTATTACATGTCTATAGATTAAAGGGACTCAAGCACATTATCCAATGACAGAAAATTCCACTGTTGTACAAAATAAAATTGTTAATTCTAACTTTTATTCTTATACAATTTGCAGAATAGAGTTGAAATGATTGCTATAAGTTTTAATGTTGATAAGAACTGGACTATAATACAACTGAAATGCAGTGGTGAGCTGAGCAAGTACATTTAAAAATGAAGTCACAGACATGATTTTTCTATACACTTTTTTTTGTTTAAAGAAAATTATAAAGTCAGCAAGCAGTCACAGATGAAAGAACGAATAAAATAGGTGGATTGGATAGTTAAGATGAGGAACAAAAATATCTATTTAGAGTTAAAAATGGACAGAGTGGTTTATTTTGCAGCAAGAGAAAACAGGGTGGTGGATGGCAACTGATGGAACAGGAGAACGCTCAGCAGCATTTGCTCTTCCAGCCCGTCACGCCTCCGCCACTGCTGATATCTACATTTTCACTGTTGGGCTCTTTTACAGGGGTCTGGAACGAACACACAAGGAAAGTAACCCATGAAAAAACACTGTCACAGATAAATCAATATTCAACAGAAATACTCTCATAAACGTTAATATATGTAACAGAATGAAATTGCAGTCACAAGACAGGTTTTCTCCCCTGTGCAAAGTAAAGATGTGGAAGCTTTGTTCTTGATATTCACTTTGCCTGCTTTCTCCAAGCTGTGAAATGTCTAGAGGCCTCCCAGCACTTCTCTGAAATCTCTGAAAAGCTTCTGAAATCTCTGCCCCTAACACTTTAGCAGGGAAATTTGTCATCTCCTAGCCCCTGACCCCTGAGTACTTAGTACTTAAAAGCATTATCAAGCATACGCACAAAACTAATGTTAGGTCATGTCAAACTTCAGAGAAGTGTAACAGCCCTTTTCTGTGTAGTTTCTTGCCTTTTGAGACCGAAGTTTGCATTACGAAATGATTTTTATCAACTCAAAAGAAAAAGTACTGCACAAGAAGGTGCTAGTCAAAAACCACTACTGTGCTTCAAACCTAATGGTAAGCAAGTTTATGTTTGACGTTTTAACTCATATTACCAGATTGAAAAGTGTATGAAAAAAATGCTACCTCATACCTGGGCCTGTCTACATGGGAAAGATGCTACACTGAGATCTTTATTTATTGGTGCATCCATACTTTTTAACCTTTAATATGAAATAAGGAAGATCTACCTCAGTGGGACATAGATTACACAATGACAATACAGCACTATTTTTTTGTGTGTGACATTTTTAAAAAATGCAAAGATTGATGAGAAGATCAAGGAACATAGTACGGGCAGAAATAAATAAAAAACAATGGAGAAGACCAAAATATCCAGAAAGAACAGAGACAAGGGTATTTCAACAAGTTTGTGATAGTTCTGTAAATACTGGAATGATTTTTCACTGCGACCCACCCATCTCTGAAATACAAAGTACTTTCTACAATTCATGATTCTGTCATGCATCGCCCTCCTCTCTCTTACTGCCGCCCCGCACTGGAGTACTCATATGGAAGAGTTTACATCCTTCCAGATATTTATTCGCTAAACAGAACCGAGTGTGGGTGTGACCATGCACTTACAGTATGATGCTAAACGTGTGTCTGAATAATTTAAAAAATAAGATCGCACTACACAACTGTATCCTAACTTGCTTTTTACTGCTCACTATGCCACAGCCATCAGACTTAATATGCAGGATGTTGACAGGTGTGGAAGAACACAGGTTTTGTTTTGTAGTCACTTTGGACAGCAGTAACTGAGATTGTTTTATCCAGTCTGAACACTCATAGTTAACGGACACCATTTCACTCTGAAAAATTAAGTTGCTTGGTTTCTCAGAGATCTTACTAGATTTTTACTTGATATTCTACCTCTATCACAGTTTACATCGTGTGCGTATGTACACACATATTTTTTTAATCTTTGGGTTGGTTTTTGAAAACTAAAAGCTGAAAGGTTACCAGAAGCAATGAAATTTTCTTCTATACAATGAATGTTTTTCCTTTTAAGATTTATGTCAGGTTTTCTCTAATTTTATTTGCATATAAATTATTACAGACTGAACAGAGAATTCAGGACTAAAACCAAATCTAGTCATTTGAGGGAAAATATGAAAATCAGATTTATCAATTTTGTCACAAGTTACTCACACTGGTAAGTTTTGGTGTTCATGAATGAAACACAGAAACTAACCTTGAGGTAAAATGAATTCCCTGAGATCACATTTTCAGCCTAATTTTTATTATTCTTCTTACATCACAGATTGAAATGACTGGCTAGATAAAATTTGGGGGTGGATCTACTCTGTTTATTCAGTGTGTAATATCGACATGCCCTTTACTAGCACATGAGAATGACTATACAGAATACATTCACCTCTTATCTTAAATTTTAAAAAATGATCTATGGAAAGGCAAAGGATGTGTAAGAGAAATGAATCCAAAAGTAAAGAGAAAAGCCACAACACAACAGACCAGACAAAAAGCTGGGGGAAAAGAAGAGTAGGGGCTTAGGGACTAGAGAATAAGTGTGGGAGCTCAGGACATTAACTATTACTGCCGACTAGATCCTATAGATTTCTACATGGCCCGCTGTTCTTCCAGTTCCTTAATTCACTTCGAGGATTAGATACTGGTGACGGTTAAATGTTTCAAAACAATATCACCCAAACCCACGTTTTGTATGTAAACCTAGTACTTTAGAAAAGACTGGGTGTTCACCTATGAAACTGAGCACCTTAACAATAAATAAAAATAGGAACTTACCTTTCGAAGGATATCTTCAGCTAATGTGAGAAAGGCCTTTTCGATGTTTATATTTGCTTTTGCACTAGTCTCAAAAAATCTAATACCATGCTCCTTTGCAATCTAAAATAGAAGCAAAATGTCATCACAAAATTATCAAGTACAGTGCCAACTGATGACTTTAGCATCTTAGAGGCAACAGTAACATTACACTAAAGGCAGCAGTTCCAAGTAGCTTACATAAAAGTTTATTTCAATGGGTCCACATTCAAACAGTCAAGCTCTTTAAAAATGAACAAAAATAACAGAATCTTCTAAGAGCTTACTTCAGGTATTCTAAAACAAGTACAGTTGAACCTTGAACAACACGGATCTCAAGTGTGCGGATTTTTTCCAGTAAATACACATCTGGCCCTTCAGTCCCCTGGGTTCTGTACCTGCAGATGCAGGGGCCCCTGTATGCATTATCCTATGCCATTTTATGTAAGAGACATGTGTGTCCTTGGATGTGGGGATCCACAGAGGGCCCTGCAACCAACTCCCTGCAGATACAGAGGGACAACTATAGTCAAGTTTTTGGGGAGTCTGAAGTCATACATGGCTTTTCGACTGCATGGGGGTGAGGCGTCGGCACGCTGTCAAGGGTCAACTGTGTTTTACTCCGGGGGAAACTTGAGAAAAGTTCAAAGTGACTAAAGTGACTTAAGGCAGCATCTAGTTTCTGTTCGTCATAGGCAGCTGATTGTCAAACTATGGAATCATTAATTGATACACCACTTTAATGTTTTAAATTTAAAAACTTGACAATCAGTAACTTGTATTTTCCCCTCTGTAGCTTTCTAAGGCTAAAAATAGTACTGCCACAGATTTAATTCTATAACCTTTGGATACATATTGAAATAAATGCACTCATAAACCACTCCTTCCAACGCATCTAAAAACCAATGTGAACAGCCCAGGGCACTCCATTATCACTACGGTAAAAACAATCAAATGCAATGCCATCTTCACAAAGAAAGGGCAGCACATTAGTTTCATTCAGAGCTTTTTTTTTTAGTTATTGATTTTTAGAGAGGAAGGGGGAGAGAGAAACATCAATTTGTTGTTCCACTTATTTATGCATTCATTGGTTGATTCTCATACGTGCCCTGACCAGGGATTGAACCTGCAACCTTGGTCTGTCAGGGCTACGCTCTAACCAACTGAGCTACCCCGCCAGGGCTCATTCAGAACTCTTTACCTGTTCTCCTTTGCCTTTAGGTACAACTCTTTTATCATCCATATCACACTTGTTTCCTAGTAACATTCTTTCCACATCTTCATTGGCATGCTAAAATGGAATAAAAATTTTATTTACACAATCCCGTGACTTATGGCTTACTACTCAAAATGACTTTTCCTCAATATATGGTATCAATAGTCTGAATGTTTTAAAGGAACTACCCCCAAATCATTCCATGGTAAAAGCTTACATAAATTCTTAAATTACACTTAGGGAAAAGACACAATAAGGACATATCCCTATCAAACATTATTTTCCCACTATATGAGGCTGCCTAATTAGTAGATATGTTCTCATCAAAAGAAGAGAGAGGCAAAAAAGATCTGAAGCCAGAATCTCTCGTACATAATCTAAATCCAAGCTGGATCACGATTTTAGATAATGGGTATTGTCCTATAGAAACATTAATTAAAAATTCTACAGAGCCCTTAAAAGTCTCAGAGCTATACTGCTAGGTCACAAGAACCCATGCAGAAAAATCAGTTAAAAACAAATGTCTGCTCCATCAAAATCCTAATGAAATCTTTTGCACAAATAGAAAAATCCACCCCTAAAATTAAAATGGAATCTCAAGGGACCCTGAATAGTCAAAACCATCTTGAAAAAGAAGTACAAGGTTGGAAGATTTATATGTATTTCTTGATTTCAAAACTTACTACAAAGCTACAGTAATCAAAACTGTGCTACTGGCATAAAGACAGACGTACAGATGACCAAAATAGTGCAGAAATAAACTCATAAATACAGCCAAATGATTTTTGACAAGAGTGTCAAGACCAGTCAGTGGGAAAAGGATGATCTTCAACAAATGGTGAAGAATACTACATAGAAACATGCAAAAGAATGAAGTTGTACCCTTAACTTAAATCATATATAAAAATGAACTCAAAATGAATCAGACCTAAATACGAGTATAAGACTTATAAAACTCTTAGAAAACACGATGTTTTATGACACTATTTGACAATAATTTCTTGGCTATAACACCAAAAGCATAAGCAACAAAAAGAAAAACAATTACACTTCATCAAAATTAAAAACTTTAGTGAGTCAATGGTAATATTATCGAAGTGAAAAAGCAACCCATGGAAGGAGAAAAATAGCTGCAAATCATACACATCTTTGGCCCAATGCACCTGTCCTGGAGTATCCCCAGAGCCAAGTAGTTATGTTCTCTGGATACCAAGAGTACTTTATGAGTTTTGATTATCTTAAATTTGAGTCCATCACACTCTTTCCACCTGCCCCCTTCTTTATCTGGATGACTTCTACTCATCTCCTCAGGTCTCAGCTTAAATGTCATTCCTCATTTCAAGGCTGGCTATTTATTCAGGGTCATTTGCATTACCACATGAATTTTAGGATGAGCTCGTCAATTTCCACCAAAAGCAGCTGACTGGGATTAACTGAATTTGTAGATCACCGTGGGAAGTGCTGCGATCTTAACAATATGAAGTCTTCCCACTGATACACATGGGAGGTCTTCCCAATTATTTAGATCTTTAACTTCTTCCAACATTTTACAGTTTCAGTGTACAAATCTTCCTTCTTTGGTTAAGTTTTCACAGTTTTTTGATGCTTTGGTAAATGGAATTATATTCTTAATTTCATCTTTGTATTATTCAGTCCTAGTGTATAGAAACAACTGATTTTGTATATTGATCTTGTTCCCTGCAACCTTACAGGACTTGTTTACTGGTGGTGCTAAGGTAACTGGGGACACCCCCCACCCCCAGAAACCGGGGAGGGATATGAGCTGCGCATGTGTGACCGGAGACTTGGTCCCCTTGTTAAACATGGTGACCGGAGGAGGAGCAAAGGCAAACATGGTGGATACTGGCCCTCATCAGTCAGAAGGCCGGACACTCCCACTGGCTTTCAGCATGCATGGGATTCTGGGACAGGACTTTGGAAGCCCAGTGTGCCGGGAAGCAAAAAGGCTGTTGGTTCTTTCCCATTCCCCAGGCAGGGGGTATGTTAATGGTCAGCAGTGGGCCTGCCAATGATGACCAGTGCAGGCCTATGAGCGGAGGCCTGGGGGCACAGACTCTGAAAGATGCCTGAAGCTGGACAGCGAACAGAGACCAGCCAAGCCACCCATGCTTAAGATACTTTTGGTGGGAAAAGAGGTTCCTGGTGCAACCTTGAACTGGGCTGGCAGAGGGTCACAGTGTGATTTGTCTTTGGGTTCTTAGAGGGGACGGGCTTTGAGGCAGAAACTGCCATTACTTCCAAAGACCTTGTTGATAACAGCACTGCGAACAACTTTCGTTCTTGTGTTCAGTTCTTGAACCTAAGCAGTCGATGTAATGAGATTACTTTTGTCGTCTGCTCTGACTTCTTCTTTCCCCTTACTTCTGTTACCCAGGTATTTTTGGCGGAAACGTTCCATTAAATAAAAGATTCCTTTCTTTTCCACCCAACCCTATCTTTGGAGGTTTGCCTGGTAGACAGTGAGCAGTAGGACTGCCCCCACCCCACACTGGGAGGGTTCGGTAACACTAATGGCTTGTTTTTGGTTGTATGTGTATGGATTCCTAAGGATTTTCTATGTACAAGATCACTTGAAAATGAGAGTTCAACTTTACAGTTCCAGTGCCCCCGTCTGTCTGCTAGAATCTCCAGCACAATGCTGCAGAGCAGGGACCAGAATAGGCATCCACATCATGTTCCTGATTGTACAGGGGCAGGTATGATGTTGCCTATGGGATTTTCACAGATGTCCTTTATTATGCCAAGAGAGTTCTCTTCTATTTCTAGTTTGTTGGGTGTTTTTATCATGAAAAGGTATTGGATTTTGTCAAGTATTTTTTCTACCTCTTTTGAAATGATCACATGGTTTTTCTGTTATTAATATGGTGAATTACACTGATTTTTTGATATGTTAAACCACCCTTCCATTCCTGGGTAAATTCCTCTTGTAACAGGGTGCAAAGAAAGGGGACCCCAAAATCCCCACAGTCCATGTCTGGGTGATAGGGGAAGGAGATGATACAGCACTGAAAATACTTTGCGTAACAAAAGGTGTGTAAAACCATCGGTAGCTTCTATTTGGAGCCATCTTATAGGATGGCTACAGAGAGTTTTTGGGTAACTTAGTAATTGCCTTCAATGAAGTTCTAGATAGACCTCCAAATTTAAGAAAAAGGTAAAAAATATTAACATTTTACAAAGTAGAAATGCTCCATAATAATACATTACATCCTAAAGATCAAGTAGAATACTTTTTCTCCTCAATCGAGCACATGAAGGGTTTATGCAATTTCTAGGTCTTACCTCATCTATGTTTCTAAGCCATTTGCTGATGTTTTCGAAACTTTTACCGTTGGTGATGTCATATACTAGCATGATACCCATTGCTCCTCTGTAGTAGGAGGTTGTGATGGTGTGAAATCGCTCCTGGCCTGCCGTATCCCTGAAATAAACAACAATAATTTGTGAGCATTTTGGTATTACTATATTCTAGATAAGAGGTGAAACTGTCAAACAGTTTGGTGGAATATAGATCAAAATCTACTCTATGCCAAGCATGCAAAATAGAGCCACCACTAACTTAATTCTTAATTGGCAAACCATTATATGGTTACTCATAAACATGTATGTATGCGTAAAACTTTTTAGTTAAAGCAAACTAATGACCTACCTATACTGGATGAAAAACTGGAAGGGAAACAAGAGAAAGTGACCAAAAAACCCCTCCTGAAGTTATGTTAAAACGAACACCAGTAAATGTTATAACAACTCTTGGAGTTCCATTTTTAAGTGGTCTAGCTCTATAATGTAATGCAAAAGCATGTGGAAATTTTAGAACATTAAAGGACTACACCAGAGTGTAACTACATCTACCTTTAGAATCATCAGAATCATTGTAAGGATAATCTTATTTATAAATAAGACAAAAACATGTAAATAGTATTTTTCATACCTTCAAAACCAATGATTTAAGACATATAATTTGCTCCTTTAATTTCCCCTCTTGTTTGCATCACCACTTTCTTCCTCTTATATAGATCATTCTCATCAGCACAAACATGTTTTGAGGATTTTATATATGGAACCAAAGAGGACCACACCAAAATACATCATAATTAAAGTGCCAAAGGTTAAAGATAAAGAGAGAATGTTAAAAGCAGCAAGAGAAAAACGGAGTTTTATCTACGAAGGAGTTCCTACAAGACTGTCAGCTGATTTCTCAAAAGGAACTTTGCAGGATAGAAGGGACTGGCAAGAAGTATTCAAAGTGATGAAAAGCAAGGACCTACAACCTAGATAACTCTGTCTAGCAAAGCTATCATTTAGAATCAAAGGGCAGATAAAGAGCTTCCCAGAAGCTGAAGGAGTTCATCATTACCAAACCATTATTACATGAAATGTTAGAGGGACTTATTTAAGAAAAAGGTCAAAATTATGAACATTAAAATGGCAGCAAACTCACAACTATCAACAACTGAATCTGAAAATACAAACTAAGCGAACAAGCAGAACAGGAACAGAATCAGAGACATGGAGATAATTTGAAGCTTTATCAACTGGGAAGGGGAGGGGAGACTATGGGGGAAAGATGCAGGGATTAAGAAGCAAAATTGGTAGGTACAAAATAGAGAGGAGGATGTTAAGAATAGGAAATGGAGAAGCCAAAGAACTTATATGCATGACCCATGGGCATGAACTAAGAGGGTGGGAAATTGCTGGAGGGATTGGGGGTACCAGGTAGAAGGGGGTACAGGGGGAAAATTGGGACAACTGTAATAGCATAATCAATAAAATATATTTTTAAAACAGATTTCATTTATTTATTTTTAGAGGGCAAGGGAGGGAGAAAGAGATCCATCCAAGTTGTTGAATATAATACTAGTCTGTTCTGTTTTCTTGCTAAGTAGTATCTCATGGTATCGACATGTCACTCTGTGTTCACCCATCTACCCATGGAAAGATATTTGGCTTCTTTCCAGTTTTTTGACTATTACAAAAAAGCTGCTATGAATGTTCATGTTTAAGTTTCTGTGTGGACCTAAAATTTTTTATTTCTCTTGAATGAACATCATGAATATTATTGCTGAACCATATCATAAATATGTTTAACTTTATTAAAAAACTGTCGAAGTTTTCTACAGTGGCCGTATCACTTTACTTTCTCACTAGCAATGTATGAGAGATCCATCTCTCTGCATGCCATCAGCATTTGGTGGTGTCACTATTTTTAATTTTAGTTGTTCTAATTAGGCATGTCGTGACATCATCATCATTTTAATTTGTATTTCTCTATGGCTAATGATGTTAAACATTTTTTCATGTAATTATTTGCCATGCATATGATACACTTTTTGGTGAAATGTCTGTTTATGTATGTTCTGCCCATTTTCTAATTGGATTGATTGCCTTTTTTTTTTTTTTAAACTTTTGAGTGTTCTTTTTATATGTCAGATATGTTGTTGGAAATATTTTCTCCAAGTCTGTAACTAGATTTTTTCATCCTCTTGACAGGATCTTTTGTAGGGCAAAAGTTTTAAAAATTTTGTTGAAGTCCAACTTACTTTTTAAATTTGCTTATAGATTGTGGTTTTAGTGTTACACCTAAGATTTCTCCCCCTAGTCTTAGTTCTCAAAAATTTTCTTCCTATGTTTTCTTCTAAAAGACTTCTGGTTTTACATTTTATATTTAAATTGATACATTTTGGGTTACTTTTGGTACAATGTGTGAATTTTAAGTAGAGGTTCATGTTTTTGCTTATGGGGGTCCAATTGCTCTAACACTATTTGTTTAAAAACTTGAGGAAATATTCTTTTCTCATGGAATTTGCTTTTGCACCTTAGGCAAAGATCAGCAGGCCGTGGTTCAATCTAGTTCTGGGTTTAAAAATTCAGTTTCGGTGACCTGTGTCTGTGCCCTACCTACCCAACACCATGCTGTCATGACTACTGCAGCAAAAGACAAGACCTAAAAGCAAGCACACTGGTTCCTCCCACTTCTTTTTCTGTCTGAATGTTTTAGGTATTCCTGCTTTTCCATATACGTTTTAGCACAAGCTTGTCTACACCCACAAAAATTTATTTTCCCCAACAAACTTCTTTAAAAAAATTATCTCGGCTTTCTCTGCCTCTCAAAATAAAGGCTATCTAAGGACACAGCAAGAAGGCGGGCATCTACAAGCTAGAAAGAGAGGTCTCACCAAAATATGGATCTGCCAGTCCTTGGATCTGGGTCTTCAAGCCTCAAAAATGATTACGGTGGAACTTATATAATCCCTGGGGAACCGACAGGAAGTACTCTTTGACTAGCAAGTGCCTGAGATATATTAGAATCTTCGTGCATGATCAAGACAGTATAAAACTAAATCAGGCGTGTGGGATAAACTACTCGCTGCAAGCACTGTCTGCAGTAGGGATGCACCGATAAGTGGTAAGACAGATGCAGTCTCGGGGCTGGGCAGGCCACATAAATCTCTTTTTCCTCAACCAGGCCACATAAATCTCTTTTTCCTCAACCAGGTTATCTGAATTCCATCCTGAAGGCCCAACACAACCTTCATTTCTAGGTCACACACAGACTTCTTCAGAGAGATCTGAGATACAGCACCAAGAACAGTTACTGAAAGTATGGCTCAATTTTTTATCCAAGATCTAGTAATTCTCTCTTTTTTATTGCTAAGGACCAGTCCTATTTTTTACATAATTTCTTCACATCACTGTAAATGGAAACAGCAAGTCTCAAGAAGGAGATTCTCATGTTGAAGTTTGAAGTCAGCCACCTTTACCAACTTTCCAAAGTAAGAGAATATTACCTTACACACCCCAGACTCAACGTCCTCAAGTGTAAAAAGTGGATAGTAGTAATAGCTCGAAGAATTTTTATGTGCACCAGATCTGAAATATTTAAAACACCAGGCACAGAATACACTTATTAAAACTAGAGAGAGAGAGAGAGAAAAGATCTCTAGATTCTGTCTCCCCTAATTCATTCCTCAACCAATTCTAATCAAACTGTGATCACTAATGTTTTACCGAGACTGCTCTTGAAAAGGTCTCCAACAACCTTGATTGCCAAACCCAATATTTAGTTCCTTCTTACACATTTTACTCATTCCACAAGATTCCAAGTAGTTGGCTTTTTCTGTTCTTGAAACATTTTATTCTCATGCCTTCTTGGGTACCACACATGACTGCTTTTAGTTCTATGTATCGCACTGGTTGCTCATTCTCTGTTTCTTTTGTTCAAGGCACTTGAACATTCAGGGATGTAGGAGCCGGCATTTTCTACACAGTAGCCTGAGTGACTGTCTTTAAATATACGTATGATTATATCATTTTTCTGCTTAAAATTTTCAATAGCTTCAACAGGGAAAGAATAGGCTTTTCAATAAATGGTGTTGAAACTGGATTATCTCCATGCATAAGAATGAAGTTGGAGCCCTAGCTCATATCATATAAAGGTTAACTGAAACAGATCTGAAATCTAAATGTAAGAACTCAAACTATAAAACTCTTAGAAAGAAAAAAAAAGATAAATTAGACTTATCAAAATTAAAGACTTGTACTTCAATGGATAATATCAAGAAAGTGAAAGCAAAATAAAATAGCCACAAATTTCATGAGGCCTGTCCAGAAAGTATCCAGCCATGTGCTATAAAAAACGGGCATTTATTGAAGATACAAGAAACACTGTACATAGGACAATGATGCCTCAGCCCCTTCAAAGTGGGCTCCTTGGGTTCTCACACAGTTATCACAATCACCAGAAGCTGCCCTGTTGTATTTTCCTGAATCTCACTGATGGCCTGAAATCTCTTCCCTTTCAAAGGTTATTTTTTTAAAAAGATTTTATTTATTTATTTTTAGAGAGAGAAGGGAAGGAAAAAGAGAGGGAGAGAAACATCAATGTGTGGTTGCCTCTCATGTGCCCTGACCAGGAATTGAGCCAGTGACCCTGTTTTGCAGGTGGGCACTCAAACCTCTGAGCCACACCAGCCAGGGCTCAAAGGAGATTTTTGTTTTGGGAAAGGCCAGAAGTTGCAGGGCACCAAATGTGGGCAGTAGAGGGGCTGAGTGACCTGGGTGATTTGATGTTTCACCAAAAAACTCTGCACAAGATGTGATGCACGAGCAGGTACACTGTCATGATGAAGCTGCCCATCACTTAGTTGCCCATAGCTGTGGCCTTCTGAATCATCCGAATAGTTTCCGTGGAAAAATGTTCAAACTTAATGCAAAATTTGATGCAGATTCATTGCTCTACTTGCAACGGCCACACAGTACACATGCTCACTCAATGGTGTCTACTGCCCCCACTGACTAGTATGGTGAACTCATTATTGTTCACGCATGTGCATTCCAGTCCACTCTCCTTGGCTCCCAGGTTACATTGATGTCACACAAACTGTTCTCAGTATGTTGGCTGGACTTTTTCTGAAAAGACCTCATATATAAAAACCTAAACAATAAAGGACAAAGACCCAATCTAAAAGTGGGCAAAGGGTCTATTTTTCCAAAGATGCACAAATGGCCAGCCAATAAGCACGTGAGAGGATGCTCCATATCAACAGTCACTAGGTAACTGCAAATCAAAACCACAATGAGATACCACTTTACATACGCTGGAATGGCTATAAAACAAACAAACAAACAAAAATTCATGTTGGTGAGGATGTAGAGAAACTGCAAGCCTCATACATTCTTAGTAGGAATGTAAAATGATGCGCTATTTTGGGGAACAGCCTGGCAGTTCCTCAGTATGTTGAACAGTTACAGTAAGAACCAGCAATTCCACTCCTAAGTATATAACCAAGAGAAATGAATACATATGCCCACATAAAAACTTATGTATAAATGTTTATAACACCATTATTCATAACAGGCAAAAGGCAGAAGCAACCTAAATGTCCACCAACTGATCGCTATATAAAAAAATATGGCATATCCACACACTGGAATATTATTCAGTCATAAAAAGGAATGAAGTACTAATATATGCTACAACATGGGTGAACCCTGATAAATGAGGGGGAGACCCCACAAAAAAACAGAATTATCTCCTGGAGGGTGGCCCCTTGTAGTATAAGCTTTCCCCGCTAGATGAGTGTTCTAGGAACCCATCTGTATCAGTGTACCAGTTGGCGTTGTTGTGAGAGGCTGCATTCAGTTTCAGTGAATTTTTTTTGAAGACTTTTCAATGCATTTGCCCATTTCATCATGGGTGAGCACACCAGCCCACACAGCGCTAAGTGTTCAGCAGTTTTTGAGCAAAAACGGCATGACCCCTATGCTCCATCCTCCCTATTCACCCAATCTCACCCCAAGGGACTTTGTTTCCCTGGATGAAGAAAGGCATCAAAGGAAACATTTTGCTGATGGGGAAGAGGTAGAACAAAAAACAGCAGAAGCACTAAAAGGCGTCGAAATCAACCATTTCAAAAACTGTTTTGAGCAGTGAAAAAACATCTTGATTGGTGTACTGCATCAAGTGGAGAGTACTTTGAGGTGACTGAATGGGGTGATAAGTGAAGGCACCAGTGAAAAGGTGAAGGGAATGAGGAAGTTGAATATCTGAGAAGAGCAGTGTTCCAACAAAGGGGAAGAACAAGCGCAAAGGTCCTGAGGCATGGTTGACGAATAGCAGAAAGGTCAGTGCGACTGGAATGGAGCCAGTAAAGGTAGATCAGTATGAAATGAAAGGTTGCGGAGGTGGGAGTGAATGTCATATAGGATTTTACAGGCCTCTGGCAAGGACTTCTGCTTTTCCTGAGCAAGACAGGAAGTCTATTGGAACATCAATGGAAAGAAATAACTTGGGTTTATAAAGAATCATTCTGTCTACTGTGTTTAAAATGGGTGTGCATGCAGAAGCAGAATTAGGAGGTAATGCAATGCCTATCCAAAAAAGATGCCAATTTTTTTTTTCTAAATGCCATTTAAGAAAAACCATCTAAGCCCTGGATGGTACTGATTGAGCACTGGCCTGCAAAACAAAAGATTTACTGGTTTGATTCCCTGTCAGGGCACATGCCTGCGTTGCGGGCCAGGTCCCAGATGGCAGTGTACAAGAGGCAATGGATCAATGTTTCTCTCACACATTGTGTTTCTCTCCTTCTCTTTCTCCCTCACGTCCCCTCACTCTAAAAATAAATAGCTAATAATTCTATCCCCTCAGAGAGGGTGTAAGTTCCCTACCTAAAACCCAGGCTGGAATTGTACTCATCCAAGACAAAGTGTGTACAGGACCTAGGATTCCAATAGTGCCAAACAGCTGTAGTGCAGGAAGGATAGAAAACTTTCATTTCAGTTTTTGTTATAAGTAATAACAATTTAGGGAGATCTAACACTGCACTCCACTATGAACACCAACCCCAAAAATGTCTAGCTATCATGTACTTCCTTTTGCCCCATTCACTGACCTTACACAATTAGCAAATTATATGCACGCTTCAATGTCAAATCTATGACTAAATTCTCCACCAAGAAAGAACACACTGCAAAAGCAACTAAGTCTGCCTTGAATGGTGTGGCTCAGTTGGCTGTGTATCATCCTGCAAAGCCAAAGGGCGATCGCAGATTTGATTCCTGGTCATGGCAAATGCCTCAGTTGCAGCCAGGTCCCCAGTTGGGGTGTGTGAAAGGCAACTGATCAATGTTTCTCTGGCACATAGAAGTTTCTCTCCCTCTCTCCCTCCCTTCCCCTCTCTCTAAAAATAAGGGGCAACTAAGGCTAAATCAATAGCATCTGCAGAAGAGGTTTTATATTATAACACTGGTTAGTTATGGAAATACCAATATAAAAGATACTGAAATATTAATGGCCCCCTGAAAAGAAAGGTAATCACTATATAGGTTCAAAGTAAATTTCTGTTTTGATTCATGGGATACTACTACTCCATCTGATTTTTGTCTCCTCCATCTTCCAAAACTTTTTATACCCAATTGTCTTCCCTCTTGATAGGCTCTTTCTGTTAAAATTTTTTAAGTTTTCTATATCCTATTTTCATCTATACAATTCATACTTTTCTACTTTTTCAACATCACTGTATCTACCCCACAACATTATCTGGCTCCTTTGGCTCGTTGACCTCAAAGTATCCTTGTCCTGGAATCTCATGATACCAGCTCATACCAATCGTTAAGGCAATCGACAATGGACTTCAAACCAGAACAGAGCCCTTGTCCCACTACTTCTAGGCTAATTGGTGACCTTTTGCCCAGGACTAAAAATAGTCACAGCTGCTTACTCGTCAGTTAAATTATTTTTAGGTTTGCCCACACGAGTACATCCAGGTCTAAGGGCAGCAGGTTGATTTCAATAAGCAAAAGCAGATGTTAAATTATGGTGACAATGTTTTTATGTCACCATATAAGGTTTTTAAGTCTGTTGACAAAACTATGCACTTGATTTTCCTTTCCCATTAAATTCTTTTTCCTTCTAAGCCTATGTATAATAATCAGGTTTCTGAAATTATAAACCAATGATGATAGAATTTTCGTTACGTAAATAGATACAGTTGAGAGTATTTTTTTCCCACTGACATATTATAAAAGGAGTGATATGTTCCCTACAACAAAGTAGCTTATGTTCTTAATTATTAGTCCCACAGAGTCAGGGAAGCTGTGTACTCTAGCTGCTATTATGACAGTTATTTTTTGTCCGGGCACCAACAACACTGGAACAGGCTAGAAACATTATCAATCTGTTTTGTAAGTCTAAGACCCCATATTTAAATTAGGATGTCAAATTTCTCAGGCTGAGTTTTATTTTAACAAGATCTGGATTCCCTCATAGATATGCAATGTCTCCACATCCAAAATGCCATAAGTTTAAATTGCCTGGTGTCTGCCCTGCGGAGTTTACAATCCCGTGGGGACAGGAGTAAACAAATAAACACATAACTCCAAATTGTGACAAATGCCAACCAGGTAACCAGGGTGGCATGATGAAAAATAAGATAAGGAAGGAAGTAATCTAGATAGAATGATCAGCACGGTCCTCTCTATAAAGCTGATGCTTATGGTGAGAGAGAAATATGAACAGAAATTAACCAAAGTCATTCTGTCAACAAATACTTACTGAGCATCTACATTTGCTAGGCTCTGTTCTAGGTGGTGATTATACAACGGGAAAGGAAGACAGATGGGACCCCACCCTCAAAAAGCTTGCTTACATTCTGCCCTGACTGGTGTGGCTCAGTGGGTTGGGTGTAGCCATGAAAACTGAAAGGTCGCCAGTTGGATTCCCAGCCAAATGATGTTTCTCCCACACATCCATGTTTCTCTCCCTCTTTTTCTCTCTCCCCTTCTCCTCTCTCTAAAGATAAATACATCAAATCTTTTTTTTTAAACCTTACATTCAAAAATAAACTATGACGAAGATAAACTAAGATAAATGTGATAGTGCTGGGAGGATCAGGCTATGTCAGCTAGTTATCACCAAGTCCCGTCTCAGAGAGTAACACTGAATTGAGATCTGACTGAGAGAAGACAGCAGGGCAAAGACCTGATGAAAAACATTTCAAGTAGAAGAAAGAGCTGATGTACAAGGGCTCCAAAATGGGACCATGCCTGGCATGCTCAAGGGAGGAATAAAATGGCCATAGTGATTGGAGCAAAGTTGGTGAGAGATGAGGTCAGAAGGGGCAGGAGCCAGAATCTGGAGTTTTCAAATTGTATTGCTGTTGAAACAGGAAGTCTTTGGAATAGAGTGGTACTTCAGAATGCTCAATCTAGCTAGTGCTGGAAGAAGTACAAGGTTAGGGGGTTGAGGGTGGTCTACAGGGCACGTACTAAAGTCCTAAATTGGAAAAGCCTTGTTCATGGAATTGAAAGGAGATCAGTCGCAGGCAGAAATGATGTACACAAAGGGGGTCAGGGCAGGGGCCCACTCTGTAAACTGTGGTAAGAAATTGGGATTTAGAATTTGCACTTTTATTTGAAATGCAATGGAAAGTCAAAATGGCTACAAATAGAGGAAGGAATGAAAACCATGACTAGATTTATACTTGAAAAAGGTTACACTGGCTATTCTGCAGGCAAATTACCGGAAGAAGGCAAAAGGGAATAAGGACCCATTAGGATGATTCAAAGACGTAATGATGCCTTTGACTATGGTGGTAACAGTGGAGAGGGCAAATTGTATATGAAATCTAGACACATTTTGGAAGTTTGCTAAATTGGATGCTGGGGTTAAGGGAATGAGAAGAAGCAAGGATGACCCCCAAATCTCTGGTACCTGACAAAGGTAAACAGGTAATTCTCCTATAATGGGATACTAATGATTTTTGGTGACTATGGCAAGCATTTCTGACCCACCCCCTCAAAAGAAAGGAAGGAAGGAAGGAGGGAAGGAAGGCAAGAGAAGGGAGGGGAGGAGGAGGGGAAGGGGGAAGGGAAAAGGCTGACTTGAAGTAACTCATTATAGCTGTCTTCCTGGCAGGAACTGCTACTCCATGGAAAACGTAGATTGCAGAAGATACTGTGGTGGAACTTTCTAGAGATCTGGGATTTTAAAAGCTGGAGAAACGTTTCAATCAGCCAAACAAGCTAATTTTAGTCCTACAGACATGTGCCATGCCAGAGTGAGACCCATCTCCACCCCCATGCAACAGAGAGACTAAAGACTCCTTGAAAGAAAGGAAGATCATTCGAATAAAGAAAACTAAGACACTAATGAGACATGAACTGTGCTTCAACAGAAACTAAATGAACATTTCATAATAAATTATTGCTGTATATAGTAAATATAAAAGAAAAGGGAAAAATAAGACAAAACTTTAGCATAGACTGGAGAGTTTCCAAACCTAAAATTCAATCACAGAACAGGAATTTCTCATGTTGAAATAAGAATCTGAATAATGCATTTAAAACTACTAATTTAATTTTAAAGTCTATGATTCATACTTGATACAAACTTAAAAGAATTTTATTGTACTTCTTTAGGGTGCAAACTCTATAAAAACTAATAAAAATGAAGTCTATGAGAAGTTACAAACACATTAAAGAAATTAAGTATTTTAGCTTAAGCTTGTCAGAGCATCAAAAGAATTATATTGATTTTTTATGCCCTGGCAGGGTAGCTTAGTTGGTTAAGAGTGTCATCCTGATACATCAAGGTTGTGGGTTCAATTCCTGGTAAGAGCACACACAGGAATCATTCAATGAATGCATAAATAAGTAGAACAACAAATCAATGCTTCTCTCTCTTTCCCTTATTTTCTCTAAAAATTAATAATTTTTTTAAAACCCTTTTTATATTAAGTGTTAGCAAAGTATGTGCTAGAGGCTTTACAGGGATTATTTCACAAAATCCTTATAACAATCTTTTGAGATAAATGGTATTATCTCCATTTTCCATATGAATATGTAAGTGGCTCACAGTGCATATATAACTTGCCCAAATTCATTCAGTTAAATGGAAAAGATAAAATGCTCAGCCAGATCTCATGGACTCCAAAGGCCATGGCAATAATTTCTTTATTGCACTTTCAGAAAGGAGGTCACCTGATTGCTGCCTTTAGAAAGAGAAGTCTCACAGAATCTAAACAAGTGGTAAGACCTTCAGGCTTGGCATTCTACTACATAAAGTGAATAAATTGGCATCACTTACCATATCTGTAGCTTGATCTTCTTTCCTTGTAATTCAACTGTTTTGATCTTAAAGTCTATTCCTACAACATAGAAAAAAAAAAAAAGGTAAAAATTGTATCTGAACTAGACTATCCTAAAATTAATTGGAATAAAAACACACTTTTAAAATCTATTTATGTATGTTTGGCCCTGGATATTCACTAACTATGCAATTCTGAGCAAATGTGTCAAAATTTAAACCTGAATGATAATAAAAGATCCAAGATGGTAGAAGAAATAGCTATATAGAAATAGTTCCTACAATTAGAAAATTAAAAAGTACAATTTAAAACATTTAATGAAAAGGAAGAAAAGATGTTTCCTAGTAAGAAAAAATACAGTCTTCCTAGCCTGCAGAGCAGAGGGAAACTATGAGAAAGAAAAATCTTTAGCTTGGTCCCATTATGTTTCCCATACCAAACAAAAAAAGAAGGGTTGGGACCATTTGCCTGATACTTACAAACCTCAGTTTACAATGTATATAGCCTCATACTATGTCTGCACTTGCTTAGCTTTTATAAACATCAGTCTTTGTCTGTGGACAAGAGATCTATGGAAAGGAACCCCACAGTGTGATTTGGTCATCAGTTCCTAAGTGGGCAAGTCATGGTTGGTAGTCTAGCACAAGGCTTATAACTTCTTTAATAATAAAAGGCTTATCTTTGCCTAAGAAAGCCCTGCCCATTGCTTCTGTCCACCTAGATTAACATACCTTTACAATGCCTTCTTTTCAAACCCCTCCCTCTAAAGCATGACCACCCTTCAAGAAAGTACATAATCTCCACTATCCTGTAATCCAATGCCCACCTTGCTTTCTTCCACCTTCAAAACCTTCCTTAAGTTTGCTTCTTAATCTCAAAAGCATAAAAGAAACTGCAAAAGCTGTTATTCTCTGAATCATGTGAGATCTTGCTTTGTTGTGGGTTTTGGCTCAAATAAACTCTTATAAAAATTCTTTATAGGTTCGGACGTTTCTTATTTGGACAGTCTTTATTTTTATTTCTCTAGTAATTATTGAGAAAATCATCCTGAAATGGTCTGATGGTCGAGACCAACTATGAACAAGAATATTCCAGTTAAACATACAATTTGTTAATTAATCCCAATGACAAACATGACAACAAATACTATTTCAGAAAATTTTCCTGAAGAAAGGTTAAATTAGGACACAGTCTGAAAACTCTAAACCCTCTGGGATGGAAACCAGGTACAACTGGAAAACTTGTAAGAGTTTAGGCTGTTTTAGAAAAAGGCACCTGTTTATTAAGATACAAACTTCATACTAGATTCCTTGAAGTTCCCTCTGATTTCATGATCTCACGATCTCACCATTGTTTATCCTCCAACTAATTAGCAGTAGTTGAAGCAATTCCTCATTCTTTTCTGCACAAAACTCTCCCGGTATGTTTACCTACCTGGCCACTCTTCAATCTTCATTACTGGTTTCTCAACTCTCTGACCCTTTCTAAAAATTGCAATGAACTCTTCTTTTCTATCTTCACTCATTCTCTTAATTTTCCAAAATTTCATGGCCTTAAATTCCACATACACACTGATAACTCTCAAATTTTATCACAGCCCCAACCTCTCCCCTGAACTTCAAACTTGGGATGCCCAACTGCTTATTGCCTACCTCCAAATACCATCTTTCACAAAGACTAGCAAAAGTGCTTAAAATAGTCCATAAAGCCCTATACTTCCTGCCTACTTCCCCCTTCCCACTGTCCTCATCCTTTCTTCTGTCTTACCCTCATCTAGCTAGCTGTGCTGTTGTCCTTGCTGGTCCACACACAGACCGGCAGCCTTCCACCTCAAGGTCTTTGCATATATGGTTCCCCCAACCTGAAATAGTCTTCTCCACCATGGCGCCTTCCCCTAGCTCCCCAATCCTAAGCTGCAACACTTTCCCATGTCTCCCACCACATGTCCATTGTCTGTCAATACTCCCTAATCTCCCTTTAAAAAAATATTTTATTTATTTAAAACAGCCATTTTTCAAGTATTTTTTCCCAAGGTTTTATTTATTTTTAGAGAGACAAGGAGGGAGGGAGAAAGCAGGGAGAGAAACATCAATGTGTGGTTACCTCTCGCACGCCCCCTAAGAGGAAACCTGGCCTGCAACCCAGGCATGTGCCCTGACTGGGAATCGAACCAGCGACCCTTTGGTTCACATGCTGGCACTCAACCCACTGAACCACACCAGCCAGGGCACCACTGAGCTTTTCTACAATAGACCACGCTACGAACACAGTGAGTCAAAGCAGCTCTACCTAATACACAGAAACAAACACAGGGAGGCTGCCAAAGTGAGGAGACAAAGAAATATGGCCCAACTGAAAGAACAGAACAAAACTCCAGAGAAGGAACTAAACAAAACGGACATAAGCAATCTATTGGATGCAGAGTTCAAAACACTATAGTTATCACGATGCTCAAGCAACTCACTGGGAACTTCAACAGCATAAAAAAGACCTAGGCAGAAATAAAGGTTACACTAAGTGAAATAAAGAAAAATTTATTGGAAATCGACAGTGGAGTGATGAAGCTGAGAATCAGCTCTATGATTTGGAACATAAGGAATAAAAAAACATCCAATCAGAACAGCAAGAAGAAAAAAGAATCCAAAAAATACAAGGATAGGCTAAGGAGTCTCAGGGACAACTTCAAAAGTACCAACATTGAAGTCATAGCAGTGCTGGAAGGAGAAGAGAAAGCAAGAAATTGAAAACTTATTTGAAAAAATAATGAAAGAAAACTTCCCTACTTTGGTAAATGAAATAGGCATACAAGTCCAAGAAGCTCAGAGAGCCCCAAACAAGATGGACACAGAGAGGACCACACCAAGACACATCATAATTAAAATCTCAAAGGTTAAAGATAGAGAATCTTAAAAGCAGCAAGAGAAGAACAGAGAGTTACCTACAAAGGAGTTCCCATAAGACTGTCAGCTGATTTCTCCAAAGAAACTTTGCAGGCAAGAAGAGACTGGCAAGAAGCGTTCAAAGTGATGAAAAGCAAGGACCTACAACCTAGATCACTCTATCCAGCAAAGCAACCATTTAGAATCAAAGGACAGATAAAGTACTTCCCAGACAAGGTAAAGATAAAGGAACTCATCATCACCAAGCCATTATTATATGAAATGTTAAGAGGACTTATTTAAGAAAAAGATCAAAACTATGAACATTAAAATAGTAATAAATTTATAATTATCAATAACTGAATCTAAAAAACTAAGCAAACAAGGAGAACAGAAAGAGAGTCATAGATATGGAGATCATTTGGATGGTTATCAGTTGGGAGGGGGGAAGGGGAGATTGGAAGAAAAGAAATAGAAATAGAAATTGGTAGGTACAGAAAAGACGGGATGTTAAGAATAGTATATGAAATGGAACAGCCAAAGAACTTATATGCATGACCCATGGACATGAATGAAGGGGTTGGAGGACTGCTGGAGGGAATAGGGGTACCAGGCGGAAGAAGACATGGGCGTTAACACTGGGACAACTGTAACAGCATAACCAATACAATATATTAAAAAAGGAAAAAAGAAATAAATCCACTCAAAACAATTGTGTTAAATTGTATGCTGACAGCTGTCATCAGTGTGCATTTTAAAAAACTATCAAAATTGGGGAATTTTTGTATAGCCATTTTCATAATGAAGATGAAAGAAAATAAGCAACATTTTCAGCATACTATGCTTTACTAATTCAAGAAAGGTAAAACCACAACTGAAACTCAAAAAAAGATTTGTGTGGTATATGGAGAAGGTGCTGTGACTGAATGAATGTGTCAAAAGTGGTTTGTGAAGTTTCGTTACGGAGATTTCTTGCTGGACAATGCTCCACAGTCAGACCAGTTGAAGTTGATAGCGATCAAACTGAGACATTAATGAAGAACAATCAATGTTCTACCACACAAGAGATAGTCAACATACTCAAAATACCCAAATCAAGCATAGACAATTATTTGCACTAGCTTGGATACGTATGTCAATCGCTTTGATATTAGGGTTCCACATAAGTTAAGCAACAAAAACCTTCTTGACCATTTTCCACATGAGATTATCTACTTAAGTATAACAAAAACATTCTGTTTTAAAAACAAATTGTGACAGGCAATGAAAAGTGGACAGTTTACAATATGTGGAATGAGAGAGAGAGTGGGGCAAGTGAAATGAACCACCATCTACCACAGCAAAGACCAGTCTTCATTCAAAATATTGGAAGTGTGTATGTTGTGTGTATGAAGTGTACACTTCATATGTGTGTATATGGTATGATTGGAAGGGAGTTCTCTATTGTGAGCACCTTCTAGAAAGCCAAACGATCAATTCCAACAAGTACTGCTCCAAATTAGACCAAGTGAAAGCTGCAATCGATGAAAAGCGTCCAGAATTAAGTCAACAGAAAACGCTTAATCTTCCATCAGAGTAACGCATGACTGTAGCATGTTTCTTTCATGACCAGGCAAGAACCTGTTACACCTTGGCTAAGAAGTTCTGCTTCACCTGTTTCACCAGACATTGTACCTTCATATTTCCATTTATTTCCATCTTTTCAAAATTCTCTTAATGGAAAAAATTTCAATTCCCTGGAAGGATGAAAAAGGCACCTGGAACAGTTCTTTGCTCAAAAAAATAAAAAGTTTCAGGAAGATGGAATTATGAAGTTCCCTGAAAGATGGCAGAAGGTAGTGGAACAAAACGGTGAATACATTTGTTCAATAAAGTTACTGGTGATAACCAAAAATGTATTTTATTTTACTTAAAACCGAACAAACTTTTTGGTCAAACCACATCCCCCCAAATAAACACACCTATGTACAGAAAAACTTATATTTAAGGTATAGTAAAAAAGGTTTTGATAGAATTAAAAAAAATAGAGCAAAATAAATAACTCAGCTGTCAAGGGAAGCTAAATTAAAAAAAAAAAAACCTAGCACCTCTAAGATTGTGCCAGGGGAAATAATCAGATTCTCCTGCAACATTATTATTTGGTAAATTACCACAGACTAGGGCAATCACAGTGTTGATCTAAACAATGATCTTCTAGATTTTGCTTATAAAAATACAATACAGTTCCTTCTTTTTTATAGCCTTGTAGTATTCCGTTGTGTAAATGTACCACAGCTTTTTAATCCACTCATCTACTGATGGGCATTTGGGCTGCTTCTAGATCTGGGCTGTTGTAAAAAATGCTATGAACATATGGGTGCATATATTCTTTCTAATTGTGTTTCAGGATCATTAGAATATACTCCCATTAGTGGGACAGCTGAATCAAAGGGAAGTTCCATTCTTAATTTTTTGTGGAAAGGCCATACTGTTTTCCACAGTGGCCGCACCAGTCTGCATTCCCACCAGCAGTGCACTAGGCATCCCTTTTCTCCGCATCCTCGCCAACACTTGTTTGTTGATAGCCATTCTGACAGGCGTGAGGTGACACCCCATTGTAGTTTTAACTTGCATTTGTCTGATGACTAGTGACATTGAGCATTTTTTCATGTCTATTGGCTATTTGTATGTCTCTTACCCTTTACAACCGCATTGATTATTAGTGACCTGAAGGTTATTGTGCTAAGTGAAATAAGCCAGTCAGATAAAAACAAATACTATGTGATCTCACTTATATGTGGAATCTAATGAACGAAATAAACTGACGAACTAAGTAAGACCAGAGGCCTGGAGACATGGAACAGACTGACAAATCTCAGAGGGGAGGGTGACAGCAGGGACTGGAAGAGATTAGCCCAAGAACATATATGCAGAGACCACAGACAGAGCCCACAATGTGGTGAAGGCCAGGGTGGGGGGCTGGATGGAAGAGGGCAAAGGGGGAGATATGGGGGACATATGTAATAGTGCTACCAACAAAAAAAACACAATAGAAGAAGTCCCACTTTTTTCTTTTACAGACTCCTTGGACCCAGCTCAAACAAGTATTTCAATTTACCGCAGATCTAACTCATTTATCAACTTCAGTGGCTCAGGAAAGTAAGAAACAATATAAGCCCAAACATTTGCTTTAATGATGTTGCAGAAACACCATCCAGTGGCAAGAGGAGCAACTGCAACTTCTAGGCACTATAAATGTCAGTTTTCCAAGGCTCGACTTCTGATGACACAACAAAACAGAAAAACAGAGTCATTGATGCAAGCAGAAACAGCCTGTATAATGAACTCCATAAAACCAAAATTTAAAAAACTTATACAGCTAAATGATCATATCTTTGGTTTTTAACAAGTGAAAAATCAGTGTTTTTACCACACCAGGAGAAGCAGCAAGAATTTGAATGTAGCTTAGTCTGGAATTTAACAGACCAGGTTGAAGTCCTAGCTAGCTCTGTCATTACTAGCATGGATTTTGACAAGTCCATTTTCCAATGTGGGCATTAATTTATCTGGATACAGATGTGAAAATGCAGAATGCAAAAAAGTTCCCTCTAAAAATCCTTTCATATAATAGCATAGCTTAGTAAACACTCAGAATTTATAATGTGCCTGGCACTGTTTAAAGCTCACTGTATGGATTAACTCATTAAATTCTCAGAACAATCTTAGTCCATACTATTTGGGTTGGCCAAAAAGTTCGTTTAGTCTTTTTCATAAGATGGCTCTAGTAGCACTTAGTTGTCTTCAACTTTATTCAAAACAACTTTGTTAAGGCTATTTTGTCACAGCTGTCATATTAGTATGCGTTTAAAAAAAAACCTTACCAGCCCTGCCTGGTGTGACTCAGTGGATTGAGTGCCAACCTGCAAACTGAAGGGTCGCTGGTTTGATTCCCAGTCGGGGCATGGGCCTGGGCTGTGGGCCAGGTCCCAGTTGGGGTGTGCAAAGAGACAACTGATTAATGTTTCTCTCGCACATCAATGTTTCTTTCCATTTCCTTCTCTCCTCCTTCTCATCTAAGAATAAATAAAATTTAAAAAAATTAAAAAAACATCAAAATTGGTGAATTTTTGTGGAGCCATTTTAATATTGAAGATGGAAGAAAATATACATTTTTGTCATATTATGCTTTAAGAAAAGTAAAAACGCAACTGAAATGCAAAAGAAGAAAAGATTTGTGTAGTGTATGGAAAAGGTGCTGTGACTGATTGAATGCGTCAAAAGGTGGTTTGTGAAGTTTCATGCTGGAGATTTCTCACTGGATGATGTTCCACAGTTGGGTAGAACAGCTGAAGTTGATAGCGATCAAATTCAGAAATTAATCAAGAACAATCAATGTTATACCACACAGGATATTGCCGACATACTCAAAACTTCCGAATCAATAAGGTTACTGGTAAAAATGAAAAATGTGGCCTTTATTTTATGGAAAAAATCATACAGACTTTTCACCCAACCCAATTGTTGTATCTACTCTACAAACGAAGAATAAAAAAATCAGTAGTAGCAAAAAATATATTAAAAAACTAGTAACATTTACCAGATAATTACTAAGTGTTCCAAGCATTTCACATATGCTATCTCATTTAACACTCACAAAAATCCTCTGAGAAAGCACCAATACATCTATTTTATAGGAGAGAAAATTTAAGGTAATTTACTTAAGATCACAGACTTAACAGGTGGCAGACCCAGGACTCAATTCCATGTCTGTTTAACTTCAGACCATGCATGCTCTTAACCTACATTAAGTTACATAATTCCATTTTGAATTTTTAGAGGGGAAGTGGGGGGAGGGAGAGAGAGAGAGAGAGAAAGACACATTGATGTCAGAGAGCAACATCAACTGGTTGCCTTCTGAAGGCACCCTGACTAGGGACCAAACCTGCAACCCAGGCATGTGCTATGACTGGGACTCTTAACCAGCGACCCTTCTGTTTTCAGGAATGACACCCAACCAACTGAGCCATGCTGGCCAAGGCCATAATGCCATTTGCATTTACTTATTTTCTATTGAGGTAAAAATTACATAAAATTTATCATTTGAAAGTGTACAATTCAGTACATTCATAATGTGTGCAGCCACCTCCTCTATCTCATTCCAAACATTTTCATCACCTCAAAAGGAAATTCTATACCCATTAAGCAGTTGCTTTCCCTTATCCTCTCCTGCAACTCCCTGGAAACCACCAGTCTGCATCTGTCTCTATAGATTTGCCTGTTCTGGATATTTCATATAAATAAAAGCATACAACATTTGACCTTTTTTATGTCTGGCTTCTTTCACTTAGCATGATGTTGTCAAGGTCCATCCACAGTGAAGCATACATCAGTACTCCAACTCTTCTTTATGACTGAATAATACCCTATTTCATACACCACAAATTGTTTATCCACCCATCTATCGATGCGTATTTGGGCTCTTTTTACCTTTTGGCCTCTGCGTTGCTATGGACATACATGTACTTTTATTTGTGTGAGTACCTGTCTACAAGTCTTTGAGTTATATATGCTGGGTCATGTGGTAACTCTATGAGTAATTTAATTATTGATCTTAGAGAGCGGAAGAGAGAGAAGAAAACATTGATTTGTTGTGCCACTTATTTACGCACTCATTGGTTGATTCTTGTATGTGCCCTGACCAGGGATCAAACCCGCGAACTTGTCATATAAAGATGGTGCTCTAACCAGCTGAGCTATGATTAACTTTCTTGGAGGAACTGCTATTTTCTACAGCAGCTACCCCATTTTACATTCCCATTAGCAATGTATGAAAGTTAAATGTTTCTACATCCTCACCAATATTTATTGCTTTGTTTTTTAAAATTTTATCTTAAGCCATCCTAGTGGGGGGGCATAAAGTGGTTCCTCATTGTGGTGTTGATTTGCATTTCACTAATGATCAATGATGTTGAGCATCAATTCATGTACCTGTTTGACATTTGCATATATTCTTTGGTGAAATCTCTCCTCAAAGTCCTTTGTCCATTTTAAAATCAAGTTGTCTTTTTATTATTGAGTGGTAAAAGTTCTCTACTATTACGGATACCTGACCCTCATCAGATATATGACTTGCAGATATATTCTTCATTCTGCAGACTGTACTTTCACTTTAATATCCTTTGATGCACAGTTTTTAATTTTGATGAAGCCCAATTAAAATTATCTATTCTTCTTTTGTTGCATACCATAACTCCATTGATTTTAATTTTTGAAATCTGTGAGATCGGAGAAGTTCTGGGAATTGAAAAATTGACAGAACCAAAGCTAAGTTCAACTTTTCCCGACTACACTGTAACGTGTAATAAAGAAATAACACAAGCATTTCTAGAACGTGTGTGTATATGTGTGTATAAATACAGGGTCCAGCAAAAGTAAGGCTTCCTTGAGTGTGGCTGGTAGGGTAATAACATGGGTTTAATAATTTGTAGTTTTAATTTGAACATTTCACCTAAAATGTCATATGGTGTGTTTGGATGTGATATGGTTATGTTACAGAATTACATTCTTATGATTTTATGATAGAAGATTTTGTAATAAAAAAGGGGAGTTATTTGTGTCAGACCCACACACAGTCTATGAGCTACTTAAAATCCTAGTAATGTGTGTCCCAGCAGAATAAACCACGTTCAATACACACTTGGCACCAAATGCAGTAAAAGAAGTCCTTCAGGTTGAGGGAATTTACATTCCAGAGAGGTGAGACAAAATAAAATAAAAATGTTAGTATTAGCTGTTATAAATGCTATAAAGATGAATGAAAGGGGGAGCTGCTTTACACGAGGAAATCAAGGAATGCCTCACTTGGAAGACCTCTGAGCAAAGACCTCAGGAGGTTTGGGGACAGAACAAGCCATGTGAATATTCAGTGAGAGTGTTCCAGGTAGAGACAACAGTTAAGTGCAAAGGCTCTGAGGTAGAAATATGTTTGGCATGTTCAGCAAACAGGTAAGAGCCTGAATACAGTGATATATGCCATTCTACTCCATGAACATGAAAGAGTTCTCCATTTATTTGGTTCTTTAAATTCAATTCTCTCAGTAGTACTTTGTAGTTTTCAGTGCCTAGGTCTTGCACATATTTTGTTAAACTTATCCCTATTTCACTTTCATTTTTGGGATGCTATTGTATACTTTTGTACAGAACATTGTATATTATTGTGTATTAACCTCACATCCTGCAACCCTACTATAGTAACTTATTAATTCTGGAGAGGAGGGTAAGGGGTTGTTTACAGTTTTCTATGTATATAATCAGATGGTCTGTAAAAAAGCACTTTCACTATATTTTCCTTTCAAACTTCTATGACTTATTTCTTTCTCGTTTTATTGTACGGGCTACTTCATTTTTATTATTTTTATTTATTGGTTTTTTTAGAGAGAGAGGAAGAGAGATACACACACAGGAAAAAACATCAACCATGCAGTCATCCATGCAGTCACTGGTTGACTTCTGGTCTTAGGTATATAAATATGATAAATGGACTTCTTCACCATCGTCAAAAGAATCTTCATTCCTGAAGAGACATAACCCTTGCTCTGAAATGTACTTTGTCTAATATTAATACAGTCACGAGTGTTTGGATGATTAGTAGCTTATATATACCAAATAAGTGGTTGTGCTAGGGTTTATAATATAAATCTTTTTTAAATTTGTTTTTTAATTTTACTTTTTTGGACTTTATTTATTTTTAGAGAGAGGGGAAAGGAGGGAGAGAGGGAAGCATTAATGTGTGGCTACCTCTTGTGTATCCCCTACTGGGGACCTGGCCTGCAACCCAGGCGCATACCCTGACCAGAAATCCAAAGAGCAACCTTTCTGTTCGCAGACCAGCACTCAATCCAGCGAGCCACACCAGCCAGGGCTATAATATACATCTTTAATAGCACCATCTACCTTCAAATAATTTCATACTGCTTTGTGTATTAATATTAGATCCTTAGAGTAGTATACTTCCATTTTCTCCCTTCCATTATTTGGCTTTTAAAAATCTTGTACTTCTACATGTTATACATCTACATTTTACTTCTAAATATTATATACCCTATAGAACATTAAAACTTTTTGCTTTAAATAGTAAATTGTCCTTGAAATAAATTAAAATTTGGAAAGAAATTTATTTCCCCACATTTTTACCATTTCTTATCCTCTTCATTCCTCTGTGTAGATCTCAGTTTCCATCTGGAATGATTTTCTTTGGCCTAAAAAACTTCCTTTAATATTTGTAATACTGTGTAAGACTGCCAGCAAGAAATTCTCTCTGCTTTTGTTTGTCTGGAAAATGTCTTTATTTTGCCATCATTTCTGAAAGATATTTTTGTTAGGATTGAATTCTAACTTGATAGTTTTTTCCTTTCAGAACTTTAAATATGTTATGCTATTATATTCTGGCTTGCACTGTTCCCCCCCCCCCCTTTATCCTTTTGGAAAAATATAAAGAACCTTTTTAAAAAATTATTTTACAGAAAACTTGCAAATATAGCACAAAGTGCACATATATTTTTAATCTACTTTCTCCTAGTGCTAACACTTACACAACCATTTATCAGAAACGAGAAGGTACCACTGGTACAACAATGCACCTTTTCTGAGCACTCTGTGTTTTCTGGCACCAACGATGTTCCAGGAACATGCTGCATTTCTCTTACTCCAGCTCTGGGAATCAACCAGTTCTCAGAAAACCAGTTCCCTGGTTCCTGTTACAGAAGATCTGTAGAGTGTGAGATCTAGGCACCAGGTATGCTCATTGCTACTTTGAATGTCACTGCTTTGAGCCTTTCCCAGAAAAGAAAGTGAGGAAACATACGAGGGGGGATCCCTCCAAAACGTCGTTATCTTCTGGAGGGCGGGCCTCTTGTAATACAGGCTTCCCCTTCTAAATGAGTGTTCTAGGAACCCATTTGTATCTGTGTGCCAGCTGGCGTTGTTTTGAGAGGCTGTGTTCCGCTCCAGCAAAAAATTTTTTAAGACTCTTTCAATGCATTTGCCCATTTCAAGATGGGTGATTTACTAGCACACCTGCCCACACTGTGCTGAATGTTTGGCAGTTTTTGATCAAAAAGAGTATAACTCCCATGCCCCACCCTCCCTATTCACTCAATCTTGCCCCGGTGACTTTTTTTTGTTTCCCCAGATGAAAAACATCCTCAAAAGGAAACGTTTTGCTGATGTGGAAGAGGTGAAACAAAAACCAACAGAAGCACTAAAAGGCATCAACATCGGTGAGTTCAAAAGCAGTTTTGAGCAGCGGAAAAAACATCTCAATAAGTGTATTGCATCAAATGGAGAGTATTTTGAAGGTGACTAAAGTTTAAACATGTAAGAATACATTAACAATTTTTTATAAATAAATTATTTTGGGGGGCCCTCCTCGCATTTATGTATACTAACCCATGCATATACACAATATACAATTCCATAACTATTTCTACATATATATAAAACCATGAGTCCAGACTGACATCTCTGATTCCAATTTGACATCACATAGTTCATCTACACTTCTTCCTTTCATTACCTGTAACTTTCTCCTTTAACAATTAGAAACCTGGCTTTATTATCTAAAATACGCTCAATCCTAGTATACAGTAAGTCTTAATGTGGTCAACAGGTTCTTGAAACTGAGACTCTTGACACACACCAACAGCCACACCCACTCACATTGGGACAATTTAGACACGTTAATGCACCCAGGAAACCAAAGTACTGGGAGGACACCCATACTGACGTTGGGAGAATGTGCAAAGTCCACACAAGACAGTGGCACTGACCAGGCATTTTTGTTTCTCATCAATGTTGTAATGAAACAACATTAAACAAAACCACGTAATTTGAGGACCTGCTACATACATAAAGTAGTTTCAGACTTGCCAACCCATGGCCTTACAAGAAACTAGATTTGCTAACTACAATGCCTGTATACAATTCTTTTTATCTTTAGTCTTACAGTATCTAATCAAAATACTCTTTTCTAAGTTTACTTTGATTATTCCTTTCTTCCTCCTCAGTGTGCTTGTTATTATTCATTTATAAGTTAGGTCCATTTGTTGGCTTACATTGTTTTTCATGAAAAGTCAATGGTTGTTCTTTCTTTTGTCCCTCTACAGCATGTGTGTGTGTATGTACGTATATAATGTTAAAAAATATATAAATATAAAAATAAAATGTGGTCTTTTCCCCCCTCCGGCTTCTCTTAAGATTTCTTTTTATAACTGGTTGGATTAAGATACGCCTCAGTGTATCCTACCTAGGTTCATTAGGTCTAAGGCATTATCGCTTTCATCATACTAGGAAATTTTTCTGCCACTGTTTCTTTAAATACTTCTTCTGCATCCACATCTCCCCAACCCTCAGCCCCCAGTCCTGGACTCCAAATGCACATATATTAGACTACCTGACAATGTCCCACACATCACTGAGGCTCTTTTCCCCGCCAGCCTAGAATTCTTCCCACTGTGTTTCATTTGGATGGTTTCTGTTACTCGTTCACGGATCTTTTCTTCTGCCACGTCTAATCTGCTGTTAACCCTATCAGCTGAGCTTTCCATTTCAGATATTGTATTTTTCAATTCTAGAAGTTCTAATGGGTTTTTTTTACATCTTGTATTTATCACATGTTCATGCTTTTCTTTAAATGCAACATCTGCCTTCTAAATTTATCAACTCTGTCATTTCTGATTGTGTTTCCATCAACTGATTTTTCTCCTGGTTAAGGGTTACATTTTTCTATTTTTCCTTATGTCTAGTTATTTTGGATTAGATGAACATTTTGTATAGTTTGTCAATGTATGAATTTATTTATTTTTTGTTTAAAATTTTTTTCCTTTTATTGATTCCAGAGAAAGGGGAAGAAAGAAAGGGAGAGAAACACTGATGTGAGAGAGAAACATTGATCAGTTGCCTTTTGCATGTGCCCCCAGAATGGGGACTGAACCTGCAACACAGACATGTGCCCTTACCAGGAGTTGAATCCGTGGCCTTTTGGTTTGTGGGATGACACCCAACCAAGCCACAATGGCCAGGGCGTTCTTGTTTTTGTTTTTAATGTATGAATTTTTAAAATGCTGAGTTTTGTTCAAGTGGGCAGCTAAATTAGTTGAGAATGAGCTTAATCCCTTCGAGGCCTCTTTTTTTTTTTTCCAGCACAGTTTGGGGGTGGGGGCTGGAGTAACCTTTCTCTAGAGTTACTTTAGCCCTACTCATATAGGAATGCCATTTTGGGGGTCTCTCCCATATCGTTCTGACATTCAAGGAGATCTCTCCACTCCAGGTGGTAAGAACTAGAATGTCTCCTAACTCATTGTAAATTCCAATACTTTTACAGCCTCTCTGGTAGTTGTTCTTCCCCCAATAGGTGTACTTTACCTAGCCCATGGAGTCCCACGCAGCTTAATATCCAGCCGAAGACTCAAAGAAACTCCTCTGCAGATTTCTAAATCCTCTGCAGATTTCTAAATCCGTCTGTATAACTCCATCTTCTATAGTAATTAACCCTGCAAATTCCAGCCTTCACAGTTTCCCCAGACTTTGATTTCTATCTCCAACAGGACTGCCTTGCTTTGTTTAGATCCTGCACTAGAATCTAGTTTCAGACAGAAAGTCAGGGAGATAGTAGGGCTCAATTTGTTTTCCTTCTCTCTGGGACTGCGATCCTGCCCTGCCTGTTACCAAATACCTAACACACAGTTGTTTCATATATTTTGTACAGTTACCTAGCTGTTTATGGCCAGAGGGTAGTGTAGGACCAGTTACTCTGTAATATCTAGAAGTGGAAGTTCTCGACAGCTTTAATGTCTTCTGGAGATTAAGCAATCCTTAATCTCTTTAGGAATATGTTCAAAATAATTTGAGAACCCAATGAAAATCATGGATCCTTTGTCCATGCTCTTACATCAATGTGTATACATACGAAATTTGGAGAATTTCAGGGAGTTCACAGTTTCTGCCTTCTACTGTTCCATGCTGTTATGATTTCTGGTATTGGTGTCTTGTACTGTCATTCTTTCAAGGTTTTAGGTCAAATTTTTATTTACTGAAAACTTGCTAAGGCTAGAATTAAAGTGTTTGAACCAAGATTTTTTTTTTTTTTAACTTTTAAAAAATAAGTATCTCAATTTCAGGTCCCCAATCCTTGGCCATCCAAACCAGGAGGGTATCAAGTCAACACCTGCAAGGATGGCAGGTAAAAAAACCTGAGAGGCTGGATACTAAGGAGAAGAAACCCGAAACCAAGAGGCTGATGCTGGAGGCAAGGTTAAGAAGGGTAATCTCAAGGCCAAGATGCCTAAGGAGTGGAAGCCCCACTGCAGCCAAAACCCTGGCCTAGTCAGAGGAATTGGCAGGTATTCCCAGTCAGCTACGTATTCCCGAAAGGGCATGTACAAGAGGAAGTATTCCGCAGCTAAATCCAGGATTGAAAAGAAAAAGGAGAAAGTTATAGCTATTGTCACAAAAACAGTTGGTGGCAACAAGAATAGTGGTACCCGAGTGGTTAAACTTTGCAAACTACTTAGATACTACCCTACTGTAGATGTGCCTCGAAAGCTGTTAAACCATGGCAAGAAGCCCTTCAGTCAGCCTGTAAGAAAACTGTGGGTCAGCATCACTCTCGCGACCATTCAGATCATCCTCACTGGGTGCCACAGGGGCAAAAGGGTGGTTTTCCTGAAGCAGCTGAGCAGCGGCTTACTACTTGTGACTGGACTTCTGGCCCGTAATCGAGTTCTTCTGTGGAGAACACACCAGAAATTTGTCATCACCACCTCCACCAAAATTGATATAAATGGTGTGAAAATCCCCAAGCATCTCACTGATGTTTACTTCAAGAAGCAGCTGCAGAAGCCAAGACACCAGGAAGGGGAGATCTCTGACACGGAGAAAGGAAAACACAAGATTACAGAGCAATAGAAGGTTGATCAGAAAGCAATGGGATCACAAATTCTGCCAAAAATCAGAGCTGTTCCTCAGCTCCAGGGCCACCTCCGCTCTGTGTTTGCTCTCGCAAACTTTGGGCTTTATCCGTACAAAATGAAGTTCTAAATTTCTTTTGAAAAAACCTAATTAAATAATTGATCTGTTGAAAAATAAAGTAAGTGTCTCCTTTGATCAAAGAGTAAGTACGAAGTGCGGGGGGCGGGGGGGGGGGGAGGAGGATCCAGCTACTATTCTTTCTACAATGTGGCAGATATTTCTCACCTATCTTCATAGCGACACACTGGCTGATACTACAGAGAAACAAAGCCCAAGTAATCTGAACTTTGCACCCAATTTCTTAATTTGCTTTCTTTCATTATGTAATTATTAAAAAGAAAATTATTTTCATTTTACTATTCCAGACCTAGCCCGTAGCAACAGCAATAGCCATACTGAATTATAAATATATATATGGTAGTCCCCCTTTATCTGTGGGGGATAAGTTCCAAGACTCCCAGTTGGATGCCTGACCTATGGATAATACCAAACTCTCTCTATATAATGTTTCTCCCTATTCATACATACTTATGATAGTTTTATTTATAAATTAGGCACAGTAAATTAGTAACAATAACTAATAATAAAATTAGATTACAATATATTGTAATAAAATGTATGTGAATGTGGTCACTTGTTTTAGCAGATCCCTTGCTGAAGTCTTCATATAGGCTCAATGCTTTCTGGTGCAACACACTGGCATCAACTGGAATGCATTTTCTGTTCACGTCATCCACATAAACTTAATGCCTTTTCCAAATTACCTAAGCACTTAGCATGCACTGTGGCCATAATGTTTCAAGTTTACGGTACAAAAGGAAAACTAGCATGCATTTCTTTTTCATTCTTCACAATTTCAAGGATAGAAGATTCATTCTTAGTACAGATCTTAGCAACCTCAGAATACAATTTTTTTCTTTCGTTATTAAGTCAAGAACTCTCACCTTTTCCTTGAAAACAGTACTTTCTCTTTCAAGTTTCTCTTTAGCATATCTGAATTGCCAGCATCACTACCCTTGAGTTTTGGAGTCATTAGGTAAAATAAGGTCTTCCTGAACACGAGCACCTGTGACACAGCAGCAGATGATATGATAACTGAGACAGCTGCTAGTGGCTAAGTGACTGAAAAGCTTGAATATACTGTGTTGATACTCTGGACAAAGAGATGACTGATTCACTTCCCAGGTTGGATGGAGCAAAACAGGACATTGTGAAATTTCATCACTGCTACTCAGAAAGGCGCATGATTTAAAACTGATTATTTCTGGAATTTTCCACTTAAATGCTTTTGAACCAAAGTTAACTGTAGATAACTGAAACTGCAGAGAGCAAAACCATGGATAAGGAAGGACTACTGTATCTCATATACATACATGTTCATTCTTCTCTAATTGCTGTTAAAAACGAACTTTCTTACTTTACTAGTCCTCAGAGCATTAGCTACCAGCCCTGTCAGGTCAGATACATGTGAATAAATGTCAACTCAGAAATCGCCCTAGTCCAACATACTCAGCAATAAATACCTGTTCATGTAAGGAACGGAAGGAAATTAAGAAGGTAGAGACAGAGAGTAAATAGAAAAGGAGAGCATTTTATGATGCTTGACTCTCAATTCTAATCCACTGATCTCTATCTCTCTGTGCTAGTACTGCACTTTGATTACTGTAGCTTTCCTGTAAGTGTTGAAATCAGATAGTGCGCCTTCTAACTTTGTGCTTCTTTTTGAAGGTTATTTCACCTATTCTGGGTCATCTGAATCTTAGGAGCCACCTGTCAACTTCTGCAAACAAGCTAGTGAGGATTTTGATAGGGTTTGCAATGACTCTGCAGATCAATTTGAGTAGTGCTCCTATCTTGTCTTCTGATCCATGAACATTGGGTAGATCTGTAATCTCTTTGAACAGTGTTTCAGTAACAAGTCTTGCACTTTTGTGTTAAATTTATTCCTAAATACTCATTCTTTTTGATAGCATTATAAATGGAATTATTGTCTTAATTTCATTGCCAGTGTAGAGAAGTACGTTTGATTTTTGTATATTGCTCTTGTATCCCATTTACAGACTTTCTGTTTTGAAATACTTGTACATTACATTAAAATTACATTACAAATAACAAAAGTCATTCTAACAAAAAAGAATTTCATTGAAGTAAACAAAAGAACCTGACATTACACAGTAATATATAATAGAGCCCAAGAATTGCTGAATCTCTAGGTATAAGTCAAGATGAATAAAGTCTTATTTGTTATGCACTAATTTTAGAGACACTCCTCTAATTCATAAAGGCATTAAGATTCTCAGAAGTAACATAGTTAGAGAAGACAGCTGGGAAATCTGATAAATTCCACAATACTGGTTAATAGACAATAATATAAAAAACAAGAGAAGAAACACCACAAGAACAGAGAATGAATGTTTCTTTATGCACCAAAGATATAATGCCTTTTCTTACCCAGTCAGAGTAAGTTTTCTTACTTGAAAAGTTAACATTTCCTTTAATACCTATATTTGTAATACTCGTGCAGTGTTATAATTATTTTTATTGATGTGAGAGTGAGAAACACTGATTTGCTGTTCCACTTATTTATGCATTCCTTGGTTGATTCTTGTATGTGCCCTGACCAGGGATCAAACCCACAACCATGGTGTATCAGGACAATGCTCTAACAACTAAGCCACCTGGCCAGGGCTCCATGTAGAGTTTTAAATATTTATTAGGCACTTGCATTTTACTACATATCTATTTGGTAAAAATTTAAAATATATATATATTTGGTCCTAGCTGGTGAGGCTCAGGGGATTGAGTTGGGCCTACGAACCAAAAGGTCTCCAGTTCAATTCCCAGTCAGAAATAATAATGGCACCAACAATTTACATTCCTGTAGTTTTAGGATTCACAAAGTGCTTCACATACATACCTGCCTTTGATCTTGTCTTTTGCTGAGCATCTTTGGTTCCATTGTACAGAACAGCAACCCCAAACCCAGAAATATTTAGACAGGAATGTATTCCCAATCACAGAGCTTGTTCAGAACATGAACTCTGATAACAAATGCCCCAGTTTGAATCCTGGCTTTATTACTTATGAGCTATGTGACCCTGGGAAATTACTTAACAACCTCTTTTGGTCCAGTGTGGGGGCGAATGATAGGCAACTGATAGATGTATTCCTCCACATCAGTGTTTCCCTCTTTCTGCTTCCCTTTCCTTCTCTCTAAAAATAAATAAATAAAATCTTTTAAAAAATTTGTTATTTGTATCTCACGAGACATCTGAAAAATGAAAAGCTCTGATGATAAGTAAAACATAATCACAATTACTATGTCTTAATTATTTTGAATTCAAGATTAGTGTAGCAGAAATTAATGAGAGTTGCTTTGTTTCACAAAAGTCGTAAGATTTACTTCATTGGAATCATGTATTTCCAGAGGTAGTTTTAAATTTGATATGTTGTAGTTAATACCTTGAATCCCTAATGAATTTCCTCCATTTCCTTTATTCCTGAGCTCTCTTTATATGCTCCTTTGACACTTTTCTGAAAAAAAGGAAGGAGAAACTTTTTCACGTCCAACAACTGAGCAAGTAGATTCTGTGATAGAATACTATGTTGCTGCTTTTGCCATAATTTCCACTACCCCAAACTTTGGAGGTACCTTCCAGAAGATGGTGTTCTCCAGAATCTTCTTAAATTTGGTACCACAGCATCAAAAGTAACCCTGCCTAAAATAACAATCTGGATCCCTACAAAGCTACTTCAATCATATTTTGATGATCTGTTAAGTTATACACTGCACACCAATAAGAAACTACAAGTACAGTGTGAAATCACTTCAGGAGTTAAGAAAGGCAGTATGGAGCACAGTAATTAAGAGGATGCAGGCAAACATGGTCTCTGACTCTGCCACATACTAGCTGTGTTGCACTGGGTGAAGTTTTAACCTCTCTGGACCTACCTCTGGTTCCCCCAGTAGAAGTTACCCATTTCCATTTCCAATATGTTGTGAGGATTAATAAGACCATGTGTAGAGACCTATGTACATAAAAAGCTCTCACTTAAACTATTAAATTGGTTTCGAATACTAATCTAGCTACTCACTTTCAGCCTTCTCCCAGTCTAATGCTTTGCCACAAGTGAGACAAACTGTCCACCCTCCTTTCGGCCTGCCCTTATCTTATTCTCCCGATTACGGCTCCTTGACCCAGTGCAACTGTATCCCAGGCAGCAGCATGACTCTCAGGCCAGTAACCCTCTTCTGAATTTTCCCTGAATTTGCTCTCGTATCTCCAAACCCTTTGTTCGCTTTCCCTTTCCCCTTCCCCTTTATGGATATAAAAACTTTATATAACTTGTCACATGATTAAGCTTTTTCTACAAAATGAAAAATTTTGTTACAAAATGAGTTTATATACTATCTCTAAAAGCCACCAAATCTTCAGAATCTAGGGCTTGTTGATTAACTGGTTCAAACTTATTAATCTATAATGCTTACTCCCCACTCTCACGACAACTTGTCCTCTAGTCATGACACTTTTACAGCAGAATACTGGGCATGGCATTTCTTTACTCTATATTAGATAAAACACAGCTACTTTAAATTCTCGCTAATTTACTTCCACGAACCTTTACCACCTCCTCACGTCTAGCTTCCAGCTCAGGTTTTGCTTTGTCTAAACAGTAACAACAAAAATCCTGTCAAGCAACCTCTTCTCTGGCTTATGTATCAGAGGACAAAACATCTGATAAACAAGTTAAATCTGCACTGACCCATTTAGGACACCAGCCAAAGCCGAAAACCATTTCATTCCAAAGGAGTAGTGGAATTTGAATACTGCTGGTATGTCTCTCACCAAATAGTTCCAATAACACAGTGTAAACTTAACTACAAAAACAGACCACAAATCCTGTAAAAGATGCAGTGAAAAATGATAGGGGAGAACTGCTAAGCCACTGACAAATGAAGAATAAATGCAGGAACAGAAATAGATAAGAATGACAGCACAAGTGGACTTAAAATTAAAATTATATGAACACAAAATTAAGAGTCCCTTAAAAATGAATAAGACGTTTACATATATTTTAATGGCTCTTTGTATTCACACTATAAAAGTCAAAAGTAAGATTAAAGGATCTTATTTATACAATTTTGTCAGAAAAAGTATGCCAGCCCTTCCACACTATTCTCTCAGTGCTAAATGGTACCCAAAGGATTAAAATTATAATCTAAAGTTTGTCAAATACAAGATAAAACTTGCTTTCGTAAGTTTTAATTTCATTTCTCTACAAGTTCCGAACATTTGTTTGTTTTCCATTATTTGGTAGGAAAACGCTCACTATTTTAAATGGATTTCCTTTAAGTGACTCTTCTCAGTACCATTATTGCATATATTATTCTATCACTTCACTTTTCATTTGTGCCAGTGTCTCCTCCTAAATTATAAACTGAGTTAGTAGGGACCACGGAAGCAATGAAAGAGGTATACCACCAGTGTGAGGACCCCTTTATACTCCTAAAATTACTGAGGATCCCAAGAAGTTTTTGTTTATGTGGGTTATATCAATTTATATGTGCCATGTTAAAAATTAAAACTAAGAAAACTTTTAAATATTTATTAATCTATTTTAAAACAATAGGCCTATAAATAACATTTTTATTTAAAAAAGTATTTCCATGCCCTGGCTGGTGCGGCTCAGTGGATTGAGTGCCAGCCTGTGAACCCAAGGGTTGCCAGTTCAATTCCCAGTCAGGGCACATGACTGGGTTGCAGGCCAGGTCCCAGTAGGGAGCTCGTGAGAGGCAACCACACATTGATGTTTCTCCCCCTCTCTTTCTCCCTCCTCCCTTCCCCTCTGTCTAAAAATAAATAAATAAATCTTTTTAAAAAAATATTTTCCAAAACAAAAATAAAACAGTGAGAAGAGTGGCCTGGATTTTATAGTTTTGTTACTTTAATGTCCAGCTTAATAGACAACTGAATTTTCTTATCTGCTTCTGCGTTTAATCTGTTGCAATAAGCTGCTCTGGTTGAAACGCATGAAGAATAAAAAGTACATATATGAAGAAAGTCTAGTTGCACAGATATGTAGCTGGAAAGGGAGGAGCATTTTAAGAGCCTATTTAGATAATTCTAAATATTCTTCTTTAACACTATTTAAGTGAGTAAATGATACTTTCTTAAAGATTAGATGCAATGTGGAATCTGAAACCATATCAATGAATTTTCATATTGTATTACATTGAATCTGTTAGTTTACACTTTGAGTGGATCTTTTTATCCACACATGATTTTATAACAACACGTATTGGTCATTTGAAAAAATACAGGTTCACTATACAGTTCTTCCTTATGCTGATACATCTCATTACACAATATGAAAAGAAACGTATTCATAAATATTACCATGGACCTCATCAGGGGAATCTCTTATTGGAAAGCTGTCAAGCTCAAGGAGGAAAACAAAAGTTTTCCAGAATTGTAATTTTCATTTAAAAGCACGAATTATTTCATTGGCAACAAATATCATTTTATTCACTTGGGAAAGTATAATCTGCCAAATACTCAAGTTTGAATAATGATAGTGTACCAGTTGTTCTTCCAAGAATAAGGTGCCCAATTCAGCCCTGGCCGGGTAGCTCAGTTGGTTAGAGCATCGTCCCAATATGCCAAGGTTGAAAGTTCAATCCCCCATCAGGGCACATAGAAGAACCAACCAATGAATGCATAAATAAATGGAACAACAAATCATTGTTTTTCTCTCTTTATCCCCCCTCCCTCCCTCCTCCTCCTAAAATGAATAAATAAATTTTTTTTAAAGGTGGCCAATTCAATTTCATAAGATAATCATCACTGTCTCATAATGGGGCAGAAATACTTTACAGTTACTTTCGATTTTGTCACACAGGAAAAAAAGATGTTCACTCAAGAGTAAAGATTTATTAAAATTAAAAAGTTCTTCCTGTTTCATTAAGGACATTCTTCAGTGAAATTATGCTTTGGTTTTTTTCCCCTCCTGTGAGTTCATGGTGGTTTAGAATATAGTAACTTTTCCAGAATTTACATGTCATACAATGTGTCCAAGTAGCCTAATCCCTAAAATTACGGAGCTTCATTCAGGAGAAAACGTGGTAACAATGCAGAGAAAAGATACACCTAAGACTGACACACACACAGAAGTACAGTGTCCCCACACCAAAACTGCTATCATCAAAACTATCTGAACAGTTAAAGTTTTAGATGCCTTGCTATTTAAGGCATTTAAATATCTTTTAATATCTTCAAGGTATGCCTCGAAAAATTTAAATTATAGAAAAACAAATCTGTAAATCCTGAGGAACACTGCAATCCAGCATTATTCCCGGGATAGTTAGGATTATCTTTGTTTGACTATAGAGGCAAAGATCCAATTCTACTGATGAACTAGGTAGGGGCCTTCTACTGGTGGCAGGCCCACTTGCTTCAACCATGGTTCTGCTGCAGAAATTAAGACCACTTCTATTAAAGTGACTTTTTTGTGAGGAAAAAGGGTCAATGTTTTGGGCATAAAAATCCCTACCTCAATGCTGTTTAGAAGGAAAAGAGGCTATAGTATGTAATGAGATTGTAGTATCAGATGAAAAACATCTGATAATCTATATATATGAAACCATAGTGAGGCATAATGTAAATCAGAAATTCTTAATATCAAACTGCCATTAAAGTGCAAGGAGGAGCGCCCTGGACAGTGTAGCTCAGGTGGTTGGACGTCGTCCTGCAAACTGAAAGGTTTCCAATTCAATTCCCTATCAGGGCACATGCCTGGGTGTGGGTTCGGTCCCCAGTTGGGGCATGTGCAAGAGGCAACCAGTCAATGTTTCTCTCTCACATTGATGTTTCCCTCCCTTTCTTCCCCCCTCTCTGTAGAATCAATCAAAGGGGAAAAAAAAACTTTTTAATGCAAGGAGGTACATCAGTAGTCCTAGATATTTTCTCTCAAGAAAGAACCTACATGAACTACTACACTAATTGCTCTGTAAGAAAAACTTTAATTAAAAAACAATAGCAAAAAAAAACCCAGACCAATAGCACATACATAAAACAACTCTTTCTTTCCTCTGACTCTACAGAAGAGGTATGAGATGTCATTAAGTTTGCTTAGCTGGCTTTAATTAAACCTTGCCCACATAGTCTGAGAAAAATGACTCAGCAAGATTCAGCCCACATGTTAGGGAGAGTTAAGAGATTAGCACTACTAAATTAAACACACATTTCTCTAACATGTTGTTTATAAACACAGAAAGAGGCTTATACATTAAATGACTTGCTCAAGCTCAGAAAGCAAATTAACTTTGATAGAACCCTGTCTCTTTGCTCAATATTCTAATACACTTGTCGCTAAAAGATCATCTCCAGAAAAAACTAAAGGCTCATAGTCACTGACAGGTCCTTTTACACACAGTCTCTCATGCTCCTGAAAGATTAAACCACTCACCGTACATTTAAGAGTTTGAATACATCTTTTGTAAGTCTTTAACTAGAAATTCCAACTACAACCCATTCTGCACATTATCTGAGCCAGCCATCTTTTAAAAAGTTAAATATACCACATCCCTGCTCAAACCTTCAGGGAATTCAAATCCTTAACAAGGACTACCAGCTCTGCACGATCTGGCCCACACCTGCTCTTCAACATCTGCTTCTGCTCTCCCTACTTGACTCACGTCTGCAACACAGACCTTCTTTCAGTTCTTTGAACTCGACAACCTTCTTTACTCACTGAGGAGGACCTTTCTGTGACTATTTCCTCGGTCTGGAATGTTCTTCCTCTTCTCTCTCTTTTCTCCTACCTAACTTTTGAGAACATCTCCGGTATCAGCATAAATGTCAGTTCCTTAAGACAGCATTTCCTGTGCTACCTCCTCATGTCCTGAAACAGGAAAAGAGTAACAACCTCTGTTTATCACTCCTTTCCCCTCTCTAAAAATAAATAAATGAAATCTTAAAAAAAAATAATATACAGAGAGTATAAGTGCATTTGCTACATTTCTCATTATTTAACAGTGTGTATCCATAGCTAATGTATATATTTTGCAATAAGCCCTTTAGACAATTCACTCAGAGAAAGTTTATGTTTAAAAAGACAACACTGACATGAAGAAACAAATCTGAAGAAACACCAGCATTTAATTCAAAGGCAGTGGTTACTGTAAGACTGTGTGTTTGAAGATGAAAATAACACATACAGCTGCAAAAGATGCCTTTACAAAACATTCTGTGATAAACTGACTTAATCAAATGAGTACTGTAAAATATTTTTTCATGATTTCAATTCTACAGTTTCTTGTCCACTTAAAAAAAAGAATTATTATTAATCTGTCAGATTCATTAATGGAAGAATACAAAGAGATCATAGATACAAGTGCCTCAGTATCACGTTTCAAATAGAAAAACCATCATCCCACTGATGGCACAGACTCTGTCATCCAATGCATGGGAATCAACATAATGCATCTGAAAGTTTATTCTGTTTAAGGTGAAGCATCTGGTATCACTATGAATACTATTGTGAATTCAATTAAAAAACATGTAACACTGAAGATACATTTTTTCTTTTAGTGATAATGAGAATACAAATTCTAGTGGTGTACTGTGCCATGGTGAAAACAATGATCCCATTAAGCTAAAAAACAAAAAAAAAACCAAGAACAAAAAACCAAACCCTATAAAACAAAAAAATATACTTGGAATAGCTGTAGAATACACATTCATAACTGCACATGAAAAGGCTACAATATTTTACCAATGGAAAAATAAGCTAATGTTAAAACTTAGAAATTCATAGTGACTTAACTATAAAATTTGTGATCAACTTGATGATGATCACACACACACACACACACACACACAGACATATGAAAGGCAGCTTGCGATTTCTCTATTAACATGTGTCGTCAAGTAATTTTGGAAATGTCTGAGCTTGTAAAAAACTACTTCAGTCCTGGCTGGTGCAGCTCAGTGGACTGAGCGCCAGCATGCAAACCAAAGGGTCACTGGTTCCATGCCCAGTCTAGGACACATGCCTGGGTTGCAGGCCAAGTCCCCAGTAGGGGAGTGCAAGAGGAAACAACACATTGATGTCTCTCTCCATCACTTTCTCCCCCCCTTCCCCTCTGTCTAAAAATTCAAAAGAAAAGGCAAGACAAGAAAAAGAGAAGAAAAGAGAACTACTTCATAAATCTACTTAAGTGTCCTACAATGGTACTGAACTATTTTTACAAATGAATCTTCTAATTTTGTTTGCATTTTTCAAATCAGTTGGAAGTATTTAATTAGAGAATTCAATGAAATGAAATGCTCAAAGCACCTTCAGGTTTTTAAGTTTTTGATAAATTGTGGTTACTGAAAATAAAAGAATGGAAGAGCAGATAAAGTGCCTCCCAGACAAGGTCAAGTTAAAGGAGTTCATCATCACCAAGCCCTTATTATACAAAATATTAGAGACTAATCTAAGAAAAAGATAAAAAATATGAACAGTAAAATAACAACAAACTCAAAACTATCAACAACGGAATCTAAAAAACAAAAACGAAAGCTAAGCAAACAACTAGAACAGGAACAGAATCACAGAAATGGAGATCACATGGAGAATTACCAGCAGAGAGGAAGGGGGAGAACAGGGAAAAGGTACAGGGAGTAAGAAGCATAAATGGTAGGTACAAAATAGACAGGGGGGTGTTAAGGATAGTACAGGAAACGGAGAGGCCAAGAAACTTACATGCATGACCCATGGACATGAACTAAGGGAGGGGAATGCTGTAGCGAATGGGGGTACTGGGAGGAGGGGAACAAAGGGGAGAAAAAAATGGAACTGTGATAGCATACATAATCAATAAAATATACTTATAAAAAAAGAAAAGCTTGCCAACAGCAACTACCAAATGAAAGTGTCTGCAATCTCCAGTTTACCAGCCCTGAAACACAACTTACGAGGACTACAAAAGTATTACATGCCCAGCAAGAGTCATATTCTCCAAATTTATGTATTACAGTACCCAGATCAATGTCCTTGGAATCTTACAATTCCAGGATAATTATTTATTTCTGAAAAAAAAAAAAAAAGAACCCGTCTTCCTGAGGTACGAAAATGAACTAATTTACTTCAAGTTCTTACTATTCACTCAAAAATCGAATACCAACAAATGTCAAAAATGGAAAATAACAGGTAATAAGTATTGATAAATAGTAGGTAGTAATAGGTAGTAAGTATTATGCTTATAATAGGTGCACTAAAAACATTATTTTTGACAAAAAATTAACATGACTACCATACAGATACAGAAAGGTATATATAAAAGTGAAAATAATAAGAGTAATTACATATGTGCCAATACATAAAAATATTTATGCAGATAATTAAGTACAAAATATGCCAGAAGAAAAAGTAAGTAGCTGTTCCATTATGCAGGCAAAGGAGTCATCTGTGTTTGTATGTATGGGTGCACATGAGTGACTTCCTGATAGTTGTTTTAGCTGCTCTTAAAAAAATAAATCAGGATATCATAATCAGAACACTAAAAAAGAAAAGCATATTACAGATCCTACTAAGGAATATCAGGATTAAAGAAACATATATAGTAAAAACAAAGACCTACATCTCTAGAATATTCACCTTGTACCAGACATAGTAGTAGCAGGGACTGTGAAGCCAATGTATCTTGGGCTCAAAGTCTTATATTCCACAATAGGAAATCAACACATATGTCTAAAATTGGTAAGTAAGTAGTAGTATAATCGTATTATTTAGAAATAGGATGGTAAATACCAGGAGAACTAGTTAAGAGTTGTCACAGACAGCAGAATTCTTAATGGAAAGAGTGGTGCAGGATACTCCATTGTAAGTCATATACTAGTACTGTTTAACTTTTTTAATTATGCAATTATTATTTTCATTAAAAACCTTTGAAATTGGTTTAAAATATAAAAAGACTGGAGAAAGTAGATCAAGGAAGGCTATTATGCCGTGTCTAAGTAAAAAGTCAAGAAAAACAGTTGTTTAAACATGTCCACATTAACACAATTCTGGCCACTGAAATGTAAAAAAGTAAGCTGAACAAACTTTGGCTTCTGGTCAGAGTTTTTATGATCTTTAAAAAAAGGTCTGAAAGATGAACATTGTTTTTTTGCAACATGAAATGTAATAATAACTGATTCATTCATGGATCAAACCACCAGGCAAAATGTTATTGTAGAATAAGACAGAAACACAGTCTCAAAGCATCACCCTATTACTTATTAATTGCAAAGGGGGAAAGTACTTTTAATGGAGAGATCTGGCCAACTATATCTTACCCAAGGGCTCAAAGTTATTATCTCCAGTAACAGGACAAAGTAACATTATGCACTTCCTGATGTGAGGCACTGAGGAAGATATCCCCTAGGTAGTATTTTGCCAAAAAGCTTAATTTGAATGCCAAATAAAGGAGATTTTATTAACAAATTATTTAGACTCATTCAAAAATGTCAATATCATGATATGATTTGTTCTAGATTAAGGAAAGTAAAAAGACAGGACAACTAAATTCAATGCATAATTCTGAACTGGACTCTAGATATCTCCACTGCCACCCACCCCGCCCCCTGGGAAAAAAGGGAAAAAAGTTAAGTTTAAATAAAAACTATAAAGCATACAATGTTACTGCCTAATATTAAATTCCCTGGGTATAATTATAATGTTGTAGTTATACAAGAGAACATTCCTGTTTTGATTCTCGTTTTGAGAAGATACATACTGGAGTATTTAGGAACCCAGCATTGTGATATCCACAGCTTACTTTAAAATCTTCAGATGATCTAGCAAACAAAAGGAATAGAAACACAAAGTGTGTATACAAATGCAACAAAATGTTAATAATTAGAAAATCTACATGAAGGGCATATAGGGGTAAGAATAGTTGCACTATTCTTCCAAAATTTTCAGTAGGTTTGAAAGTTTTTCAAAACAAAAAGCTGGAAGGGGAAAAGAAACTGCTTCAACTAGCTCCACACCGTGAGGAAGACTAGCCTGAGGACAAACAACTGACTAAACCGCAGGACAGAGAGGTAATCTGGGTTCTTGGTGAGGTTGCTAAGCCACCTAACAAGCTAAATGTTAAAAAACTGGCACATCTTCAAACTTTTTGTTGTTGTTTAAGCCAGTCTGGGGGGGTTTCATTTGGGAGGTGAGGGGCTGTTACTTCCTAATACATAAATATTTAAAAGAAGTATTGGGCCTGGCTGGTATGGCTCAGTGGATTGAGCGCCAGCCTGCGAACCAAAGGGTCGCTGGTTTGATTCCCAGTCAGGGCACATGCCTGGGTTGCAGGACAGGTCCACAGCTGGGGGTGCACAAGAGGCAACCACACACTGATGTATCTCATCCTCTCTTTCTCTTTCCCATCCCCTCTCTCTAAAAATGAAGATAAAATCTTAAAAAAAAAAAGTATTGTCACCAAAATTATATTGAGGATTTGGAGCAAAGGAGGGATATCATAGTCCAAGACAGAAAGGACTTATCCTTTCTATCTTATACAATCTAATACTATGTTTTTTAAACTAATAGTCAATACTTTTTAAAATTAAACTTTAAATAAATATACTTCAAATAAAAACAGATGCACCCAGTATTAGAAATCACTTTCCTGACACAGGAGTAAGGGCACTTACTATAGTCATTTACCACAGGATAAAAATATTCTAAGCCAGAGAAAATGTCACATACAGAACCCCCAACTCCACCTCTTTTCTGAAAGCTCCTAGAATCGTAAACTGCAGGTGATGAGAGATTTTGTGGTTTCAGTGTGTTCTTTTTAAAGGGGTATGGTGTTTGATGTGAAAGAAATGGCTGCTTATTATCATTAGAAGAAGTGATAAATGAAAAAAATCTCAGCTAAATACCAGCTTTTTCAATCTAAAAATATGAATATCAAATCAAGTTCTTTGTATATAAAGAAGTCTGGTTATAACCATCCCCAAGATTATGCAGCCGAAGAAATCACTCAGGTGTAAGATATTTTTCAATAAAGTTTTTTAAGCCACAAAATGGCATCCCAATAGCCCTTGTACAAATATTTTAGGTTTTACCAGCACTATTGTTTTAGTTTTCCACTTTTTAAGAAATCTGCATTTCCAGCCTCTCTGGTATGAAGTACTGGAAAGAATATAGGCTTTGGAGTCCAACAGATGTGGATCAACAATTCTGATTTCACCACCACTAGCTGTGGACCTTCTTGGCTCAGTCACCTAATGTTCATAACCCTTAACTTTCTCATTAGCACAATGAGGATATACAATTTTCCTCAGAGGGTTACTATGAGAATGAACTGAAATAATGTATATAAAAGCACTTCACACAGTGCCAGGCACATAGCAGGTGCTCAATCAGTTATTTCCTTCTCTTTCTCCCTCCACATTAGAGAATTCACAGCATTCACATGTACTTCAAACTCTAAATTTAAAAAAAAAAAAGCTTCTTTAATAAAGATTTTGAAAAACACTGGCACTAAGTTATCTGTTTCTACCTCCTATTCTAATTTTTAAAAGCATTCTTCTATTTCATCTATTTATTTTTTAGAGAGAGGGGAAGGGAGGGAGAAAGAGAGGGGGAGAAACATCGATGTGAGAAACAAGGATCGGTTGCCTCTCATACACACCCAGACTGGGGACTGAATGTGCAACCTAGGCATGTGCCTTGACCAGGAATCAAACTGGCGATCTTTCGCTTTGTGGGACAACGCCCAACCAACTGAGCCGCCCCAGCCAGGGCCATTCTGTTAACAGGGCTTAGACCATGCCCGTGTTGGTATGGCCTGAACTATGTATGTTATGCAAATACAACGTAGTTATGATAACCTTTGTGTGTGGTTTAAAAAAACCCACAAAATTTACAATCTTAACCATTTTTAAGTGTACAGTTCAGTAATGTTAAGTATGTTCACACTGTTGTTTAATAGCCCTCCAGAACTTTCTCATTTTGCAGAACTAAAATTCTGTATGTATTAAACAACAATCCTCCTTTGCCCCATTCCCCCACATCCTGACAACCACTAATGGACATCTGGCTTCCTTCCACCTCTGGCTGTTGTAATTACTGTGCTGCTATGAACATGGTGTGCAAATACATTGTTTGAGACCCTGCTTTCCATTCTTTGCAATATATACCAGAAGTGGTATTGCTGGATCATATGGTAGCTCTATTTTTAATTTATTTTTTAGTAGTAATGATCATCTTAAAGTACAGTCTTTCCCCCAATAAACTCTTGGAGTATTTAGCATATGCTTCCTCAAATTTTGCATCCTAATTTTTAAAAATCCCCAATGTTATTCAAACAACATACTGTGTACTTTGTCCATGCTACTAAATGTTAGAAGTGAGTTATACTCTAGTATGTTGTGTATGCTTGTGTTTGACATGTCTGTCTCCCCCACTAGGAGGTAAATTTTATAAGGGAAGAACTTCATTTAGTTCAGTGCCATACTCCCAACATCTAGCACAGTGGGCACTCATATATATGTTGAATGAATAAATGAATACATCAATCAAACAAACAAATATACTGCTTCCCCGCTTCAAGTTTGTTAGGGATCCTAAATAAGTAGTGCACTATTAATGACTAGGAAGTATAGATTTCCAAACTGATTGGTAAAGCAAAGATTTAGCAATTAGTGCTTCATGTTGCAACATCAACTAACTTTTATAAAGCACCCACTGTGTGCAAGAAACTATATTACATATACACAAAGCTGTGTTAGACAGTCTATGATTTGATGTATGCTGAAAAAAATTAAATGACTCTCTTGTCCTTTCAAATATTTGAGAACTTATAAAGCACTTGATGTATCATTCATAATATATAAATTAAATGTTAATTGATTTATTATAGATGTCTTGTCAAGAAGGGACTGTAAAGGACTAAAGAAAGGATGCAGGGAGACCAATTAAGTTTCTACAACAGTCCAGGCGACATGATGATATCATGGACCAGGATACTGCAGTAGATATATAGCAAGTGGGGAGATTCAGAATGTTGAGTCAAAAGAATGTTGAGGGATGTGAGAAGAGGCATGGAGGATAATTCCAAGGTTTTGGGTCTTAACAAATATCTGAGTAAATGCTTGTTATGGTCCATGCCCTGCACTAACTGCCACATCATACCATTTATTACAATCAATTTTGCAAGGTAAGCATATTGCCTCCTGTCTAAAGAGAAGTTCAAAGAGATTTTAAAACTGTCCTGAAGTCAAACAGTGGCAACACACATATTAATTAATTTATGTTCTTTTCACTACACCATTCCCCTCTTACCACTCTGGCCATTACCTCTTAATTTCCTTGCTGGATTCCTATCCTGTCTACACTTAAATGGTATTGGTATTCCTTACAGTTTTTGGAGGTTTTCTCTTTTTACTCCATACTCATTGAAGTGTCACTATGACTTCAATTGCTTTTATTTCCCCAGACTGCATTCCACTTCTTACGTTCCAGAGGAATACAAGTGTCTACTGGACATATTAACCTAGATATCCGACAGGCACATATTCCAACTCAGGAACATAATCATCATGCCTATGAGACCTGCTGTCCTACTCTCATATTCTCAGTTAATGGCACCAACTCACCCAGCCAGGGGCACAGACCTAATCCTTTCATTCACCACTTGACATACAGGATAAAGTACAAGCTTATTGCCTGATCGCACAAGGTCCTTCACAGTTGGCACCACATAGTTTCTAAACACAATAGTTTCAGAGCCAAAATGTCATAAACAGGGGACTGGGTGACTAAATTGTGATACAGCTAATGGACACTACACAACAGCTAAAAAAATGAATAAACTATTTAACATTGACAGGGATGGTCTCCAAGATACATTATGGGGTAAGAAAAAAAGTAAAATACAACTATTTCTGTGATGTATTTATTTAATAGTATAGCCTTGATTCTCGAACTTGAACTTGTAGCAAAATTATCTGGAGGGCTCTGTCAAAAACACAGGTGGCTAAGCCCTACCCAAGGAGTTTCTGATTCAATAGATCAGAGTGGGACATGAGAACTTGCATCTCCAGCAAGTTTCCTGGTCATGCTAGCCTAGCACTGCTGTTAAGAAATCCACATTTTGGAACTAATGCCTTCACAATCAATGCACATTTCAAAAATATGGATCATTTTTTATCATCTTTAAAGAAAACCAACCCACCAACCACACATTATTCAAATTTCACGATGGTCAAGGAAGGCCAAATACTGCCTTAAAAGCCACTCATTCATTGAACCAGACCATGGCAGTTTTGAGAAAATATAACAAACAAACAGCAAGGAAGGCAAGAAAAGCTGAAAACTATTTTGTGGTGCATTTCAAAATCTACAAATAAAATGTGTATGTGTGTGTGTATGTATGTGTGTATGTGTATATATATATATATATATCCATGCAATATCAAGCAAGTTCAGAACACCATTGCTTGCAGGAAGAAGTGTTTTAAAGAGTCAATAATAAATTAACAAAAATTCTGAATTATTTACTCTTAAAAGTAAGTTAGCTATAATGCTTTTCTTAAAATTAATATTTAAAATGTCCAATTCTTTCTTTCCACCTCATTTCCATCAGTCAACAAATATATTCACCTAAGAGCACATGATAAAACAAACTGCATTTAAGAATACAGTTCCCTAAAAAAACTCATTGAACTGAATAATTTTAAACTCAGTAAATTTACTAAAATCCAATAGAAAATCAGGAAAATAGGCAAAATGTTTGAAGAAAAGAGTCCATTTGGCAGTAACATTTTTATGGGGCTAAAGTAAAGTATTCCAAGGGTAGACAGAATGCCAAGGATGTGCATGTTACCCAAATCACTGCTGGCACTGGAGATCACCATTAAGCGGGGAGACTACAACCAAGGGCAGATGTAAGAGCACTGATTATATATATGCACACACACACATATATATGTACACACACACACTCCCTCATCACCAATGTCCTGAACAGTGCTTCCTAAAACGCATAAACTAGAAAAAGGTGAAATCAGCTCAAGAAAACATGTGCTGAGAGCTAAGTTTAAAATAAAATGCTGTGTTAAAAAAAAAAAAAAGCAGTCCTGTAATCTGTGGCACTTACACATGAAAACATCTGAATAAGGAAAATTTTTTAGAAGAAAAACTAAAGAGGTAGAGTCATATTAGGAATATTTAAAAATCAGTTACATTGGAGTTTATCAGGTTAATAATGTAATACTGAAATTATTTATTCCCTCAAGCACACATTAACTATGAGTCACAAATTGCCCCAACAAAGTAAAGTCCACATGTTGCTTAACTTATAATTACTTACGTTACACAAGATATTGCTATTGAATATTTTAATTAGAATTCTTTATTATACAGAGAAATGCAAACTCCAAACCCTGCTGACTTATGACCTAGAAAGACCACTATTCTTAAGGGAGGCATATTACGTTAAGAGGACAGCTAACCTCCTGGAAGTCCATCTCTAAGGTTAGGCATAAGCCAGTACTAAAGTGCTATTTATGGCTCTGACATTTACACATTTGTGCAGACCCTTTTGAATCCAATTAAAATAAAGAGATTATTTGTTTAAAGGTATTATTCAATATGAAAAAAATCCTTATGTTTATCCCCAAAACTGGTTCATTCACATTTCAAAGGATAATCCCCACGACAATATTAATACTTCAGAATTGGTGAATAAGTCTTAAGTTTACTTCACCCAGGCTCATATTTTGTTTGTATATTCACCCTCGGACTTCACTTTTCCATCGATGCATCCCAATTTTTAAAATATTAATATAAGAAGTCAGTTTAGCTATCTCAAAATAAGTCACTTATCCAGCATCTTGCGGATAAACTATTCCATTAAAGTTAAAGGCTAATTATAGTTACGGCACTAAAACTTAGTCTTTTAAAATTTGATATGTCTCCAAAACATATCAAACTTTCTATCGTGACAGAGACTACTGAAGATAAAAGAATTTCTTCTCATTGATCACATAATCATCAATTCACAAATTTGTAACTATATGGTATAGTAATTAATACAATCTTTAACCTTCAGTTTGGTTTTCAGGTTTCCTCCCTACACGTCTATCTGGTCTAATTTCCACTGGCTGGACATATTACTTGCATAACAGCAAAGTCTGCTGCTTCTCAATTGCTTTGGACTTAATGAAACAGTGTTAAATATCAAAGTCAGTAAGGCACTAAGAAAACACTTTAATTTAGGGGATTTGTGAATACATGACTTGTTTTGGTCTGAATGTATTTATAGAGATTGATGGAAGATTACTCTCTAGATAACTGTAGTGTTACTAGGTGGTTGTTTAAAATTTGATATTTCTTGAGATATAGCAATTATGACTATGTAAGATAAAGCAAAACAGAAAAATAAGGTGTCTTAAAAGGAACTACTCACCACTGTACCCCAGGTACTCCGACTGTGGTTGTGACACATTGCAAAACCTCAAAAATAAAATTTTAATGAACAGCAATGCAAAGGCTTATCGCGTGATTTCCTACATTATTCTTTTTAATAACTACATTCCACTTGAAATAAAGATCTTTAACTTATTCTGAATCAGGCACCACATCATATACAAAATAGACATTTTTTAAAAAAGATTTTATTTATTTACTTTTAGAGAGGGGGAAGGGAAGGAGAATGAGAGGGAGAGAAACAGCAATGTGTGAGTCACACAGCTCAGCTACCTCTCACACGCCCCCAAGCAGGGACCTGGCCTGCAACCCAGGCATGTGCCCTGAATGACAATTGAACCTGTGACCTTCTGGTTCCCAGGTGGGCACTCAATCCACTGAACCACCCCAACCAGGGCCAAAATAAACTTCCTTAAGAGACATAAAAGCAAATAGCAACATACTGACAACTGGTGAATCTAGAGGAAGGATATAAGAGGATTCATTGTAATAAGGAAAAGTTTTTAGAACTATTATTCACTCAGGCAAAGGGCTTACATTTGAACAATTACTTTGACGTTATATTTACCCTCATCTTCCGTGGCACTCAATGCAACCACTGGATATATTACACTAAGTATATATCCACACACACAAAAATATGCAAAAAGACATGACTGAATTTTTTTTTTAATTCACATTTATCCGTTAACAACTAATTTAAGGAAGGCAAAGACATTTTTTGTAAGACTAAGAATATATAAAGAGATGAAATAACAATACTCCCTTTTTGTAAGTACAAGTGTTTACTAGGTTTCAAACCAGTCAAAAAATCAAGTGTGAGATACTTTATTACTCAATGCCAAAAATTACACTGTGTTAGACCTACCACAATCCTCTGACAGATTATGAATTTGCTGAATCATTTGTTCAGTATCCTACAAAATAATATACAGAGAAAATAAAACTGAATATTAATACTAGTTACACTTTGTTCAAAAAGCAAAAATACTCCTTTTCCCCAAGTAAGTCAACCAATAATTAGTTATATGTCTAAATTAAATGTTTCCTTTAAATGACACTTTTCTGAACAATAGAACTACTCCAATGCCTTACTACGTTCGTTTGACTATTCTAAATAACAAAAACATCAGTATTTTGAGCATGGACTGAATAAATACTAAAGAATTGCAAAATATTCACTCATAGTTACTGGCTGAATTAAAAAGTGAATTGAAAATCATTTGGGGTCAAAAATTACTTCAAATTCTAGTTAAGATAATAAAGAAAGGCCACTGTTAGCCCTTCTTTTCAAAGTCATTTCACAAAAACAGTAAGAAATACAAGAAATACAAATAAGTTCTACCTTGATTTCAATGAATAGATATTGTAACTAACAACAAAAGATGAAGACAAAAGCAGCTCAGGGCCCAATGAAGATACCAATGAGAAACAAGCCAATTCATGTCTCAGAACCCTGGAAACATTTAGCAATAGGAGGTATCAGGTACCAGGCAGAAAGTGAGGGCCCGACTAAAGGTTTATATAACAACATTCCAAGAACTAGCAGGAGTGTAATGGCTTATTCTCTAGAAAACCTGAAATAGATACACTTTAAAGGAGATTGAAAAGCCTTGTCCATGCTTACAGAGCTTGCAAACATCTTTTAATAACCCGTTATTTTTTAATGATTGCACACCATGAAATCACCAATTATCTAAGGAAGGCCTCTAAACTATAGGTTAAAAACAAATGGGTAGAGAGCACCATTGAAAACTTGAAGGAACAACACATAAGTACAAGAAAATGTCAGGCTATCCTTTAAGAAAGTATAATGTATTCATGAAACAAGAGCAGGATGCTTTTAAAAAATACATTTTATGTAATAAAAAACAAGGAAAAGCTACTAGAAATTTTAAAATATGACAGCTGAAATAAAACCTTCAATAGAAAATTTAAAGTCAAAGAAAACTTCCACAAAGTAGAATGAATTAATCAAGCTGCAAAATAGGAAATTACACAAACAATCCAGAAGGACAACACCCAATTAAAAACAGAAAATAAAAAGAAGAAAATTATAGGGCAGGGTGAGGAAGGGATGCAATAACTTCAAAAAGTAAAAGACCTGCCCTGGCTGGGTGGCTCAGTTGGACTGAGTGCCCGCCTGCAAACTGAAAGGTCACCGTTTTATTCCCAGTCAGGGCACATACCTGGGTTGCATGTGAGAGGCAACCATGTACCTCTCACACATCAAAGTTTCTCTGCCCATCTTTCTCCCTCTTTTCCCCTCTATCTAAAAATAAATAAATAAGTAAAAGACCTGAAAAAGCCCACCAAGTACCCAGAACAACAGATTTGTAAAAAAAAGTTTCACCCACTAAGATACACCATTGTGAAATCTGTTACCAGGAATTCAAAAGATTTTAAAAACTAAAAACAACCAGAGGCAAACTAGGCCACAAATGGTGAGAGAATGAGAATGATACTGAACTTGCCAGCAACATCAGGAGCTTACAGACAATTAAGTAATGCTTTCAAAATCCTAAGGGAAAATTGTTTTCAACCTAGAATCCTATGCCCTGTCAGATATCAGTTGTGTGAAAGGGAAGAATTAAGACATTGTCAGATACGAAAATTCTCAAAAAAATTCCTGCCCTGGCTGGTGTGGCTCAGTGGATTGCATGCTGGCCTGCGAAACAAAGGCACACCCTTGATTCCCAGACAGGGCACATGCCTGGGTTTCAGGCCAGGTTCCCAGTAGGGGGCACATGAGAGGCAACCACACATTGATGTTTCTCTCCCTCTTTCTCCCTCCCTTCTCCTCTCTCTAAAAATAAATTTTAAAAATCTTTAAAAAAGAAAATTTCCCTCTGCCACTCACCCCTTTTGCAAAGAAGCTACTAGAGGATGATATACTCCAAGACAGTAAACTAAAAACAGTTATCACACACAAGACAGAGGCTAATGGAATTCCCAAGGCAACAGCTATGCAACAAACCTAGTTAATAACCAATCCATTACTGAAGCAGGAAGGAGAAAAGGTCTAGGAGATATGTGCAGGGGTAGGAAAAAAAAAAAAAAGATGATCTCTCTGATGGTTTGACTGTGTAGAAAATCATTTTGAGAGGTCGTTGGAGGACCTGACAAGGGGTAAAAGGAAATTAATCAAATAAAGGGAATTAAAAAAAAAAAACTTACTTAATCCTTACCCAAGGATATGTTTTTGTTTATTTTAGAGAAAGGGAGGAAGGGGGGAAAGAACACTGACAGTTGTTTCCCATCTGCACCCCACTGGGGATCAAGCCCACAACCTCGGTATGTGCCCTGACCTGAAATCGAACCTGCAAACTTTTTGTTGTGCAAGGATGATGCTTCAACTAACTGAGCCACCCAGCCTGGGAAAGAATTTTTAATTTCACAGAAAAGGAAATATAGTTATAATAGACTATTTGTCTGGACAGGGCATATTTACATGTGCATATCAATGTAACCAGTGGATATCAATTTAACAAAAAAATTGGGATAAAGAGTGGGATGAAATTATAAAAGGTTAAAATTTTTATCTAATATTAAATCAGTGACTCAAGAAATGGCTGTATAAGCATATCATTTGAAAATACAGCGGGATATAACAGAACAAAGAGCTAGAGGATGCCTCTAAAGAATGGGACTGGAGATGGGGAGGGGACAGGACAAGAGATTGCTTATTTTTGTTATCACAACTTTTTAAAAACATTTTTAAAACTTGTTTTTAGAGAGAGTGGAGGGAGGTAGAAAGAGAGGGAGAGAAACATCAACTGGTCACCTCCTGTATGCCCCCAATCGGGGACTTGCCTGCAACCTAGGCATGTGCCCCAACTGGGAATCAAACCAGCAACCCTTCAGTTCACAGGCAGGTGCTCAGTCCACTGAGCCACACCAGCCAGGGTGATTACCTTAATTTTCTAGCAATATTTTATTTCAAATGTGTATATATCATTGATAAAAATTAACTTTTGAAAACTTTCAAAGCACAGTATAAATTATTATAAAAGAGCCAACCACTAAAGTCAACTTTCATACCTATATGGCCATACAGAATTTCTGAAGCCTTCAGAACATCTGCATCATCTCATTAAATACATGAGGTTAAAAACAAAAAACAAAAAGCAAAAAACCCTGCCATATACAAGAGACCATAGGCTCACATGTAAAATGTAAAACTACAAAATTTTTAGAATAAGCATTAAAAAATCTACAGGATCTAGGACCAGAGGGAGTTCTAAGACACTAAAAGCATGATCCATAAAAAGAAAAATTAATAAATCAGACCATTAAAAATGTTAAATTTTGCTCTGTGACAACCCATGTTAAGAAGAAAACACAAGATATAGACTGTGCAAACCACATATCCAAAAATGGATTAGTATCTAAAATGTATAAAGAACTCTCAAAACTCAACAGTAAAAAAACTCAAACCCAACAGTAAAAAATCCAAACAATCCAATTAGAAAAATGGGCAACTGACTCAAACATTTCACCAGAACATACACACAGAGCAAATAAAGACATAAAAAGATTTCCCAACACCTCTGGCCATCAGGGAAATGTAAATTAAAACCACAATGATATTGTCACTACACACTTACCAGAATAGCGAAAATATAAAATAGTACCACCACCAAATGCTGCTGAGGATGCACAGAAATTAGATCACACACACTGCTGGCAAGAATGGAAAACAGTACAGCTACTCTGGCAAGAGTCTGGTGGTTTCTCATAAAAAGAAACATGCGACTTGACTTCCAGTTAAGATGGTGGCATAGGTAAACATGGTCTGCCTCCTTGCACAACCACAGCAAAAAATTACAACCAACCTACAAAACAACTATCACGCAGAATCATCAGAAAATCAAGCTGTATGGAAGCCCAACAACCAAGGAATTAGAGAAGACACATTCATTCAGGCGGGTAGGAGGGGCAGAGATGCGGAAGGGGGGTCCCATACCCACATGTAGTGGAAACATCGGGAGGGATACCTCGGGGACTGAGGGATCCCAGCCCCACAACAGACCACCCAGCCAGGGTTCCACTGCCAGGAAGATAAGTCCTGATAACTTCTGGCTGTAAAAACCAGTGGGGGCTGGGACAGCAGAAGAAACTGCAGGATTCTCTGGTGTGGGCCCACAAAGGACTTTAGACTTATGCAGACTCCTTCTGGGCTCCACCTTGAAGGGCACTGTGGCATATGGGGAGAAACTGAAGTATCTGGCATCAGGGTGAGTGCCAGGGGACAGCTTCCTCCTGGACAAAACTCCAGAGGCCAGGCAGTGATACTGTCCCCCTTCTGAGCCCTACCCCACACAAAGCCAGAACGGCAACACCATATCGGAGATTCCATCAACCTGGTTCACAAGGGTTGCTCTACCATGGCGATTACCTAAGGCTCAGCCCCATCCAACTTACCAGTGAGCTTTTTTTCCTTTTTCCTTTTAAGATTTTATTTATTTATTTTTAGAGACAAGGAGGAAGGGAGAAAGGGAAAGAAATATCAGTATGTGGTTGCCTCTCACACACCCCCTAAGAGGGAACCTGGCCTGCAACCCAGGCATGTGCCCTGACTGGGAATCGAACCAACAACCCTTTGGTTCACATGCTGGCACTCAACCCACTGAACCACACCAGCCAGGGCACCACTGAGCTTTTCTACAATAGACCACGCTACGAACACAGTGAGTCAAAGCAGCTCTACCTAATACACAGAAACAAACACAGGGAGGCTGCCAAAGTGAGGAGACAGAAATATGGCTCAACTGAAAGAACAGAACAAAACTCCAGAAAAAGGAACTAAACAAAACGGACATAAGCAATCTATTGGATGCAGAGTTCAAAACACTATAGTTATCACGATGCTCAAGCAACTCACTGGGAACTTCAACAGCATAAAAAAGACCTAGGCAGAAATAAAGGTTACACTAAGTGAAATAAAGAAAAATTTATTGGAAATCAACAGTGGAGTGATGAAGCTGAGAATCAGCTCTATGATTTGGAACATAAGGAATAAAAAAACATCCAATCAGAACAGCAAGAAGAAAAAAGAATCCAAAAATACAAGGATAGGCTAAGGAGTCTCAGGGACAACTTCAAAAGTACCAACATTGAAGTCATAGCAGTGCCGGAAGGAGAAGAGAAAGCAAGAAATTGAAAACTTATTTGAAAAAATAATGAAAGAAAACTTCCCTAATTTGGTGAAGGAAATAGGCATACAATTTCAAGAAGCTCTGAGAGTCCCAAACAAGATGGACACAGGACCACACCAAGACACATCATAATTAAAATCTCAAAGGTTAAAGATAAAGAGAGAATCTTAAAAGAAGCAAGAGAAAAGGAGACAGTTCCCTCCACGGGAGTTCCCATAAGACTGTCAGCTGATTTCTCCAAAGAAACTTTGCAGGCAAGAAGGGACTGGAAAGTAGTATTCAAAATGATAAAAAGCAGAGGGAGTTCCCATAAGACTGCAGCTGATTTCTCCAAAGAAACTTTGCAGGCAAGAAGGGACTGGAAAGTAGTATTCAAAATGATAAAAAGCAAGGACCTACAACCAAGATTACTCTATCCAGCAAAGCTATCATTTAGAATCAAAGGACAGATAAAGTGCTTCCCAGACAAGGTAAAGATAAAGGAGTTCATCATCACCGAGCCCTTGTTATATGAAATATTAAAGGGAATTATTTAAGACAAAGATCAATATTATGAACATTAAAATAACAAACTCACCACTATCAACAACTGAATCTCAAAAACTAAGCAAACAACTAGAACAAGAACAGAATCACAGATATGGAGATTATTTGGAGGGTTATCAGTGGGGAGGGGGAAGGGGGAGATTGGGGAAAAAGGTAGAGGGATTAAGAAGCATTCCCAGTTTAGGGCACAAGCCTGGGTTCCAGGCCAGGTCCCCCAGTAGGAGGCATGGGAGAGGCAACCACACATTGATGTTTCTTGTCTTTTCTTTCTCCCTCCCTTCTCCTCTCTAAAAATAAATAAATAAAATCTTAAAAAAAAAAAAAGCATAATTGGTATAAGTACAAAATAGATGGGGGGGGGGAGGTTAAGTATAGTGTAGGAAATGGAGAAGCCAAAGAACTTATATGTACGACCCACAGATATGAACTAAGGGGGGATTGCTGGAGGGAATGGGGGGTACCAGGCAGAGTGGGCCAAAGGGGGGAAAAGTGGGAAAACTCTAACAGCATATTCAATAAAATATACTTAAAAAAATAAAAATTTCCATTTAAAAGTCTGTATAAGGACTGTTATTGCTATAAAAGAAACAAATCAACACTGTCCTCTGTTCAGACTTTGATACATTGTATTTTTTCAGTCTCCAGAATAATGGTATTTCCATTTTCTAACATTTTACAACCTTGGATGCTCTGTTTCTGGGTCAGACTGGAAACTTAATGTTCCATCACCAGTTGCTGTTTTGCTCAGAAACATCATTTTTTATTTCTGGGGAAAAAAGGATAAATATCAAGCAATCACTTTTGCTTGTAACCCAAAATATATGGCACTGTCATCAAGGAAAATTTCTCATTTCAGATTTCCCTTCAGTTGAGTTTTCTTCACCAAAATTTTATTCTAATCATCTTCTCAAATTCCTTTTAATTCAAACTACTTTATTAATTCCCAATATTTACCTATTTGAAGGAGGCAAATCCATGATCATTATAAGACTTTTATCGGTTTTATTGGTTCAGACAATGTTCTATTAACATTAACCTGAACACACTCTGTAGCTCCTTTAAACTCTTCCTTTATGACCTATCCACAAGCACTTTCCCTACGCAGAACTCTTTAGCTTATCACGCAGTATCTATTTGTGCTAAATAACGACTGTAAATTAAAACTCAGCAAGGCCCTGCTTCTCTACTCATCATAGATGCTAGCTACCACATTACAAACTGGGCAGCCTTGTAGTTTTAAAAGTTAAAACAGATTGCCACTATTTGTCCTATTGGTCTCTCCCTTTTACAAACCGAACAGAAATATTAGTATGTCCTTTGCCATACCTTGTATACCACTGTACACTATAATTCTTAAAAAGAAAATAATTATCCCTAACATTAATCAGCTTAACACTGCTACTGTTATGCTCTAAATTTGTAAAGAACAAGCAACCTGAATAAATCACTCGATATTTGATTGTTGACTTGTTACTTCCCCACTCCTGTCAAAACAAAACAACAAAAATACTGCAACTCCACTTTTCTTCTTTTTTTAAAAAGATTTTCTTTCTTTATTTTTAGAGAGAGGGAAAGGGAGGATGAAACAGAGGGAAACACTGTTGTGTGAGAGAAACATCCAATTAGCTGCCTCTCACATACCCCCAAAGCAACCCAGGCAAGTGCCCTGACCAGGAATCAACCCACACAACCTTGGACAACGCCCAGTACACTGAGCCACATCAGTTAGGGCAGCAAATCCACTTTTCAAATTAAAATTGATGAGTAGGAGAATCATTCTATCAATTTTTTCAAATAAAACAATGAAATTCTTAGAATAAGAAACACGGTTATAAGTAGGACTGGATATGGATTCTAGTCAAAACTTTTCCACTAATTAGCCATATACTCTTTCAGAAACTTCACCAGCCTATTTTCGGACTCTTAAAATTCATTGTAGTGATCTTTCCTGCATCAACATTCCATGATTCTAACATTCCAAGGAGTTCTGTGTAAATACACGTAACAAAAGATAAATCTCTCTTCAATATCTGAAAGTGCAGACCAATGATACTAAAAGCCTAAGTATATCACAAGGGTCCTCCTGACTCAATGACAACTGGTCAACCCTAGCTATCACATGGAACAGTGAGGAGCTCGCTGTCTGTGATAAAATAAAATGCTCTTTTAGATAGCTGGGTTAAGTGTTGAATAGCTTTTATTTGTTTGGTTTGGGGTTTTTTTGGTAATAAAATATACATAACGTAACATTTACCATTTAAACCATTTTTTCAATTATGGTAAAAGAAAATACATAACATTAAACTTACCATCTTTACCATGTTAAGTGTATAGTGCAGTAGTGTTAAGTATATTCACATTGTTGTGCAACACATCTCCAGCACTTTTTCATCTCACAAAACTGAAATCTGTACCCATTAAACTCCTTTATTCCCACCCCTCATCCCCACTCCCATCCTCAGGGTACTACCGTTTTACCTTCCACCAGTCTGCTTTCTGTTCCTATGAATATGACTTTAAATACCTCATTAAGTGGTACTTGTGTTTCTGTGTATTTAAACAATTTCTTAAAGACTTTATTTATTTTTAAAGAGGGGAAGAGAGGGAGAAAACAGGAGAGAGAAACACATAAGTACAAGAGATACACTGACTGGTTGCCTCTGGCACACCCCTACTGGGGACCTGGCCGGCAACCCAGGCATGTGCCCTGACTGGGAATCAAACCAGTGACCCTATGGTTCACAGGCTGGCACTCAATCCACTGAGTCACACCAGCCATGGCTAACAATTAAGTGTATAATTCAGTGGCATTAAATATGTTCACACTGTCATGCAACCATGACCACTATCCACTTCCATAACCTTTTCATCCTCCCAAAATGAAATCTGTAAGCAATAAGCAATAATTTCCCATTAACTGGAATTCTGTATCCATTAAGCAATAACTCCTCATGATCCAGCCCCCAGGCCCTGGTAACCATTATTCTATTTTATGTATTTGTCTCTTCTACATACCTCACATAAGTGATTTCATACAGTATTTGTCCTTTTGTGTCTGGCCTGTTTCACTTAGCATAATATTTTCAAATACTGCAGCAGCATATATCAGATTTTCATTTCTTTTAAAGGCTGAATAATATTCTATTATGTGTATATACTACACTTTGTATGTACAGCAATCCCTTGAACATGTGGGTTGTTCCGATATTTTGGCTACTGTGAATGCTGCCACTCAACAAACAGTAACAAGCGATGGTGATGATGTGGAGATAATGGAAATCCTGGTGCAGGGCTAATAGCAATGCACAACAGTGCAGCCACTGTGCAAAATAATATGGTTGTTTCTCCAAAAAAATAAAAACAGCATTACCATATGATCTGGCAATTCCACTTCTAGGTATATACCCCAAAAGGACCGAAAGCAGGGCCTTGAGCAGTATGACAAAATTCATTTTTGATAAGTAAATCATCCTAATGGGTATGAAGTGACATCTCATAGTGCTTTTTGGCTTACATTTCTCTAATGATTAGTGATGATGAACATCTTTTCATGTTCTTACTGGCCATTTGTATATCTTCTTTGGGAAACTGCCTGGGCAGTTTTTAATCAAGCCTAAAAATATGTGTTTGAATGAAAGAAATTACTCAGGCACTCTGACACTCCGGCAGCATGAGCCACTTACTGCCTGAGTATCACAACAAAGCACAGACACATTTAATATGACAAAGGTTTTGCTCATTTCTCTAAAATGCAGCTTCTCCATATAAAAAGAGCTCAGTTCAACTCAGTCAATCAGTTCTTAAATGCAGGTTAGTGGAACCATCCTACTCGTCCAAAACTTAGTAAAAACACTCAGACAACAAAAAGGATGCATTCATTATACCTTCCCTAGGGGCAAGAGCCTTTACCAATTTAATTTCTTACACAGAACCCAGAGACTCCATTTCCCAATGAAAGATATTCCCTATGGGAAAAGTAATAATAAGTCTAGGAGTTGAAGGATTAACAATACCAAAAGGTAACATATTCAGTTAAACAACTCACAAAACTTCTGCTTTGGGACAAGTACACATAGTTACCATTATCACTACATTATGGCCAAATCAACCACTGAAATTTGCTTATCCAAAACCAGTAACTCTCTTTATCAAATACTTCTCAATCTTTGAAATTTACTCTAAAAGTACTCTATTACCTAAAGAGCTGATATTCTTAAGTAAAATCTGCTCCTAATCTGCATCCCATATATAATGCTCAGAAAAGAGGTAAACAGGAAAATACTAAAATAAAACGAGCCCCAATTCTGTATTAAAGAATCCTGGTTGTATGCCTCTGTCTGCCGGCTTTCAATCATTATCTATAATGCATCCATGAAACGCAGGGACTCTTCTAGGTGCTTAGCATCTATCAACAGCAACAACAACAAAAGGACAAAGATCTCTGACCCTGACCAGTATAGTGTAGTACAATAGGTTGATCATCCTCCTGCAAAGTTAAAGGTCGCCAGTTCAATTCCTGGTCAGGGCATGTACTGGGGCTTGTAGGAGAGGCAACCAACAGATGGATGTTTCCCTCTCATTCTCGTGACAACTCAAATTTCATTATCATGTATAATTAGAGAATGCTTTATACTTTTTTTAAAAAGCAAAATAGCCCTGGCTAGTATGCTCAGTGGACTGAGCGCCAGACTGTGAACCAAAAGGTTGCAGGTTGGATTCCCAGTCAGGGCACATGCCTGGGTTGTGGGCCAGGTGCCTGGCTGGGGGAGTGTGAGAGGAAACCCGTTGATGTTTCTCTCCCACATCGATGGTTCTCTCCCTTTCTCCCTCCCTTCCCATCTTTCTAAAAGCAAATAAATAAAATCCTTGGGGAAAAAAAAACTTACAAAGAAAACACAAAAAAAGAACAACCCTATCAACTGATAAATTTAATATGTCCTAAAAGCCACACACACTCAAAGTATTTCTAGTCATCTGTACATTAGACAACTGGCTAGTTTAAACTATCCAGACCTGCACTGTCTTTCATGGCAGCCAACAGCCACATAATCGAGCACTTAAAATGTGCTTAAATTGAAATATACTGTAAGTATAACATACATACTGGGAAAGAATATAAAATACCAACAGTTTTTAATCTTGATTACATAATAAAACCTTTTGAATAAAATAAGAATATATTATTAAATTCTTCTTTTACTTTTTAAATGTCTACTAAAAAATATTATGTTTGCACCTCACATTATATTTCTTTTGGAAAGCACTGATTTAAGACAATAGTAGACTTCGCAGAGCTAATACATGTGTTGGAACCGTACTCAGAATTTTATACTTACGCATTTACTCATTTCTCAGCTTACACTGTTCAACACACCATGTAACAAAAAGAATCTAACCTATCAAATATTTTTATATCAAAATATGAAAGTCTCAGAATCTAAAGAGAAATTGTTCAGGAGATCACTTTCAAATACTTGGGTGGCCACTGTGTGCACAACATTCAACCCAGTAGCCTGTTCTGCCCCCTGGAGCAGCAGAAGGGCCACATATGCTATATTTAGCTCATAATTCACCGTGCTCCTACAGTGTGCCTGCCACCGGGCTAGGCGCTCTACTCTCATTGACCCATAAAATCCTCTCAACTACCCTGTGTGGTAGGCACTATCATTAACACTGAAGAAGAAACTGAAGCAGACAGGTTAAGTTACTTGCCAAAGTACCACAACTACTAATTTGCAGAACCAGGATTCCAACCCAGCAGGCTTTATCCAAAACCACCACGCTTTCTCCCAAGTAAAAAAACTACACAAAAACATTACATTATTATCTTACAGGACTGTGTTTTAGTTGAGTGTGTACTCATCACAAAAAAAGTGGAGTAAAGTTAATGCTTTGCTTCCTGCTCTCCACCCCACCCTTCTCAATGGCAGGTTAAAGTTGATCACATGAATTAAATCCCTGATCTTTTATACAGGTTTATTTTGTGCTCCCTTCCCCAGAAAGGTCCTATCCCACCTCTTTGGTCCCAATCCTTTCTTTCCTTCAGGCTTCATTTCAGAGATCATCTCCATGCATGCCAACACAGACTTCCCACATAGAGGCTAAGCTCGCCTCCTCCCCATGCTTACTCGGACTGTAGCACTGTGCACACTCCATCGTGATTGTCTTCACTAGACTGCTCCTAAAGGGGTCTATTATATGCACCACTTCTCATCAGCGCCTAGCATTAGGTGCTCAATAATTATTTGCTGACCTATCTAACCATCGGATCCACCCAGCTACAGCTTAAAAGTGGAATTAAAAGCAAACTTCGTGGTAGGAAGTGCTAACCCACAGGCAGAAACAAGTTCTAGTTTCACCAAATTTATGATAGGTCAAGAGAACAGTATAATGCTCAGTCAACAATGATTAGGACGATTCCCTCGGGAGTAAAATAAAAATCTATTTAAAACAATCCTTTGCCTGATTTGACTTCAGTACACTGTTTCATGAGACTGAATTAAGTAGCTAATTCATGTCACAAGAAATCCAAATCAACGATTTCAGTAATGCTACAATACAAATTGTTTGAAATCAGGTTTTGACAATTTTGAGAGTTCAAAGAAGACTGACTGCAGTTACTTATAAAAATCGACTAAATATAAAACTAGTTACACTTTAAAAAATGAGTCTCATTGCACTGAGTGCTGGCCTCCAAGTGAGTGACAGAGGCAACCATGTGTCCTTCAGGGTATTTACGGAGGGCGGGCTTCACACACAATTCACGTAACACAATTTGCGTTACTGCCACTAACTTTTCCAGCCAGAGTCAAAAGGGGCTTTCCTAGAGCCTTCCCTTTTCTTTTCCTAAACAGGGAACCGATTAAAAAGATCAACCTTTAGCTCTTACCTCCACACTAATTCTGAAACACAAGGTGAAAATACTGAAACCCTAGAGCTATGAGTGGCAAAATACTTTCCTGTAAATTCTAGAGTAAAGTAAAATAAAAGGGAGAACTTCAATCTTTCGGATTCGAGGTAAAAAGAAAAAGAAAACCGATCGCTTCCCTTTAGATTGCTGTTTCTATTGATGTCTCAGAAAGCACAGTTGAGGCAAACATGCCAGAGTCCCATCCCAGGCACGAGGAGCCTCCGATTGTTTGACACATCAATGGATTAGTCAACGCGGCCCAACTCACTTTCCCCTTGTAATGTGCTTTAATTATTCCTCACACAAACCCTCAAGTTTACTCCAAGTTATGACCATATGGAATCTTCTCTTTACCCCGAAGTATAAATCAGGTCTTTACTCAATGACTATTACTGCTTCAATCCCAACCACTACAATTAATTCCTTACAAATATCGACATCTAGTAGAGCCACACAAATATGGAAAAAGCCAGTCCAGCCGCTTAAAGAAATACAATTCTTTGCATATTTTGTAACAACAGGCACTGAGCAGAGTGGGAGACTCGAAAGCAAAAGACCAGATAGAAAGCATGGGAAGACGACCCCGCCCCAGTAAGCTCAATGCTGATTCTAACAGCAACTTGGGTCTGTCGCCTAGAATCGGAATCACTGAAACAAAGGCGTATATTACGGGAAGCAAGATGTCTGGAGTAAAAGAAACGGTTTGCAGCTAAAGAGACCATACACCATCCTCCCACAGGTCTTACCTATGGTGGAAATAAAGGTGGTATTGAAGGCATCATCCGAAAAACGAAAAAGGACGCAGGTCTTCCCCACTCCCGAGTCCCCGATCAGGAGCAGCTTGAAAAGCAGGTCGTACGTCTTCTTCGCCATTGGGAGGAGCGGCTCAGGCGCTCGCCGCCGGCGGCCCCAAGGGATCGGTCCTTCTCACTGTGGCCAACTCCTCACCCGGGCGTTCTCAGGCCGGAGGACCGGGAAAGCGTGGGAAAAAGGAGGGCTCGAGAGGGCGCGGGCGACCTACGAATGGCCTCGCCGAGGAAGCACCGACGGTGGCGGCGTCCGGTGCCTCCGAGGGCGGCGACCGCGGCTCCGCAGCCTCTCCCAGCCGCTCTGCCCGGTTCCGGGGAGTCGGTCGGGACAAAATGGCCTCCCCTCCCCCCTCAGGGCTGCTCGGCCGGGACGCTCCCACGGGCGAGCGAGCAAGCTCTGCCGTCGAGAGAGCGCGGCGAGCGTGAGGACAGACTCTCTCCCGAGCACAAACTCCGCGTTACGACACGGCGATGGCAGGAGGAGCCCAAGCAGACGAGCTCAGCTACATAGCCACAGGAAGCCGAGCCGCCCGGGCCAGAGCCACCTTTTCCCCGTGCCCTCTCACGCCGGCGTGCGCGCTGCCTGAGACGCACGCACGGACGTACACCCGCCCTTCCCTCGTGCCCCCGCCCTGCGGTCCACCTCTGCGCACGCGCGCCAGAGGATGTGGAGGCGCGCGGGCGCGCGGGGAGGGGCGCCTGGTCTGCGGGCCTCACTCTGAGGCCTGACCGAGAGAGAGGGCAGGGCGGAGAGAGGGAGGGAGACGGAGAGGCGGCGGGCGCGCTCCCTGTGGCAGGCTGATAGGGTGCCGGGCGTTACGGACACGCCCCGCGGGGGTGTTGCTGCCTAGTGACTGCGCAAGCGCGGCACGCTGGAGTAGCCCCTCAAACCCATTTTTCCTTCTCAGAGGCGCCCTCCTAGATTCGCTGAGGGTGTTCTGGGCTGTGTGTGTCGAGCTGGTCTTGACGCAGCCACAGGCTTAGGTGGCCTTGTGTTCTTATGTAGCTAAACCTCGTAAGCGCGAGAGAAAAACCTGCTCCCTGGGTCATTTAATAGCCACCTTGCTAAAACGAGACGCACCCTGGAGTGCCTCCCTCGTGGGCTAGTCGTGACAGGGGAAACATTCAAGCTAAATCCCGTCTTAAGGAGCAGGAGTTGGCGTTCAAGAGGTTTGAAATGGAAAAACTGGCCACGCTGCTCTGGTTGGCGTGATGTAATCTGCCTTCCAGGGCGAGGAAAGCGAGGCTGAGGAGCGCCTGGGCCGGGCGGGACCTGCCCACCGAGTAGTCTTCGGTGCCGGGCTCCACGTGGAGAACCCGCGCCAGGCCTTGGAACACGGAGGGCCCAAGCGCGCTGTGCAGCGAAGGCAGGTCCTCTCTCCTCCCCCCAAAATCGACCACCGGGCCCAGACCCGAAGGATCGCGAGGCCAACCCCAGCCCGACGCCGCCTCCTCCTGCATTTTCTTGTCAGACGCTTCACACTCTTCCCGTTAGTCTTCCTACTCACACCTCCGCTTTCCTCGCCTTCCTTTCTGCTCTGCCGTCGTCCGCGGGCTTCCTCCCTCCAGAGCAGCCCCAGGGTGACGGGGTCGTTGAACCTGACCCGGGAGAAAACCGCGAGACAGCTGCGGAAAAGAAACGGATTGAGGAAGAAGTAAACACTACCCTTTTACACTCCCCCACCCAGACGTGTTCGTGTTTGATAGGTAATTAAGATCAGTCTTTCGGGCAGTTGGGGTAATCATATCACAGTCGCCTGTGTTTTAAAGACTCGTTTTACGTGCTTCCGTCACAACACCCCCTAAAGCCTCGTTACTGGAGATGCTCGTCTTGTAGGTCCCGCGCCTCGGTTTGTGTCTGTGCCCCTCTTTTTAGGCTTGTCACTTCAACATTAGTCTGTCCTTCGGTTGGGAGTGTCTTCTGGGAATACCAACAATCCTAAAACAGGCCAGCTGTGGGAATCACAGAATGAGCTGTGGCTGGTCTTCACAGGTTTATTATCAATTCAGAGTCAACACTGAGCACTTCAGAAACATCTGTGTGCGCCTGATTCTCCCTTTCAGAGTGAGTTCTACTGCGCTGTGGGGTGGCGCGGTCGGCTGGCTAGAGCACTGTCCTGTCCACTGAAAGATTTCGGGTTCCATCCCTGGTCGGGGAGGGGGGCGGAATACCTAACTTGTGGGTTCATCCCCAGTCAGGGCAGTCTGTCTGTCTGTCTGTCTGTCTCTCTCTCTCTCTCTCTTCCCGTCTCCCGGCCTTCCTTTCTTCCTCTCTCTCTAAGAGCAATAAGTACATCCTAAAAAGCAATAAAAAAAGTTCTATTAAGTCAAGCCGCAGTGTTATAAAGCATTTTAGAATTATTATGATTTTTAAATGTAGAGAGCCTAGTTAATTTCCCTACATAAATTTTGGAGATAGTGGGCAGCTAAAAATGAAAAACTAAAAAAAAAATAATAATACACACAAGCTATCCTTTATCCCAGTTGTTTCCAGCAGTTGTATCAATTAGAGCCTTTTCTCCATGGACTCCATATTCTGAGATTTTAAGAATTGATTACACTTATTTCTCTGGCTGGTGTGGCTCAGTGGACTGAGTGCCTGCCTGCAAACCGAAAGGTCACCAGTTCAAGTCCCACTCAGGGCACGTACCTGGCCAGGTCCCAGTAGGGGGCATGCAAGAGGCAACCAATGTTTCTCACCTTCTCTTTCTCCCTCCCTTCCCCTCTCTCTAAAAGTAAATAAATAAATGTTCTTTTAAAGAATTACACTTATTAACAAATTTTATTTATTATTGGGTCAGGATCTTAGAATTGTAGGGCTGTCATAACTTTTAAATCATAATTCAACTTGCATGTAATTTACAGATGAGTCTAAAGCTCAGAGAGGTTAGGGACTTGCCAGAGATCATACTGTTAGTGGCAGAGCCGACACTACTACATGGGCTAGGAGAAAGAGAAGAAACCTCCACAGGACACCGTGTTGCATGAAAATGGGACTTGAGAGGCTCAGCCAGTACTTCATGTTTGGCCTCCCGAAAGTTAGTTAAGGGTTTTGCTGGAGTGAGGCCTAAGCATCACTCTATAGCTACCACTGAAGGCAGTCCAAGTGATCAGGCATGGGAAATCCCTGACTCTAGGGGAAAAAAAAGGAATAAAATGGGGATCTATGTAGGTCTACAAGGTAAACCTGGAATTGTGAAGTAATAGGTGATAAAGGTTGAAACTAAGTGAAAGAAAATGCCAATTTAGTACTAGCTTAGGGTTTATGCCTTTTTCAAAATTGTTCTATAAAGAATCGAGCTCAAATATTTGCAAAGCAAGAAAGAAAATTGGTAGGTGTATTTATATGTTTATATTATTAATTAAAGTATTATTTCTTTGTTTTTCTCGAAGAGACACAGATGGCCACCTCACAGTTCCAGTCTTCAGCTTCAACTCTCAGGACCTGCTTTATAAGAAATCTCTGCCTCAGAAGGTATTAATTGACTCAGGATCATCTTTGTCCCTCTTCCTGTGTCTACTTTCCAGTCCCTGGATCTCATTTCTTTCTCTTTAATCTCTCCACCCCCTGCTATCTCTGTTCTTAAGAATGGAGTGATCCTTTTCTTAAGTGGTAGCCGCACTGCTATGTCATCACCTTGTGGCAAAAACTACCCTTCCAGTCTCAGGGACTTTGATTATTTATATACTGCCTATTTACTGTGTCCATTTTTCCTGTCTTCTCCCAGGGACTTCCATGAGATACTAACTACTGATTGCTAAGAGGTTACAACTGTTTTTATCACCATAGCCTGCCGATATTCTGTTCTGCCTGCATATCTTGATTAGTCCTACCTCCTGTTAGAGAATTTTTGGCCCCCTGAGCCTTTCCCAGCCCACTGGATGTGTTTATTTTAGTCTTCTCCAGGGATGCCTCAGTTCCGAAGTGCTGGCCTCCTCATTCAGCAGTTAAGGGGCTCCAGGCCCTAGCAATGAGCTTTATTTCCTCTCCTAGCTTCCACACACTAGTCTCCAGACAAGTCCTATTTCCCACAGTTACTATGTATCTTCTTGATTGCATGCTCAGTTTAATGTGACTCTGTCTATGCAAAATGCACTCTCTTCTCACGCCAGCTACATCTCTTCAGCCTTCAGCTTAAATGTCCCCTCTATAGCCTGTCTTGCCCAACACTTTTGCAAGAAGGAACTTATTTCTCTTTTGAACTCCCATAGCACTTTTAAAAATGAATTGTTTCCCCCTTCTATTTCACAAGTAATACATATTTATTTTTAGACACTTAAAACCTGCCAATAAGCAAAACAAAAAAAAATTAATTATTAAAACTCCTCCCAACCACAGGGATGGTTACCAGGAGGGAGAGGGTGGGGGTGGAAGGGGAAGGGGAATACTTATATAGTTGATAACATTGTGATAAGTTTACATGGTGACAGATGATTCCTAGAATTAGTGGGTGATCACTGAGGTATAAAATATCAAGCCCTGGCCAGGTAGTTCAGTTGGTTAGAGATCATCCCGATAGGCCAAGGTTGCGGGTTTGATCCCTGTTCAGGGCACATACAAGAACCAACCAATGAATGCATGAATAAGTGGAACAACAAATTGATATCTCTCTCTCTCTCTCAAAATAAATAATTTTTAAACAAATAAATAAAAATGTTGAATCACTATATTGTACACCTGCAACTAGTATAGTCAATGTAAGATTCTATACCAACTATTCTTAAATAAAAAAATAAATTAAAAAAAAAAGAAAAAACTTCTATCCCCAGAGATTACCACTCTGGGGGTTATTCATTTTGGTGAATAGCCATGTGGATATTCCTCTATGGCTCTTTTTTTCTTTTTTTTTAATTTTAATTTTTTATTGTTATTCAATTACAGTTGTATGCCTTGTCTCCCCATCCCTGCACCGCACCACAGCTGAACCCCCCTCCCTCCCCCACCTCCACCCTCCCCCTTGATTTTGTCCATGTGTCCTTTATAGTAGTTCCTGTAATCCCCTCTCCTCACTGTCCCCTCCCCACTCCCCCCAGACCATTGTTAGATTGTTCTTAACTTCAGTGTCTCTGGTTATATTTTGTTTGCTTTTTTCTTCTATTTATTATGTTCCAGTTAAAGGTGAGATCATATAGTATTTGTCCCTCACCATCTGAGCATAATGCTTATTTCACTTAGTATAATTCTCTCCAGTTCCATCCATTCTGTTGCAAAGGGTATAAGCTCCCTCTTTCTCTCTGCTGCGTAGAATTCCATTGTGTAAATATACCATAGTTTTTTAATCCACTCATTTGCTGATGGGCACTGAGGTTGCTTCCAGTATTTGGCTATTGTAAATTGTGCTGCTATGAACATTGGGGTGCACAGGTTCTTTTGGATTGGTGTTTCAGGGTTCTTAGGGTATAATCCCAGCAGTGGAATTGCTGGGTCAAAGGGCAGTTCCATTTTTAGTTTTCTAAGGACATTCCATACTGTTTTCCACAGTGGCCTCACCAGTCTGCATTCCCACCAACAGTGCACGAGGGTTCCCTTTTCTCCGAATCCTCTCCAACATTTGTTTGTGGATTTGTTTATGTTGGCCACTCTGACCGGTGTGAGATGGTACCTCATTGTGGTTTTAATTTGTATCTCTCTGATGGCTAGTGATGCTGAGCATCTTTTCATATGTCTCTGGGCCCTCTGTATGTCTTCCTTGGAGAAGTGTCTGTTCAAGTCCTTTGCCCATTTTTTAATTGGGTTGTTTGTCTTCCTGGAGTGGAGTCGTGTGAGTTCTTTATATATTTTGGAGATCAGGCCCTTGTCTGAGGTATCGTTGACAAATATGTTTTCCCATACTGTTGGTTCTCTTTGTATTTTAGTGCTGTTTTCTTTAGCCATGCAGAAGCTTTTTATTTTGATGAGGTCCCATTTGCTTCTATGGCTCTTTATTTAGACATTTTTAAAATTCCTCACCCAAGGATATGTTTATTGATTTTAGGGCAGGGAGAGCGAGAGAGAGATACACGGAAACATCAGTGTGAGACAGAAACATCGATTAGTTGCCTTCTGTATGCACCCACCCAGAGATCAAACCCCCAATCTAAGTATGTGCCCTGACTGGGACTCAGACCCGCAACCTTTGATGCATGGGACAATGTTCCAACCAACTGAGCCACCTGACCAGGGCTAGACATTTCTTATGATGCAACTTCTACATTTTATGAAAGTACTTATGTACCTATCTTATTTTCTTAAATTGGATTCTCCTTGAAGGCTGTAACTATTGTGTATATCACTTTGCAGAGTTGTCTTGAAGATATAGAAAATCAAACATGTTTATTGAAGGAATAAGAAAATGAAACTCAGAGAAAGGTTCACTTTTCATTTCCTGGAAAGCAATACTAATTTGGAGAAATTTTCAAAATGTTGGGAAAAAAATGAAATTTCAAAAGTGATGGAAAGATAAAACCTTTGGAGCAATATTTTATTTACTTATTTATTTATTTTAGAAAATATATGAAGAAATCACCTAACTCCATGATAGAGTTTATTTCTATGAATAAGAAAAACTGTTAAAGCTAACAGAGAAATTGTGACATAGTGCAATGAACACTGAGCTTGGAGGCAGATAATGTAGACTCACAAACCTGCTCTGTCACTGACTAGCTCTGTAACAATAGATGATTCACTGAACCTCACTAAGCATATTTTTCTCATGTCAAAAAGACAGTACTTCCTGAGATTAATTCAAACATTAAACAGGATAATGCAAATTAATGTGCTTTATGTAGCATAAAACTCTATGCAAATATAGTGATTACTATTATTATTAAGAGGTAAGAGTGATGAATTGCATCACAAGGAACAAAAGCAGAAAAATTACAGGTGAGAATACTTATAAATGATCAAAGCCACAAGCTGTCCTGGAAGAAAATTGTCCCAAAGGAAATTCAGTTAAGAACAGGAATAGGTCAGAAGGAGGAGAAATGAAAGATTAAAACTGGGAGAAGAATTGGAACTGACTTGAGTTGCAAAGATTCAATGTATCATCAAAAGGAGTAATGAGACCAAAGGAAAGAAATTCAGTGGCTAAAGACAGCAGAACCTCCCACAGCACACTAACAACTTCATATTATCAGCTCCATCAGATGAATCCTGACTCACCTGTGTTGGAGCAATTGGTGCAGCACAGTGGTTAAAAACATGGGCCTTGAGTTGGCTAAACCTAGGGTTACACATCTGTCACTTGTTAAACAAAGAGCCCTGGAGTAAGTTACGTATAACCTCTCTATACCTGTCTCCTATTCTGTAAAGTGGAAACAATAGAAATTACCATAGGATTGGGTGAGGACTAAATGAGGTACAGTCTTTGACCATTAGTTAATGTTCAGAAATGTTATTACTCCACGAGAACTGAGAAAACTTTTTCTATTTGAGGATCAGGAGAGTACTGGAAAAGTGAGGAAAGAGGGATGCTCAAGGAGAGACTTGGAACCCAAATAGAATGGAAATTAATTCAGCTTTAGCTATCTCTCTAGAACACTGTATCAAGTGTCGAGACCCAGAGAAAGACTTAAAAAGACAACTTAAAAAGACAATGATGAGGAATATGCTTTAACCCTGTGTGAAGCTAAGAAATGTGAAGCTACATTTATGACATAAATTCATAGAGTCATGACATGATATAATGAAGTCACAGTTCAATTCCTGTGCTGTCTTGAATCCCTGTTCTACCTCATTTTAACTGGTCTTCTTAGACAATTACTAATCCTTCAAACTTCAGTTGTCTCATCTGAAAAGTGAGGTTATCAGTAGCTACCAAAGCAAGCTATTGTGAAAATAAAAATATTTCATGCAAAGAACCTGGCAGTGGGGCTAGCAGTTTCTGAAACATTGATTCTCTTCCCCCTATAAGATCATCTAAATCATCCAAGGAACTACTGTTTTATCTCTTATAATATCTAGCCTAGTGTCTTGCTTGAAATGGGGTTTTCAATAAATAGTACTTAGATTGAATTGCATCTGTATTAGAAGCGATCTTGGAAGCCATCTAAACTAACTTCCTGCTCTATGCAGAAACGCTCTAAGCAATGGCCGTCTACCCTCCTCCTCCACGTGGAGACTGCTGGTAGGCTTGCTGATGCCAAGAGGACTGCCTGCAGGACTTGGTATGTCTAACAAAACGGCATTCACATACTGTATGTAAGTGTGCTTCCCTGTTAACATCACCCACTTGCTTTCATCCTGTCCTTTGAAACGACACATGGAACAAACCTTTTCCCACATTCATGGGACAGCTCTTCAGCTGTTTGAAGATACCATTGATATTTTCCCCTCCACTGCTCCGAGTTAACTCTCTTCCTATAGTCAACTCACAGATAACTATCAACACCACCATTCAGGTTGCATGTGACCCTGTTGGAATGTGGCATTTATACTTAAACACTGTGCTAGAGTTGAGAACACAACCCTATGGGAAATGCCCGGATCAGGCTAACACTAGCAGGTAATAGAAATAAGGGCCGATTGGAATAGTCCCTAACACTGAGGTGATTTAACACCTGATTGAGAAGAAACCACCTTCCAGATGAAGCTTGCATTGTAAGCATTCTTTAAGTTACTAGAGCTTTTCAATAAATTATGATAAAAATTACATCTTACGTATACTCTTACATATGCAAATTTAAATAGACAAAGGAAAGGAATGACAATTCACAGAAGTATGAAAAAATATAAAGAAATGTTTTAGTTCACTCGTATTCAGAGAAATTCAAATTAAAACAACAATAAGGGAGTTTTTTCTGCCCATCAGAATGTCAAAAATTAGAAAAATGTAGATACCAAATGCATGTGAGGATGTAGAAAGACAAGAACTCTCCTGCATAGCAGGTGAGAGTCTGCTCCAACCACTCTGGAAAGCAATCAGCCAATATCTAATAAATTATGCGCATACCCAACAACACCACTCCTGGGTGTGTCCAAGAGAAATTCTCATATAGGTCCATCATGGCCTTGATTGTGGCAGCTAGATGTTGAAATCGATCTAAGCATCTGTTGCTAGGGGAATAAGTAAATAAAATGTGGTGGATGCATATTGCATTATCCAGATCACAAAGGGTTGGCTTGGGTTTGAAAATCAGCTAATAGGACAGCTCAGACACAAGTCAAGGTTGTTACCACTTCAGTTCTCTAATAAATTAGCAAACAAGTGAAGCAAAGAATGACTTTTCTAGTTCCTCACAGAAACAGGCTAAATTATAATGACTAGTACAGACCATTTAGAGGGAAGAAATTTGTCTAATGAGCTCATAGTCAGGACTGTTTTTGTAGGATTTGGCCTGGGGAGGGTCTGGATCAGCCTTCAAGAGCCTACCATCTACCACGTAAGAAAATTCTGTTGTACAGAGAATTGAGCCTGTAGCATCTGTCCATGGCCCATCCCACGTGCTATAAAATACTGTGTAACAGTATTAAGCTAATAACATGCTGCTCATACAGCAACATGAAGAACTGAACCAAAGGAAACAAAATGATCTGTAGTACAATGTCATTCCTGTAAATTAAAAACACACAAAACTATTCTTTATGAAGTTTCATACATATTTAATAAAATGCCTCAAACACATTAGAGGGGGAACCTATGGAGAAGGAAGAAGGGAAAAATATGAAATGAGATAAACTGAGCAGGACCTGGCACAGATTAAAAATGTCGGTGGCTAGTGTGCTAAGAAACGAGGATGATTAACTCAGTGCTCTCTCTGCCTCCCAGATCTAAATTTTTAAACAAAACAAAAGTGAGGAAGGGATTAAATAGTACATGGAGATAGAGGAAATTGATATTGGTACTCCTTATATATGCCAGAATAATAGAAAAGTGAGAAAAAAAAAACTTGATTTGGTTTGATAAAAAGAATACAGATTCTAGCTGGCTGTTTTTATGCCCAATTGCCACATAACATAACAAGAGTTATGCCAATTTAAAAGTTTGCGACAGACTTACTTGATCACATTGATTTGATCATGGAAGCTCAGACTTCCTGGAATCGTCTGTTCACGAAGCTTGGTGCTCAGCTCTCACCTGTCAGCCCTTGCCCAACCCTGTCTGGTTCCAGCTCTTTGGACTAAACACGCAGTTATTTGCAGGCTGCCCCACCTCCTTCCTGGAGCCAGAGATAGGGTAGTAACTCAGGGTGTCAAAAGCCTTCATGCTACATGCCAATTGATTTAGACACTGCCAAGATAATACCTGAGCACAGCCATCTCTATTGTCCAAAATACCCCCAAAAGGAAGCCAGACCCTTGTAACTCATACATCCAGAGTTCCACTGCCTTTTGTCCTGCCTCAGGGCACTGGTGTCCCTGACAGCCAAATGGAGATCCTGTTTCTTTGCCTTGTTCCCACTAGGGCCAGTCTCCTACCCTTCACTCATATTCACTCACTTCCTTGGATAATGGACATTTTCCAGATCTGTGGCCGCCCAGCATTGAATGGACTTCCTTTAACAAGAAACTCTCCACCACCAGTTTTCAGTATTCAGAGCCTTCCTCCCACTATAGTCCCTTTCTCAGCTCTCACCTCCCATTGAACCCCCAAACACACAGCTAGGCTGTGGAGACATGAGCTGGGCCCTACCAGTCTGATGCACCAGCTCAAAACCTTGACACAGGGGCAAATGATACAAAGGAAGGGACCCCCTGGAGCATGTACTGAGAAGGCAATAGGGTACAGCAGCAGCGTGTGGTTTCCAGGGCACCTGTGTATAATATAATATAGGTTATATTATATTTAATAACATAATCCCCAGAGCTGGATGGCATCCCAGGTCCAGCACAGTTGTGCTTCAGGCTGTAGAATCTCTTTGGTTTCTAGTGGGGACAGTGATGGCCCCATTGTTTGGTCTCAACAGACTGCATCTGTGTCCTGTCTCTGCCCACCCCCCTAATTCTTAACCCTGGTTATCCAGTCTTCCCAGTATTTACTTCCTGCATCTATTTGCCAAAATTGGTTTGCGTTGCAGCCAAGACCACTGACTGACATACTTATTTCCAGTAGAACTTCTAGGGTGACTCCAGCTTTGCCTGACATTCCCACTGTGTCCACTTTCTCTTTCTCATTTTCTGCTGACCTTGCCACTTGGACCTGCCATACTCTGCTCAGTCTCAGCCCCCATCTTCCAGTCTCTCTCCCAAGACTGCTGTACATTTGATCCCTCTTCCCCGTGTCTCCACTACCCACCTCTGTCCCCTCCCTAGGACTCAGGCATCCTGTGCTCCCAGCCTATGCTGAGGCCTAGAGAGCTGGGCAGTTGTCCTAGCCCTGTCATGATGATGGGGGGGAATCCTCAGATTCTAGATGGAAGGGTCACCAGGAGGAAAGAGGAGCATAGACAGAGAGATGGGAGTGTAGCAGACATCTTTCCTATTTGTAAAGATTTTATTTATTTATTTATTTTTAGACAGAGGGGGAGGGAGGAAGAGAAGAGAAACATCAATGTGTGTTTGCCTGTCACTTACCCACTATGGGGGGGGGGGGTGGCCTGCAACCCAGGCATGTGCCCTGACTGGGAATCGAATCAATGACCCTTTGGTTTGCAGGCTGGCACTCAGTCCACTGAGCCACACCAACCAGGGCCTTATTTTTATATTTTATCTAATAATACAAGTTGTCATTTACTGAGTTCCTGCATTGTGCTGGCCCTTTACTTGCATGCCTTCACATTAATACTTTGAGGTAGGGACTACTACCATATAATCCCCATTTCCAGATAAGGAAACAAGAGTTTAAGCAAGTTAAGAGGGGTGGAATGAGATGATGCCTTGAATCTCCTTCAAAATAACTGGAGGGAGGAGAGATGAGTAGGATGTAGAAGAAACAAGATTGTCCATGAGTTGATAATTATAAAAGCTGCATAATAGGTATATGGAAATTTATTATACTACTGTGTCTAATTTGCTCATTTGAAAATTTCCATAATTAAAAATGTGTTTTGTTTTCTTTAAAGTTGGGAAGCTTGATCAAAGTCATACAAGTAATAAGTGTGATAAGGTTGGGTTTGGATTCCAGGCCCTCCTGACTTCAGTGCCTGTTCTTTTAACCTCTACACTGGATTCCTTCCCAACGTGCCTAAAAAGACCTAAGAGGAGCAGATCAGTGATTTTCAGAGGGTTCAAAGGGGATGCAGAGGCCTCCTGACTAATTTCTGCTCCTCTTTTCCAGGCACAGTACGGTAAGGATCAATAGCGTATGGCCAGATGTTAATTCCCCATGCCTAGAGCTTATTATAAAGATGCCCTCATTTTCTCTGCCTGCTTCTGAGTAGGTGCAGAAGCAGCCCATAAGAGTCTTTGGCAGCCAAAGTTTTCTAAAAACACCCAGGCAACAGCTGTCCCTGTGCTGTCACCTGACTTGCCAGGCCCTGAGTCAGCACCACTCCCCCACCCAGCCCCCACTGCTGAGCCAGATCCGACTTGCCCTTTCACGGCTGGGCTGAACCTGCTGTTGGGCCAGCCCAGCCCCGCCCTGTCCCAGCATATTCCTCAGTGGGTGACTTTTTGCTCCCTTATTCTTGCCTGGGTACCCACCCTTGCACTGCCCTTGTCATCCAAAACAGCAATCTGGAGCCTGAACCTTGAGCTCTGAGGGGAGCTGGAAGACCACCTCCACGCTGTCGGAGATGGAGACAGGGCTCTGGAATCCATCCCTGGGTAGAAAGGATGAGTTGGGCACCAGTGTCTCTTACCATCTGCCAGGGAAAACCTTCCTTCTCTAGTAACTCTGGGATTTGGTTTTGGAGAAAAGCAGAAGAAAATATAAAGATGCTGCCTACCTCCCTGTACAGTAGTAGTCCCTAGGCTCAAGCCCAGAAGGGACCAGACCTGGGGCAATATGGAGACTAGTTCTTCATCTGTGTTTCTGTGGAGAAACTCTCATAGGTCCTCTTATCACATTTTTTTCTTGGTCTAGACGTGAAGCTAGAGTAAGTTCTGACAAGACCTATGTTCCAGGTGTTGGTGCACACCGACAGGACTGGAGGATGCAGACAGTGGCCCCTTGCTAAGAGACGAAGGTTAGCTTTCTCCCCAATGCCAGCTCCATCCCTCAGGCCTCTAGGCCAGCCTGCCTGGATCCTGGTCCTGCCACTTAGGTGTGTGTGACCTTGGGGCAATAACTAACTTCTGTGGGCTTCAGTTTTTATCTTCTGTAAAGTAGGAATAAAATACCTACCTGGCAGGGTGGTTGCAAGAGTCAGACAAAATGGTGCCTGGATAGCACTTAGTAAGCACACAACACCCATCAACTCCCTTCACCTTGCCTTGGGATTAGCTCCTGCTCAAACTGGACTGATATCAAAGCTTTCAGACCTGAGACCAGGGTCTGCCCCAGTTCCCATGTGTTGATTCTGGGCCCTCACACCTCCTTCCCCATTGACTCCCACATGGGCCAGTTGTTTTCTCATCATCTGCCAGCCCAGACCATACTACACTGTCCTAACTTCATGATTCTACACTCTGAATTTGTCCCCTTGGCCACCCCCACACAGTTGCACCTGATTATTTCTGTGTATCCCCTCACTAATTCATTAGCTGCTTCTTCCCTTTCTTGAGCTTTCAAAACTCCTGAATGTGAGTATTCCAGGGCTCCTTCTCCCAGCAGCATTTTCTGTGCATATCCACTGCCATGAGTCTCCTGCACCCAATTAAACAGCTAGCTCCTCCCTTCTCTCCTCCTAGCTCCCTAGCCAAGGGAAGGGTGTGACAGCTCTCTTACCAGGATCAAGGCTTTGTCTAAGCATGTCAGCTTTTCTTCCCTATGAAAAATCCGATTGGGAGCCGCAGTCAGGACAATACTCCTGGCATGGCTTGACCTGGTCTGGTGGAAAGGACCACCACTTCTCATGGGGTGCATATGTTCTGGAGTTAATGTAACCTAAGTATGTATTAGGACTTTGGCAACTATGTCCTACGGTTGCTCTTTTAGGCTTGTAGCCAACTAGAAATCCTAGACCTTTATTCACAAACTGCAGGTGTCTTCTAGATGTTACTTTGTACTGTGACAGTGGGTTTTATAAGATCTAACTTTAGTATAAAATCTATTTATCTCTACTAAATATCACTTTGTTGTCATGGTTACTATTTTGGTTCTTTAATAGATAAATTGTAGGAAAAAATCACAGAAGTGCAGCTTGTAGAATAAAAGAAACTTAATGATATATCAACCAATTGCAATGTGTAGGTTTTGTTTGGACCCTGATTTAAACAAATAAACTTATATTTACATAAAAAATTATATTTATGATACAATTGGAAGTTTGAACAATGGATATTTGATGATGTTAGTGAATTAGTTAATTCTTTTTAAGTGTGATAATAGTTTTGTTTTTAGCAAGTAGGGTGTCTGAGATTTGCTTCAAAATAAAATAAGGGAGGGGAAGTTAGTGGGGGTATAGAAGAAACAAGATAGGTTGTGAGTTGAAAATTGGTGAAGCTGGATGACTAGTACACAGGGTTTCTCATACTATAATGTTCACATTTGTTAATGTTTGAAATTGTCCAAAATGAAAATTATTTTTTATCTTGCCTCTGTCATCCAGTGTATTAACTGCTCTTAGTCCTGTACCCTCACTCCATATGATTTCTACATCTATGTCTACATAGTTAGTAAACAGGCCAACCAGGTCAGAACTCAGAGCAGATCTCTGTGCCCCACCAGGATCCACTATGTTGACCCATCAGTCAGTCCCCTTTGGAAACGGCTGATCAGTGAACCACAACTCCACCTACCTCATTTGTCCAGTCTTTGTTTACAAGGATCACATGAAAGACTTCTCTAGTTCCTTGCGAAACTAAACATGCAAAATTTCAAGCATTATCTCTATCTGCCAACTTTTGCAATCTATTTTTGGGGGGATGAAATTAATTTTAATAATATACTTTATATAATCCAATATATCCAAGGTATTATTTCAACATAAATGCTAGTTGCATTTCAGGTAGGTACTCAGTAGCCACATACCTAGATGCAATCCATTTTTGTAAATTAAGAGTTTGATCCATTTGTTCTAACGGAATTGCTGTTGGTTCCAAGTATTCATCTTTGTTTTTCAAAATACCCAAAGGTCACTTGCTTTAAATAATCCAATTTGGAAATTTATAGCATCAACAATAACTCACTATAGTTTGTCCCTTACCGTAATGTCAGGCCAATCACATGTCCGTGGCAACACAAGTAACCTAGGCCACAACTGTCAAAGTCTAATCCCGATTTTTGTTGGGAAAGGCATTGTCCTTCCCTGCTCAGTTGGAAGGCTGTGAGCCTGTAGGCACCAGTGGCCATCTTGTCACCTCTTGGGGAGAGTCTGCTCGAGAAAAAAGCCAACACAGAGGAAGCAGAGCTGAGGAATGGGAAGAAAGGGATGGAATTACATCATTTGAGCCTCCAGATTTAGCTATGCCTAAAGCCAACAACCCCTGTAATTTTGGCTATGTGAGCTAACATACTTTATTCTTTTCTTAAACCAGTTTAAGCTGAATATGTGTCCCTTGCAAAAGAAGTCCTGACTAATACAGTGTGTGTGTTATTGGTTGAGCAATGCATAGTCTAAAATGTTCTATTTTATACAACGATTTTTGTATTATCATATTGTGTACACATTATTCTTATAACAACTTTATTGAAGATATAATTCATATATCTAAAGTTCACTTATTAAAGTGTACAATCCAATGGGATTTTTTTATTTTTATTTTTTACACATTTTAAAAAAGATTTTATTTATTTATTTTTAGACAGAGGGGAAGGGAGAGAGAAAGAGAGGGAGAGAAACATCAATGTGTGGTTGTCTCTCATGCGCTCCTCACTGGCCCGCAACCAGGCATGTGCCCTGACTAGGAATCAAACCAGTGACCCCTTGGTTCACAGGCCAGTGCTCAGTCCACTGAGCCACACCATCCAGGGCCAATCTAATGGTTTTTGTATATTCACAGAATTGTGCAACTATTACCACCATCATATTTTAGAGTATTTTCATGCCCCCAAAAGAAACTGTATCCATTGCCATCATTCTTCAAACTCCATTCCCTGACCTTCCTTTAACCCCTAACAACCACTAATCTACTTTCTGTAGATTGCCTATTCTGGGCATTTTATACAAATGGGATCATATAATATGTGGCCTTTGTGACTGGCTTTGTTCACCTAGCATAATGTTTTCAAGGTTTTGCATCTTGTAGCCTGAATCAGTACTTTATTCCTTTTATGGATAAATAATATTTCATTCTATAGATATACCACATTTTGTTTATATATTAATCAATGGTGTGCATTATGTTGTTTCTAATTTTGTCATTATAAACTATGCTGCTGTGAACACTTAGGTACAAGGTTTTGTGTGGACATGTGTTTCTGTTCTCTTGGGTACATACCTAGGAATGGAATTGCTGAGCCATATCTTAACGTCATGTTTAACTATTTGAGGAACTTTCAAACTATTTTCCAAAGTGGCTATGCCATTTTAAATTCCTGCTAGCAATGTTTAGAGATTTGCTCTACACATTCTCAGCGACACATGTTATTGTCTGTCATTTTTATTTTAGCTAGCCTAGTGGTTTTAATTAGCATTTTCCTAATGGTGAGCATCTTTTCATGTGCTTATTGCCACTTGTATATCTTCTTTGGAGAAATGTATTGTCAAGTTTTTTGCACAGTTTTGAACTGGGTTGTCTTTTTAATTAGTAAGTGTTATTTACATATTCTGGATACAGATATATGATTTGCAAATATTTTCTCCCACCCTATGGGGTTTCTTTTTACTTTCCTGATGATATCCAGTCAAGCACAAATGTTTTAAATTTTGAAAGAGTCCAGTTTACCGTTTTTTTCTCTTTCTCTCACTTGTGCTTTTGGTATCATATCTAAAAAACCAGTGCCTAATCCAAGGTCAAGAAGACCTCATTTACTCCTGTGTTGTCTTTTAAGACTTTTATGGTTTTAGCTCTTACTTTTAGGTCTATACTCCATTTTGAGTTAATTTTTAATATGGTATGAGTTAGGGGTTCAACTTCATTCTTTTGCATATGGCATCACCTGTTGTAGTCTTTCCCCCACTAATACAACAATATTTTTGTAAACATCTTTTACTTAGAACAATATTAATGTGAGTTTACATTCGCTGAGCACACCCTGATTGCTGTGTCAGCAATGTTGCATACTGGAGATTGAAGAGGAGTAGGATTTTTCTGTGGGTGATTAAACATTTGACTATAGAGTATAATGAATATGTATACAGTGACGTCAACATGTTGACATGCATTATAATCATCTGTGGAAATCTTTTTAAATGGGAGTTCCCAAGGCTCACCCCAACCTACTGCATCAGAATTTCCTGGCAATAGTCTATCTCTTATCACTCGGACTGGGAGAGCCCATATGGTCACATAATTCACCCTCTTATTTTTAATTGGTAATATAACCAGAAGGTGGTTGGCATTTAGGCTTACTCCCTGTGCCCATCAAGGCCAGACTGAGCACTTTGTTTGCATCCCCCCAATACATTCAAATGCAGCAGTACTTATGACTAATAAGATTTTACTGAGGGCTTCACGGGAAGATGGAGAAGAGGATTAATTACATCACACATCACAAAGCAATACTTAATTAGGTCCCTCCGTTTGACTAGCTAGTCCTGTTCTTCCTCCAAAAGTTTTCTCCCTTGCTTCCATATTGCCAGGTCTCTTCTCTTCATCCCTCCTACTACACAATGTCTGAAATTTCCTTCTCCCCCAAAACATCAAGCCATGATCTCAATTTATATACCACATTCAACAAAACAAAAACACAATAGCTACTTGAAAAGCAACAGACTATTTTTCCTCAAGCATCCTCTTTGAGAAAGTGGAGAGGTGTTTCAGTTCATTTCATGGTCATAGAGCCATACCGGTAACAAATATTTCCTGAAGGCTTATTAAGAACCAAACACTGGGCTAAGTATCTCACAAAATGACTTACTTAATGTCATGTAACTCATTAGTGGTAAATCTGGAATAAAACTTTATTATAAGGGTCAGAGCTCAATTTCTGAGCCACTCATATTCATAGTCTCCAGTTTCGTTGGTTAACAGCCCTGTGGGATGCATGGAAAAGGTAGAGTATTTCACCTGCTAGAGATAGAGAAATTGAGGTACAGTGACACCGAGTGACTTTGTCACTCAGATAGTGGAAGGTTTTGATCTAAGGTCTAGAATTGCTTCTCTTTAGCAGGGTATGTGAGATTGTGGCTAAAATCTCATTGGGAAGCCACAGTGGAAAATGTAACCAATAAAGGCCATTGTGTAATCCTGGACACCGTGACGTGACCTCAAACCTAAAGGACTGAAGCGTTACGACCAATAGGGAGCACTGAGAAGGGAGAGTAAGAGAAGACAGACTGTTAGTGTTTCTCCCACAGTGACAGGAAAAGATGGCAGTATTGGGCAAGGCAGGATCCTGTTTGGCAAGGGACATCTGTTCCCGTGTGAGAAAGTGTGACTCATCAGGGTGCCACAGCTCAGTGACACAGTCTCTTAAGATCTCCCAAGTCCTCTTAGTCCAACTCTGTATTTACCAAACAATTCTCAGATCTACTTGTGGCTTCTGAAGTGCGCCTTCCCACAGAGTAAAAAATGTGCTGACTGGGGTTTCTTCAGACCTATTGTCAATTATATTTTGCTGGATGAATGAATAATGCTGCATCTGGTCTCTCTTTCATGGGTTTGGTTTAGAATGAGTTTATTCATTCAACATTAATTCAACAAATATTTATTGAGTGCCATCTATGTGCCAGGCATTGGTCCAGCCCCTTGTGATACAAGCCAGACAAGAACCCTGTCCTCCTGGAGTGCACAAGCTAATGAGAGGTGACACGTAACAAAAAGGCAAACAAGTCAATAGATAATTTCAAATTGTGATACTTCACACCTAGGGTTACTGAACTCCTTTCTACAGGCTCACTGTATCCCAGGCTCTATGAACCTCCCCCTCTCATCTTCACGAGGCAGACTTAAAGAAGCTTTAGCCCAATTTCAAAGGATTCAGCATAAAATTTCCCCTCTAGTTAGACCTGGACCTTGAGAAGATGTGTTTCAGTGACTAAGATTGAAGACCCACTGACTCTCTCACCACCGTAGCTCTAGTCCCTGGACCCAGCCTTGTTTCTTAGGCCATGACTTGATAACCTCACCCACTTGTTCATTCAACAGATACTTTTTCATTTCTTACTGGGCTCCAAGCATTTTGCTAGGGGCTGGGAATTCGGAAATGATTAAGACATGCCCTCCACTGCCCTCCACTGCAGTTCACATTAATGATTCCTGTGCTTCTCCTATGTGCTAGGAGAGAGGAAAGTTAAGGAGTGCTGTGTGTGCAGAAGAGAGATCCCTAAGTCCAACTGGAGAGAGGGGTGGTCAGGGAAAGCATCCCTGAGGAGGTAGTACTTAGACTGAGGTTATTTTTTAAAGTAATAACAAATACAAAAACTTTAGAAAATACAGAAATGAAGACTATTTAAAGACCCCCCATAAAGACATCACTGATAACAATTTGGTGGTGTGTATCTTCTAGTTTCTTCACTATTTAAGATTAGATTTGAAGAGCAAAGATTTACCTTGACAGTAAAGTCAGGGAGGAAAAAGTATTTGGTAAGGCAATTGTCTTTAAAAAACAGATGTAATGTATAGATAAAGGTCCTCCCCTCCCGCCTCCCTTCCCCGCCACCCCCCACCCCCCACTCCAGGTCCTCCTGGTACTGTGTGGAAAAGTTTCCGTGGAGACCTGAGACAATTCCTGATATAACCGGCATTTGGGGAGGTATGATAAGAAAGGAGATTTGACATCTCCCTCTCTTGCTTCTTCTCAGGTGACTGGTAGGAGTTTTTCCTTAGGAAGAAGAAGAAAGGCTTTAGGGATCCTCACCCAGGGCCACCAGGCCCAGTGGTTCAGATTGTGCCCTGCACCACACTGAAGGAGGCAACATACACAGCCAAACATACTTGTATACTAACTTAAATGAAAACGGGTAGGCAGTTGTAGACATTCTAGCCCTCCCGGCTGGAGCAGCGCCCATCTACTTAAACCCCCACTTGCATTATGCACACAGCTGCACACAGACTTGAGAGCAAAGGCTTGCACACACTCACAGCCAGTGCACAGCCAGACCTGTTTCAAGTGTGCTGTGGTGTACTTGAGGTCTCTTCTCTCACCACCTGTTCCTCTCAGAAGCCCAACTTCTAACATTCACCCTCCCCCAACTCTAAACTTGACATAGTTCACCTAGGAGGCTGGGGGAAGAGGGAAGCAGCAATGGGCTGTGTGTGAGAGAGCAACGGTGTTCCAGCCAGGGATGCTCCACGCTAAGGCGCTAGAAGGCTGCCCTCCACTGTGAGTTGAGCCAGCACATGCCACAGTACAGGTTGTGCAAAAAATATACTAAAAATGTTTTTAACTTGAAGAAGGGGATGCTTTCCCTAATTTGCAGAAGCTAGTGGCAGCTCTGGCCTTCTGCTACACTCCCCTACTCCTCTCTTTACATCTTAACAAGTTGTACAATTTCTGCTTCCTCTTGGGGTTCTAGAAGATAAATTCTGAAAATCAAATTCTCATGTTTCCTGGCCCTGACTGGTGTGGCTCAGTGGATTGAGCACCGGCCTGTGAACCAAAATGTCACTGGTTCTATTCCCAGTCAGGGCACAAGTCTGGGTTGTGGGCCAGGTCTCCATTAGGGGGTGCATGAGAAACAACCACACATTGCTGTTTCTCTCCCTCTCTTTCTCCCTCCCTTCCCCTCTCTCTAAAAATAAGTAAATTAAATATTTTTTAAAAAATTCTCATGTTTCCAAATCTCAGCTAGCACAACACATTAAATAAAGGATATGAAAAGCTTTGAGAACATAAACTACTAGTCAGGCTAGTCAGGGATTGCAAACTCTTATGCATGCTGAAGGCAGAGAGGAGGCAAGCAGTTAATCTACATGTGTAAAGTGAGCCTTTTATTTATTTTGGGTTTTTTGGTCAGCTTTATTGAGGTGTATATTACACACAATACAGTTTACCAACTTTAAATGTACAATGCAATGAGTTTTGACAGATGCAACCACCACCATAATCATGATACAGAGCATTTCTATTACACCAGAAATTTCCTTCAAGGCCCCACTTTCTAGCCCCTGGCATCTACTGATTTACTTTCTATCACTGTTCCTTTTCCTTTTCCAGAATTTTATATAACAAATGGAACCATACATTATATAGTCTTATGCCTGGCTTCTTTCTCTTAACATAATGCTTGTAAGTCATTCATATTGGGCATGTATCAGTAGTGGGTTGTTCCTTTTCATTGCTGAGTAGTATTCCATTACATGGGCATAATACAAATTGTTTATTCATTCATCAGTAATGGACATTTTGGACTGTTTCTGGGTTTGGACTATTTTGAATAAAATTCCTACAAACCTTCATGTACACGTTTCTGTAAGACACTTTCCCCACTTTTTCTTGGGTAAATGTGTGTTTGATTTTATGTGTTCTTTTTTTCTTTGTTATTCACATTGGATAATTTTGACTGATCTATCTCCAAGTTCATGGGCACTTTCCTCTCTCATGTCCATTCAGCTATTAACTTAAGTCCATGCAGTAAATTCTTTATTTCAGAAATTATATCATTTATCTTTGGGATTGCTACTTGGTTTCTTTTTGTTGTTTCTATTTCTCTGATGAGACTTTCAATTTCTCTGCTAACATTTGCATGCATTGAAAACAAGTCTTATTTTACTTTATTTTGAGTAATTATAATAGCTGCTTTAAAATGCTTGTCTATTAGTTCCAACATCTGGTTCATCTCTGAGCTGTGTTTGATTGATTTTTCTCTTGAGAATACGTGTTTTTTCCTCGTCCTTCCTTTGCAAGTTATTTTGGATTGTTAATTTTATGAGTGTTATGAATGCTCATTTGTGGATATTCTAGATGCCATTATTGTGATGATCACTTTTGGTTGGCCAATTTGGCTGGGTCACAGTGCCTAGATATTTTCCAAACATTATTCTGGATGTTTCTGTGAAGGTGTGTTTTGGATAAGATTAACTTTTAAATTGGTGAACTTTGAATAAAGCAGATTACCCTCTGTAAAGTGAGTATATCTCATTCAATAAATTGAAGGCCTTAACAGAACAAGGTCTGGCCTCTCCTGAGCAAGAAGAGATCTGCCAGAAGACTACCTTTAGACTCAAACTGCAACTCTCCCGGGGGCCTCCAACCTGCCATCCTGGCCGGCAGACTTACCAAGCCTCCAGAATTGCATGAATCAATTCCTTAAAGTAAATCTCTTCTGGTTATTTTTCACCAATGACTATTATATCCTTTGATTTCGCAGGTGACATTCTTGGCTAGGCTGAAATAGCAAATCTTGTTTCTTATGTAGCATCTTTGTTCTGGGCTCACATCACTTGTCTTTAGCTAAACTACTTCGATTCTATTCCATGCATGTGTGGTTCAAGCATCAGTCAGAGATATGGGTACATAGGGTTTGGAGCTCTCCTCTCTGGTTCTTTTCTTTCTGAGCTTCCAATCCCTTCAGTCTTCACTGATTTCCTGGCTTCTTTTGTTCTGGTTTTCTAGACCAGAAAAACTGTGTTTTTCATTGTGAACTCCTGTCTGCCTTTGTTGTGAAACACGGGATTCACTTAGCCCTGGGCTAAAAGTCTCAAAGACGAGCAGTTTTCTGTAGAGCTCAGTCTCTCTGCTCCCGTTCACTCTCCTCTCCCTGCACCAGCTGCAGTCTGTTTACCTTTGGCAGGGCTGCTTTGTGTCTGCTCCATGCATGAGTCAGTGCGATCAGTCAAAGAGGTGGGTAGACTGTCTGATTCTGTTCTTTCTTCAGTATCTTTAGGTAGTTCCTTTTGTATTAAATCCAGGTTTTATCATTGTTTTCTGCAGGCATGAGTCATGCAGTAGAGTCTCAATCTATCACACCCAGAGGTGGAGTGTCACTTTTATATTTCTGAAAGTGTCTATTTCATCTTCATTTTTAAAAATATTTTATTTATTCATTTCTAGAGAAAGGGGAAGGTTGGGAGAAAGAGAGGGAGAAAAACATCAACATGCAAGAGAAACATCTTGATCATTTGCTTCTCACACACCCCGAACCAGGGACCTGGCAACCCAGGCATGAGTCCTGACCGGGAATCCAACCAGCAACCTTCTGATTTGCAGGCCAGCACTCAATCCACAGAGCCACACCAGGGAGGGCATCACCTTCATTTTTGAAAGATACTTTGTTCTTGATTGGCTAGCAGTTTTAAAGATGTTTCTTTCCCCAATGTCATTCACTTCTGAACACATTGGTACTGATTGGTACCCAGGCAAAAATTCAGAGACTCCTTGGCAAATCTCCAAGAACTCTCTCTCTCTCCCTCCCTCCCGCTGTGCTGTAGCCTGGAAACTCTCTCCAGCCAGTGAGCTGGGACACTTGTAAGATTCATCTCATTTGTTTCCCTTCCCTCTGGGATCATTGTCCTGAGTCGCCTGTTATCCAGTGTCTTAAAACTCATATACTTTGTTTGAGATGATTAAAGCAGAGGATAAATCTAGATCCTATTACTTAATTGTGGCCAGAAGTACACATTACTTTTATTCTCTTAAATAATCCTTACTATTGAAGCATAGCATACACACATAAAAGTGTACAGATCCTGAGTGTACAGCTTAATAAACTTTCACAAAATAAATACACATGTATAAGCACCTTCCATATTAATAAATGGAATATCACTAGCACCCCTGAAACTTCATGTTCCTTTCTAATCATTTCCTGTCATCCCAGGGTAACCACTATTCTGATTTCTAACACAACAGTACCTGTTTTTGAACTTTATATAAATAAAATCATGTAGTATATACTCTTTTATGTCCAGCTTCTTTAACGCAGCATTGTTTGTTAGATTTGTCCATGTTATTGTGAAGCAGTAATTCATTTATTTTCATTGCTGTGTGACATTTCATTTTACAAATATGCCACATCATTCACCTATTCTGCTGTTGATGGCATTTGACTTGTTTCCAGTTTGGGGCTATTATGAATAGTGCTACTGTGGTGATGTTTGGTCATTTTGTGTGTGTATAACATGCTTGTATTTCTAGGAGGAGAACTGCTGAATCATAGGCTAGGCATCTCCTCTACTTTAGTAGATGTCAGCAAATAGTTTCCAAAGTCCTTATCCCAATTTACAGTCCCACCAGCATTGTATGAGAGTTCTAGTTGCTCCTCATCCTCACCAACACTTGCTATTATGTTTTTTTCATTGTAGCCATTTGATGGATTTTCCTTACATTGCCTTTTATAAAACCCCACTGGCGTAATAAAACTACCAGATGGAAGGAGCTGCAGTGTGCCAGTTTGAGACTCTTGTGTTAAGGTGTTTCTTTCCAATGGCTTTGAGCATTTCCAAAAGCATTCAGTTGTTACATTTGTGTTCATCAACATTATTTGAGCAACATTTAATCTATCTGTTAGATGATTCACTAGGTGAAGAGATGGTGGTAAGAAAGGCAAACAAGGGCATTCTTGGCAGAGGGTGCTATATATGGAAAGGGAGAAAGTCATAAAAGGTGTTGGCTCAGGGCCGCCTGGTACAATTGTGCATGATTCTTGGAGTTGCTGTTCACTCCTTTGTGGGAGTGGCACCTCCAGGAATTGTGTAGTGCACTACCCATGAAGCTATACACAGCAGCCACGCCTGTCATGTTCAGGGATGGTAAGAAATTTGGTGTGACTAGAGGGCAGGGTGGGTAGCGTAGAGGAACAAGAGAAGGCAGATCCAGAGTTGGAGCAATATAACTGACTCAGCCTTTGTTAGAAGCTTACTTTAAAACTCCACCCTACCCCCACCCCTACTAGAAGGAGGATTGTACAAGCTTCCTCCTCTTGTATCCCACAGCCCTCTGAGCCAAGAGGGTTGCCACTGAACTGGGGCCGAGGTGAAACCCAAGTCAGGAAGGAGAAATGCTGAGCATGCTCCAGCTTGTCTTGCTACACAACTTTGTTCTCAAGAAGTTGAGAAAGCAACGCCCTGTCCTTCCTCTGTCTTGGGCTTCCTCTGTTGCCTGCAGCCTCCCACACTCCTCTGCCTGGGAAAACTGGGTAAACCTGGATGGGGAGCTGTGCCCCACCTATCTAAACCCTAGGTTCATATTACCAAGCCACCAGGGGCAGCTTCTGAAAACACAAGAAAATGAAAGGAAAATCCCAGGGTCCCCATGTATCTTCCCATGGCCTGCCAGAGTGAAGGGCATTCCTCTAGAAGAAGGAGACTCTTTGAGTTTATGCTCTTTGTCTCTAAGCCCTCATCACACTTTGTATGTGTGTCTTGTATGCTTGCTAAGGGCGTTAAATGATTGAGGTGGGGGCCCTCCTGTAGGACTACCAGGAACTACCCACCATCTATCAGAGACGGAAGAGGGTCTCTTCTGGAACATGAAGTTCATGTTCAAGTTCTGCCTTCCTTCCAGTTATTTGGACAAGAAAAATATATTCCTTAAAGTAGAAATTGGGGCTGGTGGAAGAGTTCCAGGAAATGGCAGAGTGAGAATCTCTGTTGGCTCTGGTTACAAAGGGAGTAGCTCTGGGGAAATAAGCGGTAAGTTGGCACCTCCCCAAGGAGGAGACAAAAGCCAGGGCAAGGAACCTGGGAAATGCATAGTTGCACCAGAACTTCAGAACAAGTATGTATCATGAGACCAGATGTCAAATGGAGATTTGCGGGCTCTAGTTGTTAACTATGATGTGAGTAGAAACCTTTCTAACCCAGCTAGGTAAACTATTAAATCAACCAAAAGGAATATATTGCACACTTAAAACGTGTTCACTATATCTCATGCCTTATAAGGAGTAGAGAACTGTCCAATACATTGTAATATTCCTAAACAACAAATAAGACCATGGAAGATCACATCTAACTAATTGCTAAGTGATGTGGGACAGCTATATGCTGAAGAGATTCACAGGTACTCAAGAGGCACTAGGTGCTGGAAAAGGTCCAGTTCTCATGGGCCTGGGGAATGAAAAGCTGGCTTTGGATAAACAGTCACAGGCATCTGGACAGGTGAATGGTGTGAGGAAAAGGCAAACAAATCATCATCTTCAAAATCACTCTCATGTCTATTAAATTTTAAAGTTTTCAAAAAATCTTCATAGCCCTGATTTTTTTTTTTTTTAACGTTCCCACCATTTGGCAGAACAGATTCCCACTCATAAGGGAAGTGAGAACTGGAGAGTATCCGTTGATTTTGCTTGCTCAGCAGCCCACTCTCCCATCCTCAGTAGCTAGAACCCTGGTGTTTCTTGGGAAAGCATCTCACTCCACTGTCAGACCAACCAGGGTTCTGGCTTCACCCTTGAGTCCAAGGTGAGCATACTTAGCCCACTACTGGCCACACTAGTTCAGGGATGAGCATGCGATCCAAGCCAGTGAGTGAGACATCCAGAACCTCTGCTGGAACAATTGGGGAGAGAATAAAGCCAACACACAGAGGAAAGCAAAGCCAAGGGACGTTGTTTGGGTCTTCAGATCCAGCTGTACCTGAAGCCAGACTTTTCCTAGGATTTTTCAGAGAGGTGAGCCATTACATTTCCTTCTTGATTTGAGCCAGTTTTAATTTGGTTTCTGTTACTTGCTACTACAAGAGTCCTGACTAATTCAGAAAGATAGACAATATAATTTAATTCAGATAGCTAATCAATGACAGAGAGGGGACCAGAAATAGGTTTATGTGTTTGATCTGGTGCCCTTAGACTAAGTGTAGTTCTTAGAGTGAAGGCAGTATGGGAGAGGATCAAGCATGGTGGGGCCAGCCTGATGCAGCCTGCCTTAAAGACATGCTGGGGAAATTAGACAAGGCAGAGGGAGCCTCCGAAGGGTTTTGACCAACTTAAAGGAGACACGTAAAGAAAATGTTGGGTACTGGCAGTGTTCTGTTTGTTAACGTGGCAAATGGTTATAGCCCCCCATAAACATTCCCTCTAAATTATGCATATGTGTTTGTATGTTCTTCTGAATAAACACATGATACAATGCATAATTTCAAAAAATGGAAAATAAAATAAATAATGTGGAGGTGTGCAGAATGGGATGGAGAAGAGAAACTCTGGAATCAGATGTAGGAAGAAAGCTGATGTAGAGATGGAGGCTTAGGGTAAGGAAGGTTTGGAGCAGAGCAGAGAGAACAGGAATAGAGAGAGACAGAAAGATAAGAGGTGCATTCTGGGAGAAGGAGGGCTGGACAGAAATGGAGGCAGTGTATACTTTTTCCTCCCAGGATGCCATACACTCAGGCATGCTTGCACATGCATGCGTACACATGCACACATGCTTACACACAGGCACGTGTGCTAGCTTTTCTGTTTACATCTTCTCCAAGGACTCTGACCTGGGACCCAGCTGCCAGGCATGTGATCTATGTGATCTATGTGGGACACAGACATATAGGAAGTTAGACCAGTAGGCTAAGGAAGAGAGAGGGTCAGTCAGCCTGGAGGGTGCACCCCAGGATGCACACATCAGTCACCTGGCCACTCGAGATGGCAGGCACCCACTGGAGAAGGGCATACACTGAAAACCCAGGTTCTGGGCCACTTCAGGCAGTGGTTGAGGCAGGGCCCTTCCCAGGGGGCCAAAGAGGGACCCAAAGGCCTTGTTCCAGCCTTTTGGGAGGCAAGCAGTGCAATGCTTATCCCTGCTACATCATACTCCTTTACTGACTCCTGGCCTTGCTCCTGGATCATGAAGTCCCCAGAACTGTGCCCCCTGGAGAGGGGAGTCTCTGAGCAGGAGGACCCTGGCATCCTACACATGCAAGGAATCAGCCAGTTGGGGCTCCAGCTAGCTGAACACCCGAGGGTTCTTGTGGTGAAAGTTCCCCAGATGTTCTTTTCTTTCTTTCCTAGGGAATTATACAAAGTAAGTGAAGAATCAAAAGGACAAAGAAGAAGGGAGGAGAAAAAAGGAGTAGGAAAAGAAGTGGAGAAGGAAAGTATTTTTAAAAATATATAGCCCTGATCATAGTATTTCACTGCTTAAAACCTTTTAATAACTTTACATTACTCATGAGATAACCACACCCCCTTTTTACTCTTCTCCCATTCCTGCCCCACCCCTTCCAGTCACATGGGGGTTCTGGGATCTGCTAGGATGTGTTCACACAGGTCTTGTGGGAAATTGCCTCATGGGATTACAGCAACTGAAACAGAGGGAGCACCATAATGGGCCCATCATAAGGAGCACAGAGAGCTACATAGGGGGATTTTAGTGCTAGGTCTATGACCGTAGAATGGTGGGAGAACCATGGCCTCTAAGCCTCATTTTCTTCACCTGGTCAGTGGTCAAGGAAAATAATCCCCACCCTGCCTGCATCTCTGGGTTAATATGAGGCTCAGGTGAGATAAAGAGCCTAGAAACTCTTTGTGAATTATCAAGTACACTGAACAAATAAGGGATTGTTCCTACTACCCAGCAAATCATACTGAGAAGTGTCAGAGGCCTGCCTCTTTCATCTCTCAGTGCTCTTCTTTCTAACAACGCTTCATGTCATCATAATACCTTAAGCTTTTCAAAGTACTTTTATATATAAGGTGTCATTTCTTCTGACAGCATCTCTGTGCAGTGCCTGGGCAGGGCTGCCCTTTGCTGGGCATATAAGGGCACAGGCTCGGGGGATGAAGTCACCAGGAGGCCCAATGTCACGGGGCACACTGTGGCCGAGGCAGGCCTGAGCTCAGGTTTCTTGACTCCAGCTGGGAGGGGGCGAGCTCCTGGAGCCACTCTGCTCCCAGCATATCAGCTGCTGTTCTCTTTAGATTCTAACCCTTTAGAGGGTACAGACAGGGTCTTCTTAGGAGCATGACCTTTGGGGGGTGCTATTTCAGAGGATACTTGAGACTACCAGTAAGACAGCCTTGGTTTTTGAAAATCTACTTGCCCTGGGCTGTGGGAGTTTGCCCAGGCTCCTTTGTCACTCCTCTCTGACAGTGGTCAACCGATAGGCCACAGATCCGAATTTTGGATCAGATTGGAATCCTTCCTCCAAGTGGAATTCTAACTACAAAGTATGCTAATGCCTATGCACTCCACAGACCTCATCTGCTGGCTCACTCTCACAGCTTCGGAGTGTTATCCATGTCCAGCCACTGGGTTGGTGCAAGGCAGAGAGGCATTTGTGCGTGTCACAGACCTGCAGCTGCTCACAGCTGGAGAAACAGCACCACATGGGAAAATAACAGCAAAGAGGATGGAGTGAATACCCTCTTGGGGGTGACACAGTGGCCCTCAGAATGAGAGAGACTGTGAGCTCAGAAGGCATAGATCTCTAGGGACTGGGAGGCTCTGAGGAAGCTTCCTGGCTGAGGACACCTGAGTCTCCCTCCCAAAGTCGGTCTCTGTGTTGAACTGAAACGTTCTTGCTGTTGGTGAATCACACCAGGAAACCGCCCCTGCAACATTCCAGGATGCAGAAGCCAGGACCTTGCCTGAGTGCTGACTGGTGGTGGTGAATCAGGGGAAAGGGCACCAGATGGGCGGTCCGGAGACGCAGGACTCTGTGCCTTGATCTATACACGTGAGCCAGAGATTCAGGCACTCTTCCTGTCAAAGTCATCAAATGCCTGGGTGGCCAGAGTTGGGTCTCAGCCCAGGTCTCCTGACTTTTGGGGCCTTTGCCTGTTGGAGCCCCCTCTCAAGTAGGTGATGATGGGAGCATTCCAAAGAGGAGGCTGGGCAGGCAGTGGGGGACACCATCTGGAATTCAAGAAACAGCAAATCTAGAATGTTCATGGTCCAGGCTGGCAGTTACTACCCACCCCACCTCACCCTCCACTTCCTTTTCCCCAGGCCCAGGGGGGTTGGATGAGACTGAGGAAAGGAATGGGAGCCATTCCCACAACTATTTATGTTAGTTAAAAACAACAAACAGGGACAGCCTAAATATGCAACAATGGGAGAATGATCTGAAATACATTATGATTTGAAATAAATTATAAAGTTAGATAGCCATTCAAAACAACAAAGCTTTTAGAAAATAATGTAGAATATCTTTGTGACTTTGGGATAGAGGAACAGTTTTTTTAAGCAAAACACAAAAGTGCCAATCAAAGAAAAAGACTGATAGATACGTCTACATTAAAATTAAGGAATCCTGATTATAAAAAAGCTCCATGAAAAGAATGAAATGTCAAGGCACAGAGAAGAGGCTTGCAATGCACATAAGCAGCAAGAGGCTCAAAGCCAAAATAAAAAAGAACTCTTTTTTTTTTTTAAACCATAAGAAAAAGTCAGACAACTCAGTAGAATGATGAGCAAGGGAATTGAAGGGGCAATTCTCAAGAGATGGACATTGAAATGCCAATGAGTATATGAAAAGGCGATCAATTTATTTGTCATCAGGAAAATCCAAATTAAAACATGTAGCTCGGTTGGTTAGAGCATGGTCCAGATACACCAAGGTTGTGGGTTCAATTCCTAGTCAGGGCACATACAAGAAGCACCCAATTAATGCATAAATAAGTAGAACAACAAATCAATATCCGCCCCTCCTCTCTCTAAAATCAATAAATTAAAAAATAAAGAGTAGATGATAGGTGGTATAGTTACACAACAAAATAATACATATTAGCAACATTACACACAACAGACACAACAACATGGATGAATCTCTCAAATGCAGGAAACTAGAACAAAGTTGGATACGAAAGAACACACACTGGTTGAGTTTATGTAAAGCTCAAAAAGAGGCAAAACAAAACCATATTCTTTAGATGATAAAAGAACAAAAAGAGCAAGCGAGTGATTATCATAAAAGCCAGGAGAGTGGCTATCTTAGAGAGGAAGGAGGGGACTGACTGTGCAGGGTCCTGCAGGGGACTTCAGGGGTCCTGGCAACGTCTTATTTTGGGCCTGGGTGGTCAGTACAGGGATTTTTTTAATTGTATTTATTGGGGGTAACATTGGCTAAAAAATTATATAGGTTCAGGTATACAATTCTACAACACATCATCTGTACACTGTATTGTGTGTTTACCACCCCAAGTCAAGTCTCCTTCCATCACCATTTATTCCCCCTTCTACCTCCCCCCTACCCCCCTACAAGGTTGTTGTTTAATAATAATTCTTTAGGTTGTGTATTTATGTAAGGCGGCTTCATGAGTGTGTGTTTTATCTGAACTATGTTAAATTGCCAATGCTCAACCATTTTAAACCTACAAAATGGTGATTTCATATAGTTCAACCTAATATTTCACAATACAAATAATTTACATTAAGTGAAGCATCCATTCAAAATGCTGATTTTGCTAAGTTCATTCATTCATTTATTCATTAAACAAATGTTTCCGGGGGGCTTATGATGAACTGGTCCTATTTCCAGGCACTGGGATACAGAATAACATTCTGTCGTGGTGCTTGCATTCTAATGGACAGATGATCCATAAACAAATATAGAAACACCTAGAATGTCGCATTGTGGCAAGTGCTATGAATAAACAAAGCAGAGTAAGGATAGCAAGAGAGTGATGAAGAGATATTTTAGGAGGTGTGGTCAAAAAGGCTCTCTGAGGAGATGACATTTGAAAACACACTGAATGAAGGGAGGGAGAGAAACCACGTGCAGCCCTGGGAGAAAAAGCCTGCAGGCAGAGGAAAGAGCCAGTGCACAGGCCCTACACTGGAATGTGCCTGGCAGGACTGAAGAACAAGGAGGCCAGTGTTATTGGATCAGAGTGAGGAGAGGGGAGCATATGAAGACATGAAATGGGAGAAGTTACCAGGGACAGATCGTGGAAGGACTAGGTGCCCTGGGGAGGGACTTTGGATTTTATTTGAAGAGTGATGAGAGGGCATTGGAAGGTGGAAAGCAGGAAGTGGCATTTGATTTATAGTTTAGAAGGAAGACTGGCTGCTCTGTGGAGGAGGGAGAGTGGTGGGGTGGTGCGTGGAAGCAGGGATTCTTGTTAAAATGCTATGTGATGTCCAGGTGAGAGGCAAAGGTGGCATGGACTAACTAGGGTGGCCATGGTGGCGGCACACAGTGTTTTGGAGTCAGGACCGACAGATTTTTGTAGGCAGGACCCAGATAGTATCTGTTGATGGACTGCATGTAGAATTAAGAGAAAGTGGAGTTGATAATATGTACAATATTTAAAAATATTAGGATACTCAATTCTATATATAATATAGTGAAAGCTCTTCAAAACATGTTTTTAAATGAGAAACTTAAGTACAGCAAAGAAGAAATCCAATTGGGGAGACAATATTTCACAGGTGGATATGATAATGCCGTTTTTTTGAAAAAAAGCAAATGCTAATTGCCAAGGGAAGTAAAAAAGGGAAGAGACCCCTGAGGCTGGAAGAAGCAGGGAAGTGTTGAAAGAAGGTAGTTAGTCCAGCTAGGGGACAGATTGAAAGCTAAACCTTGGGGCCCAGTATAGGGTGGTGGAAAGAACACAGGCTTTGGAGTTGGAGAAATTAGGCTTGAGTTGCAGTCCTGCCACATGGGTTAATGTGAAGATTAAATAAAACATCTGTACCCACCCGTGAGGTGCTCAATAAAGCTACCTAGGATAGTGCGTGTTTAATATTCAGATTTTTCTATTCTTTTCAGGGAGGAGATGGGGGGTTGACTCAAATCCCATTCAGCAGAAATTTTACAGCAGAGTAAGGGGGAAATAAGCTGTTGGGAAAAGAGGAGCTATTAGTAATGTAGACTTGGACACGACTGGGTGTCTCTTGAATTAGATAATGTCACAGTGATTGAGAGCGCAGAAGCTTAGAGCTCATTCCATGATTCTGTCACATACTCTTGTCTCCCTCTGCTGGCAGAACTTGGTTTTACAAGGTAAACCCCAATCCTGAATTACTTGCACCTGAAAATTTGCAGGCCCCAGGATCACTAAAGAGTAACTCTGTCTTCTTGGTGTAATCTCACCGTGACTGTTGCTGGGACCATACTGGAAGAAGAGGCTGTTGTAGAAATCCCCTGGGAAAAAAGAACCGTCATCATCAAAGTAAGAACAGTGAAGGAAGCTTCTTACTCCCGCCAAGCCAAAGATGAGCCTGGACACTGGTGAAACTGTCATTCAAACCAGGACTCAGAAGCAACTGTTCTGCCTTTCCATGGTAAGCTCTCCCCATGATATAGGGTAAAGACCCCCCCAAGGATTGCAAGTTTGCGGTCAAGATTGACTATGCCACTTGGTGGCTGGGTTTCCTTCCTTAGTCGTTTAATTAGCCTGAAGCTTGGAGTCCTCTTTACAATGAGGGAATATTAATATTTCCCCTTCCCTGGGGTTGATGTGAGGATCAAGTGAATACAAGATAATACACTATTTACTGTAAATCATTCTGCAAATATTGTGTAAGAGTTCATCACAGTTACTTATTTATTTTGCCTTCCCATTTTCTTGCCTTGGTCTTAGAACATTAATTCATTTGCTTAGCAACTGATATTGATTACCTAAAGTATATTTGGTGCTCTGCTAGGTAAATGAGCCTCCTGTCTTCAGGGGACTATACATTATGGAGAGGGAGACATACTCAGGTAACCATAGTCAGGTCACACTACGAGGAGTCCTGTAAGACTAGTTAAACAACAAGCAATAGGGTCACGAAGAAAGGAAAGATTAGTTAGCAGGTAGACTCAGGGGAGTCAAAGAAAGGTTCCCAGAAGAGGTGATATTCATAAGGGGCTTTTATTTCATTTATTTATAAAAAGTTATTAATTACATATTATGTGCCAGGAACTGGAGTAGTCATTGTGGCTAGTCTACAAAACTGAATGTCTTCAAAGAACAACAGAGGAGGTGGGTGAATATCAATTTAATTGTAATTATGCTTACTTCTATGAAAGAAATAGAGGGAACCATGAGAACATATGACAAAGGGACATAAACTAGAAGGAAAAGTCAAGAAAGGTGCCCTTAGGAAGTGACATTCAAGCTGAGAGCTGAAGGATGAAGAGCAGGTGTCTAGGCAAAGATGGTTCAGATGAATGTCGTATGCAGCAGAAACAGAATGTGGAAGGGCCCTGTGTTAGGAGGCTGGAAAGGAGCTGCAGAAGGCCGTTGTAATGAGAGCCCAGGGAACAAGGCAGAGAGGCATGAGATAGGACATGAGACAAAGGCAGGTACCAGATCTGTAGGGCCTTAGGGGCTGCATTAATGATTTGGACTTTACCTTAAGAACAGTGAGAAGCATTGAAAGGTTTCAAGCATGGAGTGATATGATAAATCATGTATTATTAAAAGATTATAGAGAATAGATGGGTGGAGACAAGAGCACACCTGGGAAGATCCATTGTGGGAACTCAGGCCAGAGAAGACAGTGGTTTGGATCATGATATTCGAAGTGGAGGAGAGGCTGATAGATTTGGTGTTTGAATGCATATATTGAGGGTGGGGAAAGAGTTGTTACAGAGCTAAGGACCATTCCTAGAGGACCAGGTTTGGATGGGAGGGTGATGAATTCAGTTGAACAAGTAGAATTTCATATACACGGGAGCTATCCAAGTGGCCATGTCCATTAGAGAATTGGATATATAATTTGGAACCCAGAGGAGAAGTCTGGACTGGAGATACAAATTTAGGAATCGTTTAGACAATAATTGGAGCCATAAGCTGTAGTGATTGCCAGAGGGTGGCATTGGAAGAAAAATAGGGCTTAGGACCTAGCCTTAGTGAACTCCAACATTTGATGTAGGAGTGGAGTGAGATTAACCAATTAAGGAGACTGAAATTGAGCAACAAGAACTCCTAGGAGCTGTAGGAAGAAAACCGGAAACATGCAGGGTCATGGAAAAGTGCAGGGGCAATGAGAGTCAAAGGCTCCTATTAAAATGGGCCCACTAGAACTGGCCATGGAGTTCACTGATGTCCTTGGCAAGGGAAATCTCTATTGAGCCATAGGAGCAGAAGCCATATAAGATCGAGTTGTGTAATTAATAAAAGGTGAGGCTCTGTAGACAGAGACAAAGTTAGAAGGATATTTCTAGCCAAGGAGCAACATGAGCAAAGGTATGAAGACATGAAAAACAACCATGTGTTTGGAGGACCTTAAGCAAACCAGAACGGCTGGAAACCTGAATTTGTAAGAGGGTACGGGGAGGAAGGAGGGCTGAAGACAATGCTGAAAAGGGAGACAAATAATGTGAACAACCTGAATGCAAGGACAAAAGGAAGGAAAACTACAATTTCTTAAATGTCTTCTATGCCCTGGGAGTTTTCACACACATTATCTCACTTAATCCTCACGTAAATCCTGTGAGTCAGTGAAGCATTCTTATCCTCACTTTTCCCACTGAGAAAATAGCTGTTCAGAAGTTCAATAATTTACCCAGGGTCACACATCTTGTAAGAAATGGGAGTTCAGTGTCCCTCCCAGATGGGAGATCTAAGCAAGTGCCCTGCCAGGTGGTGGCATAGGGTGGGGAAAACAGGGCCCGGATCCATTTAATCCAGCACTGCAGAGTCAGGTGGGTTAGACAAAGCAGAGAAAAGGTGGTCCAAAAACCAAAGCCAAGTGCAACAAGAAAATACTTCAAGAGCCAAATTGCCCATCCAGAAATCAGGTTACCAGAGCCAAGACAGGATAGTCTACAAAGCCAAAACTCCACCCGCTAATTGGTCCAGAAGCCAAGTTAATCACAAGCAGTCTAACTTGATCAAGAGAGAGCTGAGGAGCGTCGAGGAATCACAGAGCTGGGCTAAGCCTTAGCTTCCAGTTGGGCTGGCATTCAGGCCCTAGGGACTTGAAGATGGGTAACAATTAAGAAGACACAGTCTGTGGAGTGGAAGAACTAAATGGTTAGGCCCTCTAGAGGATAGCATGATTGAGAATGTGTGGACAGATTCTTTTGGTGCCTCCATTAAGAATGGCCAAAAGGTTTCGGAGAACAGTACCTCCTCCATCTCATGTAAAGGGTGAGGCCAGCCAGGGCCCCGTCCACAGATTCAGCTCCCCTCTGCGGAGTGGAGCATGGGTTGGATACTGGCTTGGTCCTTGACCTTAAGGAATTATACTTGAATTGTACACTAGAGGAATATGATGACCTCAAAGAGAAACACCAAGCATAGACTTGAACTATCCAGGATGCTCAAGGAAGCAAGAACTATCAGGCAATCCAAGGCCATGTGCATCATTAAGGGCTTGCTTAAAACTAAGTCTTCTCATTGGTGTAGTGTTTTATGATTCATTTTTTCACTTGGGGCTCACAACTACTTCCAGAAGCTGATATAATTTGTTGCCCTTTCCGAATTTTTTAAACAGATGAGAAAACTAAGGCTGGGGCAAGGTAAGTGACTGCCCAGAGTCACACAGTTGGATGGAGGTCCAAACTGGAACTGGAATCCAAGTTTTGTTTTATGCAAATTATGTGTCTCTTTCTGCTATGGAAAAGACATTGCTCAGTGAAGGCTTCACAGAGGAGGTGCTTGAACTAACTGCCCAAGTGACAGGGCACCAAGTACAGAAGGGTGACAGGGTCCTCTGGGCAAAGGCACAAAGATGCAATACAGCACAGCCAGTTAAGGAAACAAAACACGGTTCCTAGAATGTGAGCTCCTTGAGGGCAGGAAGGTCCAGCTCCTAGAATGGCGCCTGGGGGTTGGCAAGCACAGTTTGAAGGAATGAGTATCTGTAACAGACTCTCCCTAAGAGAGTAGCTGGAGGGGAGGCTGGGAAGTTAGGCAAGAAGATGGAGAGCCTTTTCTACAATATGAAAGGCTGATGGAGATGGAGGGGTGCGTGTGCGGACAGGAGGTGAGGAGAAAGTCAGTTGGAAGGTGGTTCCAGGGGAGAGAAGAGGAAGGCAGAAATACACCAGAGTAGGGAGAGGAGAGGACTAGGAATTAGGGTACCAGTGGACACCCTGAAAGGGAGGGGTGACGTGTACCTGTCTGCAGACAGAGAGGCGGGGAGCATTGGAGAGACAGAGGATGGTGTCTGTGAAGGAAACGAGTGTGGGTAGCCCACCAGGTAGGCTGAAACCTCAGCAGTCACTCTGGGGGTTGCGTGCCAGCGAGGGCGGGGCCTCCTGGACTGGAGAAGGCAGCAGCAACCTGCCAGATCCGGGTTAACAAAGGCGGGACTACAACTCCCAGCATGCCCAGGCCCAGTGGGGTGAAGGCGGGCGGTGGCTGCGCTGCACCCGCCTGGTGGGCGTAAGAGCTGAGTCGGCCCTGGAGCCTGTCATTCCGGAGGGGTCTGCAAGGTGCGGCTTGGCAGTGCACCCCTGTCCCTGGCTCACTGGCCACGCCGGGCTCCCATCTAACGCCCCGCGGCTCCGCCCTTTGCCCCACCCCAGCCGGGCTTGGCTGCGGCCGCAGCGCCGCGGCAACATCACTCTCGCAGCTGCTCCGCCCCATCCCCTTCTGTTTTTCTCTCATTCTCCAGCGCGGTCGGGAAGGCGGAGGCAGAAGCTGCAGCAGCAGCAGCAGCGCTGACTGCGATGAATGATCCCCCAGCTGGGGTGGAGGACTCTAGGTGAGCCTCTGCCCTCAGGAGGGCCGAGACCCTCGGCCGCCCAGGACCTGCCGCCCCGCCATGGATCCCTAGGGGAGGAGGAGGAGGAGGCGGAGAAGACAGCTCTGCCGCCCACCCCATCCCATTTTCCTCTTCCTTTATCTCATTGTTGCTGTAGCTGTTTACAGCCGGGCTCCTCTGCCCCAGCATGGGGAGGGCTCCAGGCACTGCCGTTCAGCGGGTGCGGCTCCCGTGGCTGTCCGGAGATTCTGCTTAATTCTCCGTACCCAGCCGGTGCAGCGAGGACCAGAGGGCGGAGGAGGCCCGGACTGCAGCAGCGGCGGGCCACCTCCCAGCATCCCCACCCAAGGAGGCTGCATGCGGATTGAAGAGCGGTGCCTGGGGGCTGGGCCGGCCCTGCGGATTCCTACCTAGGGAGGACCTCAGGACCGCCCAGGCTACAGAGGGGGCCGCGGGGCAGGAAGGACAGGAGCAAGATGGCCAGTAAAACCAAGGCCAGCGAGGCCCTGAAGGTGGTGGCCCGGTGCCGCCCCCTCAGCCGGAAGGAGGAGGCCGCTGGTCACGAGCAAATCCTGACCATGGACGTGAAACTGGGCCAAGTGACCCTGCGGAACCCCCGCGCTGCCTTGGGGGAACTGCCCAAGACCTTCACCTTTGATGCCGTGTATGATGCCAGCTCCAAGCAGGCAGACTTGTATGATGAAACCGTGAGGCCCCTTGTAGACTCAGTGCTTCAGGGTTTCAATGGCACGGTGTTTGCCTATGGCCAGACGGGCACTGGCAAGACCTACACCATGCAAGGGACCTGGGTGGAGCCTGAGCTGCGTGGGGTCATCCCTAATGCCTTTGAGCACATCTTCACCCACATCTCTCGCTCCCAGAACCAGCAGTACCTGGTCCGGGCCTCCTACCTGGAGATCTACCAGGAGGAGATTCGAGACCTGCTCTCCAAGGAGCCGGGCAAGAGGCTGGAGCTGAAGGAAAACCCAGAGACAGGTGTCTACATCAAGGACCTCTCCTCTTTTGTCACCAAGAATGTCAAGGAGATTGAGCATGTGATGAACCTGGGGAACCAGACCCGGGCAGTGGGCAGCACACACATGAATGAGGTCAGCTCCCGCTCCCATGCCATCTTCGTCATCACTGTGGAGTGCAGTGAGCGTGGCTCGGATGGCCAGGACCACATCCGTGTGGGCAAGCTCAACCTGGTGGACCTGGCTGGTAGCGAGAGGCAGAATAAGGCAAGCCCCAACACAGCTGGAGGGGCTGCCACACAGTCCACAGGTAGCGGTGGCAGTGGAGGGGGCGGTGGTGGTGGAGAGAGGCCTAAGGAAGCCTCCAAAATCAACCTCTCACTGTCTGCCTTGGGTAATGTGATCGCTGCTCTGGCAGGCAACAGAAGCAGCCATATCCCCTACCGGGACTCCAAGCTAACCCGACTGCTCCAGGACTCTCTTGGGGGGAATGCCAAGACCATTATGGTGGCTACGCTGGGGCCAGCTTCTCACAGCTACGATGAGAGCCTCTCTACCTTGCGCTTTGCCAACCGGGCCAAAAACATCAAAAACAAGCCCCGGGTGAATGAAGACCCTAAGGACACACTGCTGCGGGAATTCCAGGAGGAGATAGCCCGCCTGAAGGCCCAGCTGGAGAAGAAGGGGATGCTGGGGAAGCGGCTCCGAAGGAAGAGCAGCCGCAGGAAGAAGGCTGTGTCAGCCCCTGCCGGGTACCTTGAGGGGCCAGTGATCGAGGCCTGGGTGGCTGAAGAGGAGGATGACAACAACAACAACCACCGTCCACCCCAGCCCATCCTGGAATCGGCCTTGGACAAGAACATGGAGAATTACCTGCAGGAGCAGAAGGAGCGGCTGGAGGAGGAGAAGGCAGCCATCCAGGATGACCGCAGTCTGGTGAGTGAAGAGAAGCAGAAGCTGCTGGAGGAGAAGGAGAAGATGCTGGAAGATCTGCGGCGCGAGCAGCAGGCCACAGAGCTGCTTGCAGCCAAGTACAAGGTAAGGGCCCCAGAGGAAGCAGGGGCATCCAGACGTCCCCAGAGGGATCTGGGCTGGCAGGCTTTTTTTTGTGGGACTGTGAGCTGGCCTGAAGCAAGGTGTCCTTCCCCAGCACCATACAGTGCCCTCCTGCCAAATGCTGCCTTGGAAAAGCCAGGCAAATAAATTCCAGGGTAGCCTCACAGGAGCATCTCGGAGGACAGATGTACACAACACACACACACACACACACACACACAGCAAAGAAGGCAGGCAGTCTCTCAAGCCAATGAGTTTGGCCTGGTCTGACCTGCTGCATGTCAGTCTCTGCTGGTGGTCCCCAGTATCAGTCAGGTCCATGGCATGGCCAGGCAGGTCCTCGGCCTCATTTGGTCATGGGTTCTCACTCTTGTATGGACCCCTCACCTGTGATCTCCTTCTTCTACAGCCCCTTCAAACCTCACCCTATTTTAACAATTTCTGATATTTGGATAGCACTTCACAGTGTATGAAATGCCTCCCATACGTGATCTCGTTTGATCCTTGCAGTAACCATCTGAGGAAGTGTTTCTTAAATCCCCATTTTAGCATTGGGGAACTAAGGCTCGGAGAAGGGGCCTAACCAAGGTACCATTCTATGAAGTGGCAGAGCTGAGTGGGAACCCTGGGCCTCAAGCTCTTCCAGTTCTTGGATGGCAAGGCAGGACTATGAATGGATTCTGCTCCTTGTGAATGAGCTCCACTGGGCCCATGTGGGGCAGGGCCCATTACACGGTATCATTAGGAGGGAGACTTGGGGGATCGCACAGAGGGTGGAAAGAGAGCTGGGCTCTACACTGGAGCCCTGGACTCTTTAAGCCTAGCTATTCTGTGGCTCATTGAGAGACCCTGTGCAAATGACTTCCTCTTGTCCTCAAGCCTCAGTTTCTCTTTTTATAAAATAGAGGGTTGGCCTGGGTGGTTTCTGAGGCTTTTCCAACTGATAATTCTTTGACCTGCATTAACTTGAGAACCTAAACCAGGTCTCATCCCAGTAAGAGCCAATTCCCCATTGCCCTGGGAGATAACAGGTCTCAGTATGCTTCCTGAGCTGTTCCCTCCCCATGGCAGTCTCCAGACCTTAGGTGGGGGCTAAACTACAGAGGTTCCTGCCTGGCCAGCCACAGCCCTGCTACATTTTAGCACTACAGATGCCATAACTCAATGTGCCTGGCATTTTTAGGTCCCTGGAGCCCTCAACACTGGGGGTTGGAGGAAGGGCACAGGGACCCATGAGCTGATCACTTCCTGGGGAGAGAAAACAGTGCTATTTCTTATTCCTTCTCAGGAGTATGGGCTGGGAGCAGGGAAGCCCAGCCTGGAAAGGGAGAGCTGTAGCCTCTGGAAGGGTGACCGATAAGCTGGATGCCATTGTCTGTGTTATGGGGATGTGCTGCTGCACCAGGGGCTCTAGCCTTGCACATTTAGTATATTTATTTCACCTCTTTGAGCTCAGCAAGGGTTGTGCTGAGCTGCTTCCTCAAAGAAAGGATCATGGTCTGGCACATTTGGGGCCATCCTGGGAGAAGCAGGATGTTAAAGGCAGGTCAGCTAGATTCAGTTCTTCCTAGGAGGAGGGGAATCCAGGCCGTCTGGTGCTTTCCACTGGGAAATCTTACAGGGGCAATCTGTCCTTGATTTCTCTAGCAAGAACACCCCCCTGCCACACTCCTTGCTCTCCCCGCCCCCACCCCATCCTTTAAGACTGGGAGGCAACTGAGGCTGAGAGAGTACAGAAGCTCCTTTCAGCCCTGAGGAAATGGGAAGAGGGGATGGAGCACAGGCTCCAATGGGATCTCCCAGTTTTGGCAATTGACTGGCTCCCTCAGTAAGATTCTTTGATGTAAGGCAATGTGGGGCACAGATAATAGGACAGCCAGGAGATCAGGGAGGTGGATGCCAGAATTCTTGCAACAGAGGCAGAGCCCTCAGAACCACATCTTACAGCTGGCAGGGGCCATGGGAAACCGAGGCCAGGACTCGCCCAGGCCACCTGGGTGAGTTAAGGAGAGTGGACTCTTATGTTTGGCCCGGCCTCTTTCCGTTACGCCACAGTCTTAATGTTACCTATACTACTTGGTAGTCAGAGTAATTCATTTTATATTACACTTTGACATCTTGATCTCTTATAATCCTCGCAGCAACTCCAAGAGGTGAGTATTATTTACATTTGACAGTTAATGAAAACCAAGGCTGGGAATGTTGAGTGGCTGTTTGGTGACTCTGACTGATAAGGGGCGGAGCCAGGACTGGAACCCAGGTTTTCTGATTTCCCTGGACCTGTGTTCTTTCCAAGTCATCATGGAGCCTGCCATGCTTGCTCACTATGTGACTCAGGGCAAAGGCCTTTGCCTCTCTAGGCCTGAGGCGTTCGCCTAATGAGGAGAAGTCTGACATAGCTCTCTGGGGAGTGGGTGAAATGGTCATTGTGTGCCAGGCTTTCAGATGTAAGCAAAGGGGGAGGGGTGCCTGGGAAATTCCAGAAGTGGAAGGATTCCATGTCCTGTGTCTTCTCGTCAGGCCCAGCCCAGGACAGACAGCAGCAAGCAAGCCCAGAATGGAGAGCCCTGACAGAGGACCTCTTTATAGCCCCTAAGTTGGATGTTTCTATGGAGCAAACAATTTGAGGGCTCTTGAGGGATCCATGGGGTAAAAAGGGGAGGAACATTTGGAGATAATCCCAGCCTGCCTATGCCACAGGGCCGGGTGGAAGACTGAATGAGATCATTCGTGTGGAGGCATTTGAAATACGCCGAGAGCACCAAATAAATGGAGGGCATTAGCAGCCATGGGTGGCTTCTGTCTGCCAAGCAGGGGTCCAGTGATCTCCAAGACTGACATCTTTGTTATTAGCTTAGTTCCTTCCTTCCTCTGCCATCCCAGTGGCTTGCTATAACCCTGCTGCCCTGGGAGCAGAGCCAGGCAAGAAAGATTGAGGAGACTAAGGTGACACCAGATCAGAAGGCGAGAGTTTGGGTCCCTCCTGGAAATGAGCTGAACTTTTGCTGACCATCTACAACACACTCTGGTTCCCACTTTCTGAATGATGTTATCAACTCCCCTTTTCGCCTCCCCTTTTTCCCTTCTTTTAGTTCACATTACCCTCTCGGGGCAGCTAAGCTGGAGCTGATGCGACCCAGTGCCCTCATTCACTCTCTTTGACTCATCTAACCTGTCTCTTCTGCCTTGCCTGCTTTTCCTGCCTGCCACCTCCAGGCTCCCCATTCCCTTTGTTTTCCCCGCCCCGTATACAAACACCATCCCTATCTCCTTAGAGTCTCCTTTCATCTTTACCATGGGCCTCAGGGGAGGTTAGGGAGTGCAAATGTGTGAGGGTTTGTGATTGTGACCAATGCCCTGTTTATCTTCAGTCATTAGCCATCCATACTGGATAGCAGCTAGGCCTGTGAGGGAGGGGAGTAGGTAAAGGCCCAGACAGACCCACACTGAGGTTGGCTCTGCACAGTGAGAACCCAAAGGTTTGCACAGAGCACAAACCGTGATGAAAACTGATGGATGCATGCAGATTGGTTATGAGAAAGCCTACATTACTCAAATTTAAATATGCAAGAATGTTTTTTAAAATGACTTAATTTTAAACTCCATATTTTGAGGGATTGGACTAGATGATTTCTAAAACTTTGACTCTAGATACTTTGAGGGGAAGGGGAATGTTTGGGGGAGGCAAGGGCTGCAGATGACACAAAATGCGGTCTCTAACTGAAGGGAGTGGGAGAGGAGAAACAACAACATTGCTCATTGATCCCCACGGAAGGAGGTCTGGAGGGAGAAGAGCAGGGGATCCTGGGCTACAGCCCAGCTCTGTGTGGTGGGTGTAGAAGAGAGACCCTGCAGCCCCAGGAGTCAGAGAGACGAGATCGCTGCAGGGAGCACCAGCCGCACTGGCTTTTTATTATCTCCTTGTCAGTCCCTCTCCTTCCTCCCACCTCTCAGCATCGAGTTAGGAGTGTGTAAAAGACGGAGTTTTAACCTGAGGAACAACAGTAATAACAATAATAACCCCATTTACCTAACACTTGCTAGGTGTCGAGCACTGTGCTACATGTTACATACAGACTGTCATTTAGTCGACACAAGAGCCTTCCCAGAAAGGTCTTGTTACTGTTTCCATTTCATAGATGAGAAAACTGCAACCCATTAAGGTTCGGCAACTGGCCCGAGTCCTCATGGTTTGCATGTGGCACTTCCAGTTAAGCCCAAGTTGGTTTGACACAAAATTTGATCCTCTTTTATGCTTAAGGAATTAGGAATATAAGGTTGGAAACTGATTGCTGGGAAGGTGGTGACAAATGACAGGAACTGGTGTAGACGTGTTGAATTTAAGGTGACAAAATCCAGTGAACAGCTAATGATGTATCAGTGGAGTTTAGCATCAAGCTCAAGACTGGAAACAGAGATTGGGGGCTCATCTTTACAAGAAGAGGGCTCAAATGAGACCTACGGCCCCCTGTTCTTGACCTTCTCTCCCTATATGTAAGTGACTCTAACTGAGGTCTTCTATTCTGACCTCTGTTGACCTTATTTTGTAGAGTGTTGTATTCAGAGTCAGGCAGGCCTGGGTTTGGTGACTTACTAGTTCTGAGAGCTCAGTTTCTTCATCTATAAAATGGGCTAATACTAGTACTTATGTGATAGTGCTATTGAGAGGATTAAATTAGATAATTGGCATTAAAGCACTTTGCCTAGTTCCTGGCATATAAGTGTTCAGTAAGTAATAACTGTGTATTAGTGTTGTTTCCAACTGCCAAAAGGACGTTTTCACTTGGCCACCTTCCTCATATGTCAAACACACCACATCGTAGCCTGGCATCCAAGGCCCGCCAGAGTCTGACTGCAATATATCTCTTCAGTCTCCCTGCCCACTAGGGAGCACGCTGCTCCACTAGGAGCGCCTCACAGGCAGCTGGTCTACCCCTCTCCTCTGAATCTAGCGAGTGCCTCACTGCCCTTCTGCTGATTGCACTGCTTTTATCCTAGGTTGTCCTGGTAATCAGAGAATTATGGGAGTAGATCCCACTCAATATAAAAACTTTTAGCCCTGGCTGGTGTGTCTCAATGGACTGAGCATTTGCCTGAGAACCAAAACGTCACTGGTGTGATTCCTGGACAGGGCGCAGGCCTAGGTTGTGGGCCAGGTCCCCAGCTGGGAGTGTGCAAGAGGCAACCAGTCAATGTTTCTCTCCCTCTCTTTCTCTCTCCCTTCCCCTCTCTCTAGAAATAAATAAAATCTGAGTTAAAAAAAAACCCCAACTTTTTAACAGTTAGAATTGGGCTGTTTCTAGAAGCAATGGACTCCTGTCTCTGTTAGTGCTCAAGGAGAAACTGAATGTCACAGGCACTCTAAAGGGATTCGTGTGTCAGAAAAGCCACTGAACTAACTGGGTGATCCTCAGAGTTCCCTCCTCCTAAAAGTCCTCAGACATTAAGTAACATTTTCTAGAGTAACATATAAAATGTTTTATCTTTTTGAAAATTAAAATTGGAGGGCATAAATTTTAATGTATGTATTCAACCAATAATAAAAGATATATTTTCAGCTTTCTGTATGGCCAGTTAGAGAAAGACAATGTGAAGAAGAGAAGAAAGAGAAGAAAATGAGGGGAAAGACAGGAAAGAAATAGAGGGGCCAGTGAAGAGGGGAAAGAGGAATGGAGTCATAGAGTCAGGGAGAAAGGAGAGAGAAGGCGTAAGGGGGCACACAGCAAGGTTTCCGGGGAGAAGAAACCCCAGTTGGGAGAGAGTGACTGTAGAAGAGAGCGTTAAATACTCCAGCCCACTGTCCTGATCTTGAAGTTAGTCTCCAAGTAGGGCTGTACCCAGTTTCCAGAGACTCCCCAGTAATATAGAGAGCATCTGATTTCCCAAAGCTGGTCTGGTCCCATTCGCATGTCCCCAAGGACACCAGCCCTACACCAGACACCGAGGTTTATGGGGCTGAGTGATCAAGGGGTTGTGTGCACCCCTACTCCATCTGAGTCATCCATGACCCTTGAGAAAAGCCTCATTACGAGAAGTGTCCACCAATGCTCCAAGCTCGGTCTGGCATCTAGGTCAAAGTCCATGGCCTCTTGGCATGGATGGAAGCAGTGACTTACACTCCTCCCTGTCCCTGGTGGTGTGATCAGTTAACAGAATTGTCTTAAGCTGCGAGCATTTTGTAAAGATTTGACCAGCGAGAAGTATATAAAACTAATACAGTTCCATAAAGGTTCTGGGCTTCAAGTTATGTGGAGGCTCAGCAGGCCTGTTGGTCCAGTGTTGGGTTTCTCTTGATGTGTGTTGGCTGCAGGAGTGTGTTATCATATTGCCCTTAGTCATTTCCAGCCCCCGGATAGCGCAAGATTGGATGAAGTGGCTGTAATGATGTTCTCATTGTGCACTGAGGACTAGGAGGAAGGGCCTGGATGCAACTGAAGAAGGCCACCCCTGCCAGCCTGCTGCGCTTGGCCAGTCTGGGGCACTTCTGAGAGCTGCTGAACCAGGTAGCCTGTCTGGGTGGATAAGACACGGACTCTGCTTCCCACAGACCCTGCAGCCCTGGGGACAGGACCTGTGCTCAGAGCATGTAGGGCACCTGCATGTGTGCTTTGGTGTATCCAGAATTTTCAATGTCTGGAGTCGTATCTGGCCATTAACTCCTGGTCAGACTAAAGAGTTACTCTCCATTTGTTTCCCTTGCCACCTGGTGTGCTCAGCAGAGGAGTACCAGGCCCCAGTTGAATCATTTCTATAGCACTAGGTAACTGAGGCTTTCTCCTTGAGGTGGGCCAGGAAAATAGTATTAACAGTGGCAATAATAATGGTAGCTACCACTTCTTTCGTGCATGTTGAAGCCAAGCACTCTGCTCTGTTATGTTCATTGCTTTATTCAGTCCTCACACTAGTACCATGAAATAGTGCTATTTTTATCTCTACATGACAGGTGAGGACACTGAGGCACATTAAGGAAGAAACAACCCACAGTCACATGCCTAGGAAGTGTTTGGGCCAGAATATGAGCCTATGTCTGCCTGACTCCAAAGCCCCTGACCTTAACCTCCACACTGTAATACTAACTCAGAATGGAAGGATTTATGCCAGGTCCTTGGCTAATAAGCCCCAGTGGGAGCTATTGTCTGCTGAGGTGCTCAACTCACCTGTCTTTCTGTATGATGCAAACCCCCAGCCTCTGACCTCAACCGAGCACCACTCGTTCCTATCATCAACAAATCTTTCTGAGAACCCATGGCCAAGAACATAAATCAGTAGAGTGAACTTTGTTTTTAAATTAAAGTTTCTAGAAAGAATCATGAGAACTCACTAACAGTGGTTATCTCTAAGGATTTCAATCTATGGCAGAGGTATTTTTATTTTTTACTTTATGCCTTTTTTTTTACCTTTATCTCTTTCTTTTTTTTAACCTTTATCTCTTTTTTATAGCAAGCATATATTACTTTGTTAATTAAACAATAACACCTAAATTTTTTAAGGGAGAAAACGTAGAAGAACAAATGTGTTGGCGCTGGCCAGCTATCTCAGTGGGTCAGAGCATCATCCCGATAGGCCAAGGTTGCGGGTTTGATCCCTCGTCAGGGCGCAGACCACAATCAACCAATGCATGCATAAATAAGTAGAGGAAAAAATTGATGTTTCCCTCTCTCTATCTCTCTCTTCCTCTAAAAATCAATAAATTAATAAAAAAATTAAAAGTAAATGTGTTAATACCTGATTGGAAGATTGGCTTAAAGGTAATGAATAATTGAGGGAGAACCAGGGTCAATAATGATACTCATTGATACCCAGTTATTGGTAATTCTGTGACCTTGGACTAGTCAGTGCCCTTCCCAGGGACTGTGAAAAATAATCAAGAGATGTTTCCTTGTTTTCCGTACCATTTGCCAATTCACTTAGAAGCAGTGAGTCAGGAGCCCAGGATTAGAGATCCCTCTGAATGAGGAGCATTGAGGCCTGGAGGAATAACCAAGAATTGCCGGGGAACTGGAGGCTGTATGACCCTGGACTACCCACCTAAGCCCTCTGGACCCTGTAAAATGCGAGTCTGCACTTTCTGCATCCTTAAGTCTCATCCAGTTCTGACCTTGTAGCGTCTGGCTGGATTTGCATCTCCGATGCTGAAGAGAAATGCTCTAGAATACTGCAAAGTAAGGGGGTTAGGGGTGAGAGCTGAAGGTCAGGATCAGATCTGAGGTGCTCATGCTTTCCTCACTGAAGTAAGTGGGCTGACTTTTGCTTCCTGCTCTTCTCCAAGGTGAACTGAAGCACTCTGGGCATCCATACCCTGCCCATCTAATGTGAGGCTGGAGTAGAGTCCAGCTCACCTCACTTTGTAGCCCATATGTTTCTTGATCTCCAATTTTTCTCTCTTCTTGATGAGAGAATTCCTACCATTCGAAAGACCAATCACTGATGTTGTGTTTTGAGCTGTTGAAGGAGGCTCAAGGCAGGAAACTCAGACTTAGTCTCCTGATTTGTGTCAGAGAGTCACCAAAAATAACACTATTCTTCGCTTCACTGTTGTCTTTTTAATCATCTTCCCTTACTGCTGGCTTCTCAAGACCTACAACCAGGGAGTCACCAAAGGAGAAATAGGATTGTGATGGTAGAAGAGCTGATTTTCCTAAGAGGCTGTTGCACTAATTGTTTTGTTTTGCTCTTTGTGATAAGTGGTGGGTAATTGTCAATCATATACTGAAACAGCAAGTAACCACTGATGTTTGATCACTTTATCATTTACCAAGTACGTTCACAACTGTTACCCAGCTCACCATTCTCACCCAAAGCCTGCAAGGTAGTAGGGATTCTCCCCACATTACAGATGAGAAAACTGAAGTCCAGGGGCCAATGCCTTAGATTTTGTAGCAAACAGGGTGTCAGAGTGTGACCAGGACTCAGGCTGCCTTGCCCAACACTGTGTCATTTCACCATGGAACATGTGAGATGGCCCTTCCCGTGAACATTCCAGGTTTCAGCTTCTCTGAAGGATGCTGATGACACTGACAGCCTCCCCCAGGCACGTGGTTTAAGGGCCTCACACAGGCAGAAGCATCCTCAGCAGCCCTGCCTGGAAGAGAAAGCAAAGGTGCTTTGAGCTTTCCTAGTGGTTCCTTAGCTGGCAGAGGTGCAAATAGCAAATAATGCTTCTCTCCAAGGTGCCTTCCTGCTGGAACCTATGGAAGAGGGAAAAGCACACTGGACTTAGAATTAGGAGGCTGCTGTTCAAATATCACTTCTGCTGTTTACTGGTACCATGACCTTGAGCAAGTCACTTCACCTTTCTGAGCCTGAGTTTTCTTTTATGTCAAATGGGGATCATACTCGTTATCTCATAAGGTTCTTGGGATGATTAAATAGGATGATTAATGTAAAGGTCACCTAGCCCAGCTGCAGGCACATGGCAAGTCGCATCTGAGATTCCAGTCGCCTGCAAAATGTCATAGAATAGCTGGCAGCAGCAGGGCAAAGGCTGTGTGGCTTCTCTGTCCTTGTAAAATTATACTTGATGGTATCTTCTCAGCAGAGTGGCTGGCTGGGCCTGGCTGTCTCTGTTCTGGCTTTCTGCATCAGCACTTAATAAGTACTGGGGCCTTTTTTCTTTACCTTCTGGTTTTATATATACTCCAGTTGCTCCTGAAATAGGAAAAGGTGAGCCTCTGAATATCCCAAGCTCTGTCTGCAAGTGGACATGGTCCCTATGGTGATCTTGGCTGTTGTCATAGCAGCCGACCTGCCTCTAACACCTAGAATCAAGACTGATCAAATTGGGAAATTATCTGGGAAGTGCATAGTCAATAAAGGAGCAAATACTGTTAAAGATTCCTTGATTATGAACTCCAGGCTTAGAGTACTCCATCTCTGGGCCTCAGTTTCCTCATTACTAAAGCCAAGGGGGTTGAGGTCGACATTTTTCTGAGGTCACCTTAATTACCCTGTGATTCGTATCTCTCTCTCCAGAGTCAGACTATGGTGTCCTGGAGCACCCAGCCTGTTTCTCCCCAACCCCACAGCCTCTGCTGGCCTTTTAGCTGCATTGGACTTATGTAGAACCAGTAGAGCCAAACCCAGTCCTGTCCGCAGGCTCCACCCACCTGTACCTCTTTGCTCTGAGAGATCACAAAGGTAGTGTTAACTCAGGCAGCTCAGAGCTCCAGAGAACCTTTTCTAGGGACTAGAAACCCCATATTCCTGGCCTTCTGCTTAGTATCCCCAGCCTGAAGTGGGCCTAGGCATTTGAGGCACTCCTGCCCCTCCCTGCCCTCCATAGGTGATAGTTAAGGACAGACAACTCTAAGGAAAAGGAGGAGATGGTATCCTTAGAGAGCTGGGGAAAATAAAAAGCAAAAGCAAAAAACAAAAACAAAACCCTGTTTCAAAGCAAAGAATTGAAGCTCATGCCTGACATATTTCAGAGAGTTGGGGGGAAGCCAACATCATGAGTTGAGACTAGGGGCAAGAGGGCTGAGACCTTGCACCTGGATTGAGGCCTACCCACAGATTTGTGCCAGGGCCAGCCCCTCTTCTAGCACAATACAGGGTCTGTTGGGCAGGCCTGTCTGATAACGTGGGCTGGGCAAGTGGGCAGGACTAGGCGAGTAACCGAAAAGGCAAATTCAGTCGTCATTCAGACCACGTCTGTGCTGGGTTCTGGCGGGGCAGGAGGGAAGCACGGGGGCAACAGACAGACAGGGTGGGGTGATAACAGGCAGTCAGGCAGCATCCAGGAACCCTCTTCATGCAGCCCGGGCTCAGCCAGAAAGAGAGATTCTAAAGCAGAGTTCTAGGTCCAAGGAGGAGGTCCATAACAAAGGTGGACCGTAATGAAGGTGGATTAACAAGAACCAACACGGAGCCCAGCCCTGGGAACTATGTCATGGGGATGGGGGTGAGAGGACCATTGGAACGTGGGGGCCTGGTCGTCTTGGCTGCTGCTTCAAATTCCAGGCCTGCTTAGCAGCTCAAATTCTGCCTCTGCCTCGTAATGTCCAAATGGGTTGGTTACCCAGCTCTTGAACCCATTTTGACATTGTCAGGCAGAATTTTGACTAAGGAGAGCGTGGGACTATGTGTGGGTTGCTAGAGAAGGTGAAGGTTGAAGAAACAATTGTTTTGAGGTATTTTGTGAAAGGGGAGATCAGACTTCCACAAGACCTCAAGGGTATGGGAATATAAAATAAATGGAGAGGCTCAATTTTAAATCTGTTATCATAGGTGATTTTAAAAATAACAAGAATGCTTCATGTATATGATATTCTAATAAAAGTGGTTCCATTATTATTGCTGGCAGTTGTTTAAGTGGTATAAACCATTAGAAAGGTTACTGGACAGTATCTTCTAAGACACCCAAAATGTTTGTAACTCTTCATCCACTCTTGAAATTTCCTGCCAAGAAAGTCATCTAAAAAAGCAAAACATTATATGCGCAAAGGTGTTTACAGCAAACATTGTGAACAACCAATAATAATCTTAAAATGGGGGTTAATTAAATTCATTATAAATTATCCACTCTAGCCCTGGCTGGCATAGCTCAGTGGATTGAGCACGGGCTGGAACCGAAGGGTTGCCAGTTCGATTCCCAGTCAGGGCACATGCCTGGGCTGCGGGCCAGGTCCCCAGTGGGGGCCATGTGAGAGGCAACCACACATTGACGTTTCTCTCCCTCTCTTTCTCCCTCCCTTCCCCTCTCTAAAAATAAATAAAATATTTTTAAAAATTATCCACTCTAGCCCTGGCTGGTGTGGGTCAGCGGACTGAGTGCTGGCCTGTGAACCAAAGGGTCACTGGTTCAATTCCCAGTCAGGGCACATGCCTGGGTTGCCCACCAGGTCCCCAGCAGGGGGCATGGGAGAGGCAGTGGATGGATGTATCTCTCACTCATCAATGTTTCTCTCCCTCTCTTTCTCCCTTCCTTCCCCATTCTCTAAAAATAAATAAATTTTAAAAAATTATCCACTCTAAATATTATGCAATCATTAAACTTGTAAACATTATGGAAGTAACAGACAATGCCTGAGATATTTGATAAAGTGGAACTAGCAGGACATAAGCTCGTATTTATACCATGTCTATAGACATGAAAAATAATGTATACATATGGAAAATCTAGAAAAAACAGGGAAAATAACAGAAGCTGATTAGCAATGGTGAGGAAAATATGAAGTCTTTTCTTATACTATTTCAGTGGTCATTTTGATGTTAGTGCAATTTTTTCTGAAAGGAGAGGAAGACAATAAAAGATTGAAAACAGGTCCCCAGAACTCTTAATAAACTGTTAAGTATTTAATTCCATGCTCCTGAGATATTAGATTCCATAAATTTATTACCTTCTGTACAGGATAGAACTTCCCTTTGTTTATCCTGAAACCTCAGGATATAAGCTCCTACTCTGTGTACCAGGATTGACTGCAAAAGTCTGGATCTTTGCTTTTCACACCTGTTTTGATCATAGTTTCCAGGCCTATTCTCTTAACCTTCCTTTGTCTTTGCAGAGTGAAGAGGCCTATTTTTTAAGGTCTCTTAGAATAGCCCTTCTCTGGTTTTAGCCGCCTTACTCTGGATCTTCTCTCCCTTCATTCCCCGGAGATGCAGGGAGGGGACTGTGCGCAGGACTCAGGATTCGGCTGCATCGTGGTTTTATATTAGGGTAGAGTGATTTCTGTTTTGTTTCTAAACGGCCTTCATGATGGTGGCCGGCCAGATGCTGTTGGCTTTTTCAGCTGTGGCAGCATGTTAAGCCGATGTCTTGTGGGAACAACAGACATTGACTCTCTCCTCAACGCTCCCACCCCTTTTGGCTTATAACTGATCGCTCATAGCTATCATTTAATGAGTAGAGCTAGGAGTACCTATTCCCGAAATGTCAAACTATAACTGATGCTCCTCTGCCGTTCGTGTCGGTTCACACAGCCAAGGAGTCCTCCTGTGTCTGACCCTCTTCAGTAGGATTTGGGTGCATCTGTGAGTTTGGGTATTTCACCAATGCACACTTTCTAACAGAGGTCTGCCCCAGCATTTAACATTTGAGCTTGTTTCCATCTCCGCGGAGGCCTGTTTATTTCTGTTTCCTTTTGCTAATCCACTTTTCTGTTATGAGAAAGTACTTCCCTTTTTCCAGCTCCTCACGTGCCCTGTGACTTTGAATAACCTCTGATGAAGAACCCTGCCAGAAGCATTTTGACCTCTAAAGTTCTAGTCACTGGCTTCTCCATGTACTGTGATGACCTTGGAGATTAGTCAGATATGATTTTCTCTTGCTGGAAACATGTCCCCCTCCCACTCCTGGCCCCAGCAAGTTCTGCTTTTCTGCTTCCCGAAGCACTGAACACACTGTCTGCAGTAGAAAGAGCATGGGCTTTGGAGCCAGGCCAGCCTGGGTCTGGATTCTCCATTTATATTTAATGGCCATGATGTGACCTTGGATGGTTTACTTAACCTCTCTGAGCTCTCATTGGAAAAATGATGGCACTAATAATATGCCCCTTCAAATCACCTGGGATCTCGTTACAAGGTAGTTTCTGATTCACTAAGTCTGGTAGGGCCTGAGATTCTGCATTTTAACAAGTTCCCAAGTGATGCTGATTCAGGAGGCCTCAAAAAGCAGTGATTCTCAAGTTTGACTGCACACTGAAATCACCTGGGAATCTTTCAAAATCACTGATGCTTGGACCTCACCACCTGCCCCCATCCCCATTCCAATTTAACTGGCATTGGGGTATAGCCTGGGCACTGGGCCTTTTGCAAGATGATTCTAATAGACATAGAAGTTTGAGATCCACTGCTTAAAGGGTTATTAAGAGGATTGGATGTGAAAAACCCAACATGTAGTAAGTACAAAGAAAATGATGGCTTTCTTTTTCTTGGTTCCTTGTCCTGTGCTTCTCGCTCTGCCCTAGCCCCCAGTCTTTAAATCAGGCAGGAAAAAAACAGGACATCTCCTGTTGTTGCCTGGGCCTTCCTTTCTTGGGTCTTCTCTGGAGCACCTGGCCTAGGAGTTCCCACAGCCAGGAGTGGAGGGGCCCAGGATAATGTGATCGGCCTGGCATTTGGGAGTTTTAAAAGCTCCCTGGTGATTCTTGTACATAACCCAGTTAGAGAACTAGTGTGTTTCTATTAGGTAGCAAGGAGTGAAGAACACGAGTTACATAAAATGCCAAGGGAAGCACAGGGACTCGGGGCTGGAATGGTCAAGTGTGTATGTCCCAGAATGCAGTGGTCCCTCAAGATTCCATTCTCTGTACTTAAGAGGGACCAGTCATCCATGGCCCAGAGCACTAGGTGGCTTCCTTGTGTATGAGAGAGAGCTGCTGCCTTCTCTTCTCCTTCTTCACACCCAGCCTGTCCCTCCCACCAGGTGTCCCAGGTGCCCAGACCCTGCTGCTCTGCCCTCTTGCCCTGCAACAGTGAGTGTGGGTCGGTCCATTGAAGGAGAAAAAGCTGGGATGAGGGAGCCCAGAGAAGGGACCTGGAGCCCCACTCTGGGTCAACCCCAAAGGTTGTTTTTAGTTCATCAAACATGGATTGAGCACTTGCTATGTGCTTAGCACTGTGCTAAGCCCTGACTCTGAGACCTGAGTCAGACATGATTCCTGCCCTGAAGAGGCTCACAGGGGAGGCAGAATGTAAAGCAATAATGGGATGTCATGGCAGAACACTAGGAAAGTGTCCTGGTTATTGGGAGGCCCAAAGGAGTAAATGTGCAGATTGGAGGGAATCAGAGAAAAGCTTAAGCTGTGTAGGAGAAGTAGTGGCTTTCCAGGTGGACATGGGGTGGGAAGAGAAGGCCAATGTTGTGAAAGGCAGAGCACACGGGGCGCTGGGGTTCTCGCGGTGGAGCTGGAGTGCAGGGTGCATAGTGGGGAGAGGGGAGTAAGTGGTAAGAGAAGACGGGGAGGCTGGGGCAGCCCAGGGCCTGTAACTGCCGCAGACTTGGGGGGTTATCCTGTAAGGAGCAGGGCCACTTAAACAGTTTGCAGTGGACGGGGGCACACTCAGAGGTGCATTTTTGGTGGATCCTTCTGAGTATCGTGTAGAGATGGATGGAAGGGGGAAAACTGGGGCAGTGAGGCAATCATGATCGATTCAGGTGAGTCCCGAGGATCTCATGAAGTCAGCAGGTATCATGAAGATGAGAAGGTTGGAGTGTTGTGAGCCACACCAGGAAGACAGACATGATGGGATTTAACGAGTGACCGGGGGTACATAGATGTGGATGGACACCAGGGTGAGGCAGGTAAGGTGCCCAGCACACAAAATTTAAGGAGTTTGTCACACAAAGGTGATGCAAGTGCCAATCTTGAGGGAAAAGGAAGAGTCTAGGATGACTTCAGGTCTGTGATGGATGGTGGAGTGAATGGTGAGACATTTTAACCTGAGCAAGGTCGGGGTTGTGGGAAGGGGGCAAAGTAGGTACAGCAGGTGGCTATGGTGTGGTCTTGAGGACAGGCAGCCACTGGAGGGTGCCCTTCTCTGCAGCCCCTCTCTCCTTGGCCTCCGAGGGGTCCTTGGGCTGCTCTGACTGACCCAGCTTTGTTCAGTGCCCTCTGACACCTTCACATAGTCCAACTTCTGACCTTCCAAAAGCAACCCTTAACCCCTGCCCTCCTCTGTCCCCAGTGATGAGGCTCTCATAGGTGGTACAGGGGTCCCCTTCTGACAGCATCCCCTGCTTTGAGAGCCCTCAAGCAGGTCAGCAGGTTCCACTGGGAAAAATTCCATTGCAGAGGCAGCCAATTTCTCCTGGTGGCTCAAGGTGATTTCGCCCTTCCAGGAGGCCTGGGATGAAGTCAGAGGACAGCTGGGGTGCCCTGGAGTAGCACCCCCTGTGAGGAGCAACAGTGTAATTGCATTTAGTGTACTCACAATGCACACGGCTTACACAGGTCTGTAATCATTGAGGCTTCCGGTGCAGGAGGTATCTATGGAATGTCTGTGGCGAACACAGGCTAGGAGCTTCCACAGAGCCTAGGGGAGGTGGGTTTGCCAACTACCTGTGTGCCCTCAGGCTAGTTCCTCCAATTTCTTCCTTCAAGGAGGGTAACAGTGCCCCTCTCTTAGGGTGAGGACAGAGATAATGTCTGTTAAGGGCCTAGTTCAGTCCCTAGCAAATACTGCTCAGCAAATGTTTGCTAGCCACCCCAGATCACAGTCGGTTCCAAAATTTCAGATGTGAGAACCGAAGCGGGTAACTGGGCCTAGGCTTTGCGGTTAGCGGGTGGAACCCGGGTCTGTTGGACTGTCTCCAAAGCTCGTGTGCTGCTGGGGCCCGTGTGCCCCTTGCTGTCACAGAGTCTCCTCCTTTTGGCTTTTCCTCTTCTTTCCATATCAGCCCACGGCTAGACTCTCCCAGCGCCTGTGCTGAGAGCCCCCTTTCTGTTTCCGGTGACAGTTAGCCAAGGCTGGGCTGCCTGGTGACTCCCTCCAGTCTCCCTGTCCCAGACACCAGCTAGGTGCTGATTGCCAGGATTAGGTCACCATCCACACACCCTCCCAGGCTTGGTGAACCACCTTCCATCTGGATCCCAAGCAAAGAGATCAGGTATCCTACCTTCCCTGAGGGATCTCCTCTTTTTTTCTTGCCTAATGGTCCTGCCAACAATAGGAATCTTGTGCTGGGGCCCAAGAGGCTGGAGGAAAAATCTTATTCTTGTGGAGGGCCAGGAGGCCCCATCAGGGAAGCAAAACCTCAACTTGGGGACCCTGCAGCGCTTCAGATAGCCTGTCTCCAAACCTCTCTGTGTCCCCAGGCCATGGAGAGCAAGCTGCTCATCGGGGGCAGAAACATCATGGATCATACCAATGAGCAGCAAAAGATGTTGGAACTGAAGAGGCAGGAGATTGCTGAGCAGGTAGGCCTGGGCTTCAGGTCCCTGGGGGCACATGGCCTGAAGGTCACGACTGAGGGGCATCAGGCCAAAAGCCCTCATAGGCTTAGGATCCCTGGAACAGTACTGAGACCCTAAAACATGCTGCCCTGGGTTCTGTGGGCCTGCCAGCCCAGGGCCTGTCCCTGGCAGGGGCCCTGCCAGCTGGTGGGTGAGAGAAAGTGGTAGCTCTCCACCATGTCGGCCTCCACTGCACCTGGTATGAATTCCAGGGCCTTCCACAAGGGCATGAGTTCTTTGCCAACTGTATGGCTATGTCTTGAGTCATCATAACCACAATTTGGTCTCACCAGTCCACTGTAAAACTGCATGAGGAGACGAGGCAGCTGGGAAGCCTGCATGAGGGACACCTGTCACCTGTATGTGTGGTCGACACCTCTGGAATGCGCCAGTGGTTGGGGCTGGGGTCTCCATCCGCATGGGCAGTGCCTGGCAGAGGCATGGCAGCGTGCGCTGACGAGAAAGTTCAGAGAGGCTCCACTGAGGATGGGGTGGGAACAATGCGTGGGGGCCACAGGATGCTCCCTTCTCCCTCCTGGTGGCCCTGGCCACGGTGAAGCCAAGGCCCGTGAGAGGCCGAGTGAGCCTGTCCCTGAGCTCCCACAGCCTCCCCGCTATGGGCTGCAGCTCTGAGCCCCTGTGTGCTGCATTGGCCTAGAAACGCCGTGAGCGGGAGATGCAACAGGAGATGATGCTCCGAGATGAGGAGACCATGGAGCTCCGGGGCACCTACACATCCCTGCAGCAGGAGGTGGAGGTCAAAACCAAGAAACTCAAAAAGGTGAGACGCCACAGCAGGATGGGGTCAAGGTGTGAGGGCCTGGCAGCCTCTGCCCAAGGCAGTCACCTACCCAAGGGGTGTGTGTTTTGGGGCCTCTTCCCACTTGCTTTGAACTGCTGAACCCCAGTCACATTGCCTGGGGTTCCTCTGGGTGGGGAGTAGATGGGCTGCTGGGGCAAGGGGAGGAGAAGGCAAGGGTCTGTTGGGGTGGAACAGAGCCTTTTCTCCTGGGCCCCCATGCTGGGCCTGTTAGACTGGGAATGCCATGCCATCACTTCCTGTCTCCAGGGTTGCAGTCCTCGAGTCTTGGGTAACTTCCCCCTTTACAGCGTCACCAGTGAGTCACAGTTTGAATGGCTCAGCCTGGAGCAGGGCCAGGGGAACGGTGAGGGAGCCTGAGGAGACTTGAGCCTGCTGTGGTTCCAGGAAGGAAACATGGGACCCTCGAAGGCATGTGAAGGGATGAGATTATCTGGCCACCAGAGTCCTGCGAAGTCCATGGCCAGGGAAAGGTGTGCACATGACGGTCAAGGGCAGAAAGCAGCAAGTTTTGGCCTGGATTCTGGGAAGAACCTGGAGAGCTCTTAGGTTTGCCAAGTGGCTGCCCCAGGGTGGGCCAGGCAGAGGCCTAGCCACTGTGGCAGTTTCCAGGGACACACCCCTCAGGGGGTTAGGAGTGAGACAGTAGGGTCAGTCCTGCCCCACACACCCCCACTTTGGAGAGCCCCTGCAGAGGCAGGAGTAGGATGGGTTCAGCCTCCAAGCCCATCCTCTCCCTGAGCCAAGGACTAGCAGTCCTGTACTTGGGCGCTGATTCTGGCTCTTCTGTTAACTAGTTGTGTGTGACCTTGAACAAGTCTGTGCCTGAGGTTCCTCACCTATAAAAAGAGGGTGTTGGACCAAAAGGTCCCCAGAGTCCCTTTGAGTTTGAACATTCCACACTGCTGACAGCAGCTGAGAGGGGGCAGGGAACATATCATAGTGGAGGAGGGACAGGACAGCCTTTGAATAATCTGTCCTGCCTCGTGGTGGGGTAGCGGGACGGAGATTCAGACCCTGCCCTGGCTTCATCCTGGGCTGAGCTGGTGGACCTTGAGCCTGTGGCTGTCTGGCCTGAGCTGGACAGGCTCTGAGCTGCACCTGTCCCCACCCAGCTCTACGCCAAGCTGCAGGCGGTGAAGGCGGAGATCCAGGACCAGCATGATGAGTACATCCGTGTGCGGCAGGACCTGGAGGAGGCGCAGAATGAGCAGACTCGAGAACTCAAGCTCAAGTAGGCTCCCTGTTCTTCCCCTTTCTGGTCCTCACAGCTGTCCCTTGGGCCCCAGGCGCTTCTCCCTAACGGGATCTTCTCCTTCCTGAAGGCCTCATTCCAGCTGCCACTCAGGGGTTTGTGGGTCTTAGGGTTAACATGTGGAGGGATGAGGGAGAGATTCTGGAGTTCCTTCTACCTCCTGTTTCCTCCTCCCCTCCTCAGTCTGCACTTGATGAACACCCCAAAGTGCATGCTGGGTGCTGGCCCAAAGGAACCCCTGCAGCCCTGAGCCTACACTCTGCATTAGAAGAAGTGATTTTCAAGTCTGCTAATCCTATTGGAGTCCCCTCCCCCAACTTTTTGGTTTTTTCACCTATGTTCCCTCTGCCTCTTTGCTTCTTTCTTCTGATCCTTCAACTTCATGTATACCTGTGGGGCCTCTCTCCCCAATTCCCTGTCTCTGCCTCATTCCTGCTCCCAGGTACCTAATTATTGAGAACTTCATCCCCCCTGAGGAGAAGAACAAGATCATGAACAGGCTTTTCCTGGACTGTGAGGAGGAGCAGTGGAAGTTCCAGCCGCTCGTGCCAGCCGGAGTGTGAGTTCCACAGCCAGTCACCTGGGCCAGGGGCCTGCAGGGTGGGGGGGACAGAAGCTTTTACGGATTGGGGAGGGGTGGGGGGGACACCGATGGAAGGCGGAATCTCAGGACCTAACGTAGGGGTCTCCATGAAGGAGGGGTGTTGTGACGAAAACAAAGTGTCTCTCTCGGTGGCCTGGGATGCAGAAAATACCCCACAAGGAGCCTGAAGTGGGAAGGAAGGGCACTTTAGCCTCTTGGCAATCCCAGCGAAGGCCAACATTTGGCCAGTCTGATGAATATTCATTTGTCTAGTGCCAAGAGCAGCAACGGTAGTTAGTATTTGCCTTACCGTGTGTCAGGCACTGTGAGGGGTTCTGCAGACAGAAGGTCAATGAGATGCACCCAAGTCCAGTGGGGCATACAGAGAAGTAAGTAGATCAGATGATAGAGGTGTGTCCAATCTTTATAGCCTCGCCCAGCTCCGTGATTCAGCATTTCCACCTGTTTCCACATCCTAGCCTTTAGGTATAGTTTGCGTCCATTGGCTGGGTGTGCAGCTCCCTCTACTGGTGGCCAGGAAAAACAAAGCCAGACGTTCAAATCCAACAGAGTGGCTGCCTCGCTCAGCTGCACCACAGTGCCTTAATTGAAAATCTGTATATAAAGGCATTTAGGAGGCCGAATACCAATGCACTTCACCAGAGATTCTTTGCCCTCTTTATCCTAGAAATATTAATGGCAGGATAGGGCAAGAGTCTCCCCAAAGCTGGGGTGGGAAGCTAGCTGTGTAGGTCTATAGCTTCTCACCGAGCATCAAATGCCTGCTTCGTCTACTTTCTGAAAGGCTGTTCCTACCCAAGGTGACACCAAGCGAGTTTGTAAGTGGCAACTTCATGAGCAGAAGACTTTTCAGTGGTGTCACTTTGAACTTAAAATCTACCTTTCCAATCTAAGTAGAGACCCACAGTAGTACAGCATCTAAGGCAGAGATTCTCCACCCTGGCTGAAGCTAGAATCACCTGTAAGTTGGGCTCCAAAGAGTCTGATTTAAAAGATCTTGGAAGGATCTCAGGACTAACTTTTTTTTAAAGCTTCCAGGTGAGGCTTCCAGCAAGGAAGCCAGACTTAAAAACTACTACTGTAGCGCCCTCTGCTGGAAGGAAATGTTAGTGAGGCGTCTGCTTAGAAAAGTTCCTTACCTGAAAGTTTCCAGGTGGAGGAATTTCTTTATGTTGGTTAGATATGGGATGAGAAAGAATTTGAGAAGGCATGCATTTTTAAACTTTTTATTTTGAAAAATCAGAATTTAAAGAATAATACAAAGAAGTTGCATATACCTTTCATGAAAAATTCACTGATTCATATTTTGCCACCTCTTGCTTTATTAATTCCCCATCCCCCCACCCCACCATTTGAGATTAAGTTGAAGATGTCCTGGCCCTTTACTTGTGTTTCCTAACAATGAGGACTTTATCTTACATAACCACAGTACAATAATCAAATTCAGGAAATTTTATATTGACACAGTACTACTGTATTATATAGGCAACATTCCGTTTTAGCCAGAACCGGTAATAACCCTATACGGCGGTGCCCCGTCCCCAGCCTCCCCACCCATCCACTTGAGGTGGTGCGTTGCATTTGTCATGCCTCTTTAGTCTCCTTTAATCTGGAGCTGAGAAGGGATCTTGATTTGAGTCTTGTAGTTTTGTGCTTCAGAGTTTATTTGCGTTCAGAGTTCAAAACGTGGCCCCTGCGGTTTTGGCTTGACCACCTCAAGCACACAGTCCCGACTTGAAAAGCACCCATGACAGGTGCTTTTCCTGAAGCGGAGCTTTCTGCTTGGTGATTATAAATGTCCATTCTTCATTTCTGTTTTTTTTAAAGCTTGCTTTCTTTTAAAGAGCTCGAATAACTTTTAAGTTAAATAACCTTTTAAATAACTTCCATTTTTGCAAAAATAAAATGGCTTGTATACACTGAAAAACCATTCACAGATTTTTGAAATTAAAACAGCTATCTTAAAATAGCACACTTTAAATAATGTGTAGACTGGACACCAAAATGTACACAGTACATTTATTCACAGAGCGACTGTTGCCTTCTCCAGTCCCTCTCTTCTGCTTTAGAGGCAAAGCTATGCTTGTGTGTGCATCTCAGAGGACACGCGTCTGTGGACCAGACACAGATGCGTGTCTGCAGTGCCCCTCCCCATCTTTCCTCTCCTCTGACCACCCCCGCCATCCTTCTTGCTGGAGGAAAGTAACACAAGGAAAGAGGCAGTGAGTGTTTTCACTGGCACTGGAAAACGAGACAACTCTGCTTACTCCTCAAATGCTTCTTTAGCTCACTCTGTAGTATTTTCTCTTCCGTAACTCCTTGGGAAGAATCAGGTCTCAGGTGTTATCTGGAGTTGTTCCCCAGCCTGCATTTGTGAGTCTGTGTTAGCAGTACTTCTAGCTGGGTCCCAAAGAACTGTGCTCCCTAAACATTTTATATTGGACATGTAAAGATATAAATATATTCATAAGTTTTTTTAAATCACGGTTAAGTATATTCACAACTTAGCCGTACTATTTTATATGTGTGGACCTGTTCAGAATACACAGAGTATATATTCTATACAGAAAATATCAAAATAGATCTGGGTAAGGGTAAAGGTATTAAGGCAGTTCTGACATTTCAGTGTTCTCTACTGTACTCACACAAATGATATAAACAGTTATAGATTTCTCTAAGAAAAAAGCTCCAGTATATAAATTACTCCCAGAAGACTTATTAACAAATCCTAGGTAATCAACTCCATGCAGTTCTGAATCATTGCTGTACATTTTTCCTTTTTTTAATGTGACTGACCATTTTGCTATGACTGATAACCATAATAAATAATAATTATCTCAGAGCTTTTATTAAAATCACAAGAAAATGCAAAAGAAAAGTAAAAATAGACTTAGGAAGATTTTATATGAAACAAAATTTTTAATTACTTTTTTTAAAAGCAGCAGTTGGTGGTTAAAATAAAGTGAAAACAGTCCTCTCATAGTTGGAATTCCCATTGTGAGTCTGACTCAGCTCAGAGAGCCAGAGGGTAGCTTCATGGTGCAAGTGCGGCTGGCCCTGGTCTCTGAGATCATCTGCCCCACGCCCCTCATGTCACAGAGGAAGCCTGAGGGTGGGGCCGTCTTGGGTGCAGCTTTCCCCATGTGGGGGAATGGTGGCGTCAGGCTGCCTCCCTGGAAGGGGAGGTGCCTTCCCTCAGCATTGGGTCCCACCATTTGCAGCATAACTTAATCAGGGCTGAAAAACTTTCTTCCCAAAGCACATTTGACTAGTCAGGGCCTTGTCCCATCTGCTCAGTTCAAGTGTGGAATGGTTGGCTTTACTTTGGCCTGGGCATTCTGGGGACGAGAACACACCCTGGCCTTCTGCTCAAAGGGTGAGGAAAGCAGCCTCATTGGGAAGAATACCGCATGTCACGCTGTCCCTTTAGAAAACTCTTGTTGGAAAAGTGAATTTCTCCTCCTCTAGCAGCAAGCATCTGCCCCACACACTCTCCCCTGGCCTGTCTCTAAAACAAGGGGCTATTGCCAAGCAGCTCTTGAAACACACCCATATCCACCGATTTTGGAAGTCCCTCCCTTTCTCTGTTTTCTCCACTATCTCTATGTGGCCGCGAGTTGATGCACAATAACTTCAGGTGAGGTGCCTTCCATAATCATGAACAATTCTGTCTTAATGTTACTTTGAAAAAATATTTTTCCACCAGCTCTAGAAATAATTATTTTTGAAGTATGACCTCACAATAGACTTTATTTTTAATTGTGTTTACACAAAGTTATCTTCTAAGGTTTGGATATTTGGCAATGTCTGTAGCCCGTGGTTCACATGTAGTTCACAACATCTCATCTGCGACACCAGCCCTTTGGCTGTACAGCCCGGCCACCCTGGATGCTGTTCAAAGGTGTCATGGAGCAGTTGAAAGAGACTGGACTTTGGATTTAGAACATTCTGAATTCTAGTCCCTGCTCTGCCACTTACTAGTGGCCTTGAGAAGGTTTTTTAACCTCTCTGAACCCAAGTTTCTTCATCTATACAGTTGGGATGATACATGTACCCTGCAGGATTATTCAGGTTAAAGTGCGATTGTGTGTGAGGCTCCAGGCCAAAGCCTGGCACAGAAGAGATGATCGATAAATGGTCACAATCATACCGATAAGCCAATATGACAATTATGGGGACACCAGTGAAACCAATCTGCCTCCATCCTCAAAAGTGCCATAGAAGGGCAGTTCGGCTTGCTGTTTTTGTTTTTCCTTTTAATTTTCTATTCAGGCTACCTCCAGGTTCAACGAGAGAGCGTTCCTGGCTCTAAATAGAACCAGGATAGAAAATTTCACTGGTTTCCTTATAGAGGCAAAGTTGACCTCAGTAAGAACCTTCTCAGCTCCGGGTTGGGTCCCTAGATTTATTCATGGGCCTGTGAGAAGTAGGGAGGCACATCAACTGCCATGGGGAGGAGGTGGGGCAGTGTCGTGAAGGGAAATGAGAAGAGTGAGCGTTCAGACCTGCAGGGAGGGGAGCGCTGCGAGGGAATGGCTAATGCAGTGGCGAGGGTGGGGGGCAGACCTTGAGGAAAAGTCTGAGGTGCTGTGGCAGGTGCATGTGCAGGACCTGGGAGGAAAACACACCCTATGCCACTGGATGCCTGTTTCCAGAACAAGAGAGGAATGGGGGCAATCAGACAGAGCTGGTAATGAGAAGGGAGTCAGCCCCCGAGCTGGAGCCAAGAGTGACTTTTTAATATTAAGGGGAAAAAACAAAACCAAACAGTGATAACAGCCATCTGGAGGGAGAATCCCAGGAGAGCTCTTAGGATCTACTAAGCACATGCTGGCTGTTGCCACAGGTCGCTGTAGGGAGGGGCGGATACATGGAACCAGGCCTCCTCTCCAGGCTCTCCGCCACAACCTGCTCACTACGGAGGGATCAGTCGCAGAAAGTAGGCCTGGGGCAGAAGAGGGAGTAGATGGGGAGTGTGCTGTTCCAATTACAGACTCCCCTCCCCCTATCCCTCCTCCCCCATGCCACCCAGAATAGCCCTGGCATCTTTGTTGGGTCAGGCTGCCAATTCACACTGATCCACTGCTCTACTTGCCCAGCCGTGTCCTTCTGTCCTGTTCCCAGAGCCTGCAGCCCTCAAGGCTCACTTCAGCCCCAGGCCGGTTCACATGTCCTCCTCAGAGACAGGACAGTGTCCTGAAAAGAGTATCTGCGAAGGTTCAATTCCAACTCTCTTCCTAATTGGATGACCTTGGACACAAAAGACAGTATGGTGTCTGCCCTGTCTACACCTCGGGAGGTTGTCAAATTTAATGGGATATGTAGGCTCCCCTCATAAATGATGTTACTATTCTCCTAACCCTCCCTCTGCCCTCAGAGCTGTTGCAGAGGTGGCCCTTTCCACATGCACAGCCTCCTGAGCTCCCCAGCACCCAGGCCAAAGGGGTGGGGCTTCCACAGCCTCATCCTTTCTTGTCTTCATCTATAAAGAGGAGTCAGCAGGGACCCCAAGTGGGTCCGGCACTCTTTTTTTACCCCTGATAAAACGAACCACAAGAATGTTCTTAATACTCTCCCCTGCAGAAGGCAGGCCTTGTTCCCTAGGCCCCTGCACGGCCTGTTCTACTCTTCAAGGACAGAGCGTCCTATCTGAGTTACTGGCCTGTTTCGTCTCCTCTTCTGTCTCCTAACTGTCTGCCTTTTGGCATCTTTTATTGCTCATTTGTATCCCTGCTTGAAATGAGCAAGTGGCATTGTGAATAAATCACCACTGAAGGGTGGGTGTGCTCGGTGTTTGTGCTGTTTCCTCTCAGCCATTCTGGAGGACAGGGCTAAGACAGTGGAGGCTGGGAGGGGACGCCCCTTCTCGAGGTCACAAAGCTCTCAGGGCCAGCATTCAAACCTGAGCTGTCTTCCTCCAAAACCTGGATTGTTTCTTTTTCAATGGAAATAATTTTCTTGTTCTTTTTTGTTTGTTTGTTTTGAATAATAAATAACACATCACACATCAAATTGTTGAAAGTAAAAAGGTTGACATACCATGAGTTGGCCAGGATACAGGGCAGTGGAAACTTTCACTGGTATAACCACTTCGAAAAGCCCCTTGCAATATGTAGTAAAGTTGAAATGCAGATACCACACAACCAACCTTCCATTCCTGGCTATGTGCTCCAGGGTAACTGTTGAATATGTGCTTGAAGATACCTGTACAGAAATGTTCACAACAGTGCTGTGTTTAATAGGGGGGGGGGAAGGAATCAACCTAGATATCCATCAACAAGAGAATATATACATTATATATGTGTGTACATATGTTGCTATATTAAAACCTTAAAATACTCAATATATAGTTAAACTTTAATAATCTAGCCCTGGCTGGCGTGGCTTAGTGGACTGAGTGCCGGCCTGCAAGCCAAAAGGTCGCAGTTTCAATTCCCAGTCAGGGCACATGCTGGGTTGCAGGCCTGCTCCCCAGCTGGGGGCGGGTGAGAGGCAACTCATCGATGTATCTCACACATTGATGTTTATCTCCCTTTATTTCTCCCTCCCTTCCCATCTCTCTAAAAATAAATAAACGAAATCTTTAAAATAATAATCTAATCTAGAGCTGCATGGATAAATCTAAAAAACATGCTTGTTGAGCACAAAAAAATACAGTACATACACCATACAGTTTAAAGTTTAGAAACAAGCATACAGATATCATATATATTATTTATAAAAACCCACATATATCAGTAAGTATAATATGCATGAGCCCTAGCTGGTACATGCCTGGGATGTGGGCCAGGTCCCCAGTTGGGGGCATGAGAAAAGCAATTGGTCGATGTAGCTCTTGCACATTGATGTTTCTCTCCCTCTTTTTCTCCCTCGCTTCCTATCTCTCTAAAAATAAATAAATAAAATCTTAAAAACAAACTTGCATGACATTGATAAGCACCAAACTCAAGAAGAGTGATTAACTCTGGGGAAGAAGACAAAACTATGTCTACATTTTATTTCTTTTTTTAAAGTATTTTATTGTCATTCTATTACAGTTGTCCCAGTTTTCATTTGGTGTAAGTATAACAAAACATTAAGATTTGACAAAGCTGAGTCCTGGCCGGGTGGCTCAGTTGGCTAGGGTGTCTTCCCAGTACACCAAGGTTGCAGATTTGATCTTCGGTCAGGGCACATCCAAGAATAAACCAATGAATGCATAAATAAGTAGGACAATAAATCGATGTTTCGCTCTCAAATCAGTTTTCAAAAGAAGATTTGACAAAGCTGGATGGTAGACATACAGATATACATATATCACTTTCTATACTTTTCTGAATGTTTGAAATAATTCATTAGACATAAAGTTATACATATTCATTGTAAAAAAAATGTGGATATTGTAGAAAGGCATAAAGATAATTTTTTAAATCACCCATAATCATGCCTAAAAGGAAACCTGTCCCCACTGGCAGTCACTCCCCATTCTCCCAGTGCCCCAGCCCGGGGCACCTGCCAGTATGCTTTCTGTCTCCGGATTTGCGGATTATGGACATTGGATATAAGTGGAATCATGCAATACATAGTCTTCAGTATCTGGATTCTCCCACTTAGCACAACCTCTTCAAGGTTCATTCGTATTGCAGCTTGTGCCAGTACTTCACTCCTCTTTACTGCTGAGTGAGTAACACTCCACCCTGTGGACGTGCCGTACTTCGTTTTCCTGTTCGTCAGTTGCTGGGCATTTTTGGGTTTTAGCTGTCATGAGTAATGCTGCTGTGAATACTTGCGTACAAGTTTTTTGTGTGGGGATGTGTTTTAAATTCTTTTGAATAAATACCTAGTAGTGGAAGTGCTGTTTTATATGGTCACTCTGTGTTTAACTTCTTTTTAAACAATTTTATCCATTCATTTTGAGAGAGAGGGGAAGGGAGGGAGAAAGAGAGGGAGAGAAGCAACAATGTGGTTGCCTCTCATACATACCCAGGCATGTGCCCTGACTGGGTGGTGACTCTTTGGTTCGAAGACTGGTGCTCAGTCCACTGAGCCACACCAGCCAGAGCTATGTTTAACTTTTTGAGTAACTGCCAAACTGTTTTCCAAAGCAGCTGCACCATTTTGCATTCCCACCAACAATGAGGATTCCAATTTCCCTACATCCTCACCAGCATGTATTATTGTATGTCTTCTTTGATTATAGTCATTTTAGTGGGCGTGAAGTGGTTTTGATTTGCATCTTTCTAATGATTAATAATGTTGAGCATCTTTTTATGTGCTTATTGGCCACTGTATATCTTCTTTGTTGAAATGGCTATTCAAATTCTTTGTCCGTTTTTATTTATTTATTTGTTTCTTTTACTGATTCCAGCGAGAGGGGCAGAGAGGGAGAAAGAGATGGGGAGAAATATCGATGTGACAGAGAAACATTGATTGGGGAGAAATATCGATGTGACAGAGAAACATTGATTAGTTGCCTCTTGCAGGTGCCCAACCGGGATGGAACCCCCAACCTGGGCATGTGACCTGACCAGGATCCAACAGGCGATCTTTCAGTTTGCTGGACACGCCCCACCCACCGATCCGCTCCAGCCAATGCTTTGTCCTTTGGGTTGTCTTTTTTGTTGTTGATTTGTAAAAGTTATCTATAGATTCTGGATAAAAGTCCCTTAACAGATATGTGATTTGCACATATTTCCTCCCATTTTGTGGATTATCTTTTTACTTTCTTTATGATGTCCTTTGAAGCACAAAAGTTTTTAGTTTTTATAAAGTCCTATTTATCTATTTTTTTTCTTCAGTTGCTTGAGTTTTTTGATGTTACAGCTAAGAAACCCTTGCATATCTAAGGTCAAAAAATTTTACTACTGTGATTTTTTAAATTAAAAAAATATATTTTATTTTTTATACTGTTACAGTTATCCCACTTTTTCCCCCTTCGCCCACCTCCACCCAGCCCACCCCCATTTCCATAGTCCCCTCACCATCGGCCATGTCCATGGGTCCTTCATAGGTGTTCTTTGTACTGCTATGTTTTATTCAGAGTTCTGTAAGATAGAGCTTTACATTTAAGTCTATGATCCATTTGGGCTTAATTTGTGTATTTGGTCAAGGTAGGGTCTCAATCTCATTTTTGCCTGTGCATATCCACCCACTTGTCCCAGTGTCATTTGTTGAAGAGACTGTTCTTTCTCCGCTGAATGGTGTTGGTGCCCTTACGGAAAATCAGTAAGGGGAATACGGCAGTTTATTTCTACACTCTCGATTCTGTTCTATTCCACTGGTAGATTTCTGTGTCCATATGCCAGAACCATACAGCCTTGTTACTACTGTAGCTTCGTCGTAAGTTTTCAAACGGGAATGTGAGTCCTCCACCTTTGTTCTTCTCCAAGATTGTTTTGACTATTTTGGGACCCTTGCATTTCAGGCCTGAGTTTTTAGTCATCTTGTTGTGCTAACTCCTATGGAGGAAAATGAAAAGCAGAACCACTAATCACAAGTGGTTTTGTGTGGTATGTGAAATTAGTATATGAATCTGAAAACCAAAGTAAGGTTGAATTGGCTTTTTTCACTCAAATCCTCAGTCACCCCATTTCTACTGGGAAAATAATTGAAGAAGTATGTGCCTCCTTATATTAGTTTGAGTTGTCAGCTTGTACTGGAGCAAAGACAAGAAAATTCCAGAGCCCCGCAGTCTGCAGGGCCTCCTGTCTGCATGGGCAATACTTACTTCCTCAGGATATCATCTCCCCTTTGTGTTTGAAGGAAACCCATCCTAACAGAGCCTCTTCCCCACAGCAATAACAGCCAAATGAAGAAGCGGCCCACCTCCGCAGTGGGCTACAAGAGGCCCATCAGCCAGTATGCTCGGGTTGCCATGGCAATGGGGTCCCACCCCAGGTACAGGGTAAGAAGCTGGAAAGTGGAAGTGGGGAGGGGAGAGATCCCAAGGAGGGATGCTCACAGCCTCTGCTTCCTCTGCCTACCTTGTCGTCCTTGTTCCCCCCAATATTTACCGAGGGCCTGGGAGGTCCAGGGCCAGTGCTTATGTCGGGTATGACCCTCCCACCACAGGCTGAAAACATAATGTTTCTGGAGTTGGATGTGTCCCCTCCAGCTGTCTTCGAAATGGAATTCTCTCACGACCAAGAACAAGATCCCCGTGCTCTACACATGGAGAGGCTCATGCGGTTGGACAGCTTTCTGGAAAGACCTTCCACCTCGAAAGTCCGGAAGTCCCGATCCTGGTCAGTGCCACATGGTCAGAGTGGGCGGGGGCTCAGGATGCAAGGCAGGGTGGTGGCGAAGCTGTTTCTACAGCAACAGGGTGAGGGAAAGGACAGTTCTCACTGTTTGCTTTCCTGCACTTTCCCAGCTTCCCCTTTCACCCACCTTGTCCTCACCCCCCGCAGGTGCCAGAGTCCTCAGCGGCCTCCACCCTCCACCACACATGCCTCACTGGCCTCCGCTGCTCTGCGCCCTGCGACAGTGCTAGACCATGAGTGACAACCTTCAGTCCGGCTGTCGGGCTGGCCGACTCCTGGGACGGGGCAGCCAGCTCCGGCTCATCTCATCTGCCGCTTGGTGTGTGTGTGTGTGCGCATGTGCGTGTTCGTGTGTGTGTGAGGGGTGAGAGCTGGCAGACCGTGCCTCTGCCCGCTTCTTAGCCTCCTTTATTTAATTAATGTTATTTATTCGTGGAGCTCAGTTAGTGTGGGGGAGAGGCCCTCGCCTGAGCCTGCCCTGTCACTGCGTAGCCTCCTTTCCTGCTGACTGTAGATCCGCAGTCAGTCTTCAAGCTCCTCGCTGTCAGCTGTCCCCAGAAAGGAGGGTGGCCAGTGCCTGAGAAGAGAGGACTTTGTCTACCTGTCTCCACAGCCTCCATCTCCTCCTGTGCTGATGTGAGCAGCTCCTGAGCACTTTCTGGGACTAGGAACATGCTGGGCGTCCCCTGGGGATGGGACACGTCCTGACAGTGCTCCCAGCACTTTCTGGGCCTCAGACCACCTCTGTAGGCTTCTTGGGTCCCTTTTCAAGGACTTAAAAGACCTCACCCACACAACCCCTCTTCAGCTTTGCCAAGAATCCGTGGCTCCCGATCTCTGCTTCCTGCCCACTTTCCCAAGCCTGGGGTGGGATTTGTGAACCGACCAGTTGCCACCTCCTTGGGACCTGCAGGTAATGAAAGTCATGAGACAATGTGGACAGTCATCAGGGGAAGTCCCTCTTCCGGTGCCCTTTGTTTCTGTCCCCTCTGAGAAGTAACTTTGGTCAGCAAGTGGTCAAGCCAACTCCCTGTGTCTGAGATGCTGCTCCTTCCTGCTTCAAATTTCTTCCCCGCAGCTGCCAGGGTCCCAGTTCATAGCAGGAGGGAGTTGATGTCTTTGTCCCCCTGGCTCAGCAAAGGTGTTGGAACCTGTTGCTTCCCCCTCATGTAGCACAGGAGATGGAGACCCAGGCACGATCTGCCCACGTTACCTATTCCCCGTTTCTGAATCACATTTGTTGGGCACTATTTTGTTGAAAACTAACCCCTTCTCCAGCATTGTGCAAACTGGTCCCTAGGGAAGTACTCTCCATCTGCCTTTGTGACATCCCAAGATGTCTCCAGGTATCTTAAGTGATAAGTAAATTTCTACCAAAAAAAAAGAGATTAATTTTCATTGACTTACTTTCTCAGTGTGCATTTTGGTGGAGGGGTGAAGAAGTAATCAGAGAAAACCAGTGGTTCAGGATTTTAAAATGCCCTCATACTGGGAGTCTCCAGTTCCTAGGATATGAGGAAGTTGGTCACTGTGATAAAAGCATAAAACTGACTGGTTTGCCTGAAATTTGATGTTGGGGGGGGTGATTATCTGGTTATTCTCTTTCCATTAAGAAATTAACCCTTTTACACCTTTCCAGTTCTGCTCTAAGGACCAAGCCCTGGTTTGGTTTAAGTCGATGATGCTATCATTTCTGCTGTAATTACTGGACTAGATGGTTGGGCAACTCAGTTGCCATTTGCTGCTGTCCATCAAGGAAATAACATTTTCTATCAGAGCCCAAGGGATTATTTGAGACTCAGAATTCAGATACTAGATCCTGCTGAGGTTGGGACAGGAGTCGTTTGTAGAAATGCCCCAGGTGGCCTGGGGACATCAGAGCCTGCATTGAGCAGCCTCTCCTAGTGACCTCTTTCACATTTGTGGATGAAAGAGCACGTGTCACCCCCCTTCACTGCTTGGACACATTGACGCTGCCTTGTCTGGTCACGTGACCCTCACAGTCTCATAGCACAATCCACCCAACTTCACCACCCCTGGTCTGAGGGCTGGGCCCAAGGTGTGGTCGGAAGAGGAGCTCCCGCCTGCGGTTTTGTGTATGTGTGTATGTGTGTGCGTGTCTGTGTGTATTTAACTCCACGGGGGACACACTACACTCAGCGTAAGATATGCTGGGAACAGGGCCACCGGGGTGGCTGGATCTCAATCTCTCTGTTTCTCTCTCTTTCTCTTTTCCTTTTGATGTAGCAGACATTTGGTTAACAAAGTAAGGGCCTTGATTGGACCAAATTTCCATGTCTGTTGCTATGGTCTTTATTTAGGACAACAGCTAACAATGCAGTGGCCCATATATTACATATGTAATATATAAATATATATATGCAAAACATTGCCCCCTGTCTCCTTGGCTTAGGACGAGGCCTCTCTGTTGAGCTGAAATGCACCTGCAGCTCCATGCTGACAGCAGCCTGCAGGCCCCAGCCCTGTTCAGATTAACACAGTCGATAATAAAGGAATGAGTATCGTTACAGAGTTGGTTGCCTGCCTTCTCTTCCCTTTGTTTCTTCCTACTTTTACTCCCTGTTTCATTTTCTCCCTTCTCTCTCTTCCTTGTTTTTCCAGTGTGGGGTCAGTAGCATGGGGAGCCCAGCTGCAGTTACCAGCACCTTGGCTGCTTAAGAAGGGAACCCATCTGCCCAGCTGGGCTAAGGGGCAGGTCCCAGGCTCCAGTGTGAAGTCAGTGCCAACTATGGCAGCAGCTGTTTGTGTTCTGGTAGCGGTCTCTGCCCAGCTAATTCGGAGCTGTTAGCAGATTTTAGAACTGCCTACATGCTGTCCAGATGAGCCGTCAATAGCATTCAACAGCTCTGCCTGTCTGCACCTCCATTTGTCAGCCAAGAGAGGCTAAAACAGCCAATAATGGGTCTAAAGCACATGGATGTGCCTGGCACATGGTGGGTGTTGAATTAAAATAACTTGAAATCTAGCTTCCCCTTTCATCTCTTTTCAGGGGGTTTCTTTTCCCTCTCCCTGGGTTCTAGCAATTGGCCCCCTATAGCATAGAGGTCTTACAGGAAATGAAAAGTAGTTTCTGCTAAAAAATACCAACGCAAAGCCGCTGACTCCTGGGAGAGCACTGATCTTAGGCTGATGCACAACACCCAGCAGTGAACCATTGTTTTGGCACCCATGGTTATCCAGGAAGGGCTCCCTGCCTCCACACCAGGTGCCAGCCCTGCCTTCCAATTGGGTGCCAGGGCGGGAATGGCTCTGCTGTCTGAGATGGATTTGCCATTTGTTGTGTTAGGCGGTTTACACATGCAGGCTCATTTTATCCTCCCCGGTGGGGGTTACTGCCATTGGTTTATAGATGAGATTTGGGGAAATTAACTATAGGCATACTTAAGACATACTGCAGGTTCAGTTCCAGGTGACTAATAAAGCGGATTGTAGCATTTTTGCTCATGGAGGGTCTAGCCTTTGGGTAAAAAATGCAACACCTAGGAAGCACAATAAAGCACAATGAAAGTAGGTATGCCTGTGCCTTGTCTAAAGGTTAGTAATGAATGTGGACTTCCAGACTCTAGAACCCATACTGCTTTTTGCCCTGTGCCGCGCTATCTGTCCAGCCCAGCTGTACCTCAGGAAAACTGATAGGCACCCTACATGTTTTACAAGAAGTAGGAGCCAGGGACAGAAGGGCAGAGTGGTTGGAAGTAAAACCAAATCTCCAGACCCTTAACCTAGAGGTCCCATTTCAAAAGCACTCACTCCTCCCATTAGCAGTGGGCTCACTTGTGGGGCTGACAAGAGCGGCTTCCTAGAGCTCTGCAAATGGCCGGAAGAACTCTCTCCTGGCCTCATCCTTCCTGGGCTGTTGAAAAAGAAGCTGCTATGTTTCACTTTTTCCTCCAACACTGGGCACCTGATCTCCAGAGTTACTTCCTTCTGTTTTCAGATGCCTTGAGCCGGGGTGCGTCTGTGTTTGAACTCTTTAGCCACGACTAAAGATTCGCTTAAGCTGGCCTGAACAAAAGAAGAACAAGAAGCCTGCAGTGGACCCCAAGGGCAAGAACGGCCTCAGGAATGACCCACTACCAGGGGCTCAGACACCACAAAGACCCCCTCTATTTCACCACACTTCTTTCTGTGTGGGGTACATGTTCTTTCCTCAGCTGCTCCGGTTTGTGACATGGAAGATATGTCTGCCAGCAGCTCTCTGTTTACATGATCCAGTCATCCAGAGAGACTTAGAATCTCCATCTTAGTGCCAAGTTCATGGTCATGTGATTCTGATTCAATGGTTTGGGCCAGGTGGATGGGAACATGAAATATGAATAAGGCCTCCAAGAGTCCTACTGCTGTAACCATGTATATGAGGGCAAGGGGGCAAATAAAGATATTTCTCAAAAAAGATGGCAAGGGGCCTTGGCCAGGTAGCTCAGTTGCTTAGAAAATTGTCCCAATACACCAACATTGCAGATTTGATCTTTGGTCAGGGCACATGCAAGAATCAACCAATGAATGCATAAATAAGTGGAACAACAAATCAATGTTTCTGTCTCCCTTCCTCTCTCTCTAAAATCAATTTTTTTAAATTAAAAAAAGATGATGAGGGTGGCAGGGTGTGGAGAGTGAGGTCTAGGCAGTCAGCCAGACAGATGTCCATGGCCGTATATCCACACCCAGGATGGCTTGTTCCCTTATTCCAGCCATTTTTCTTATAACAGTTCACCTGCATCAAAATTATCACCCTCAGAGATACCACTTCATTAGGTTCAGGATAGATCCAGGTGGTGGACACTGTATGTTACCTTTCCAATATTCATTTCTCCCTCCTGCCTTACTTACAAAATAATGTTGTTTAAGGGGGATGGTGCACACAACTAGAAACACTCACCTTTCCAGACTCCTTGCGGCAGTGGGTGGCCATGTGACATGGTTTTGGCTAAGGAGATGTAAATGAAAGTTGGCTAGGGATTTCTTTTTTTTCTTTAATATATTTTATTGATTATGCTATTAGTTGTCCTATTTCCTCCCCCCTTTATTCCCCTCCACCCTGCACACACCCCCACCCGTATTCCCCCCCTTTAGTTCATGTCCATGGGTCACACATGTAAGTTCTTTGGCTTCTATATTTCCTATACTATTCTTACCCTCCCCCTGTCTATTTTTTACCTACCATTTATGCTACTTATTCCCTGTACCTTTTCCTCCTCTATCCCTCTTCCACTCCCCCGCTGATAACTCTCCAAGTGATAATCTCCATTTCTGTGATTCTGTTCCTCTTCTAGTTGTTTGCTTAGTTTGTTTTTATTACTGGGTTTTTTTTAGGTTCAGTTGTTGATAGTTGTGAGTTTGTTGTCATTTTACTGTTCATATTTTTGATCTTCTTTTTCTTGGATAAGTCCCTTTAATATTTCATATAATAAGGGCTTGGTGATGATGAACTCCTTTAACTTGACCTTATCTGGGAAGCACTTTAACTGCACTTCCATTCTAAATGAAAGCTTTGCTGGATAGAGCAATCTTGGATGTAGGTCCTTGCCTTTCATGACTTGGAATACTTCTTTCCAGCCCCTTCTTGCCTGTAAGATTTCTTTTGAGAAGTCAGCTGATAGTCTTATGGGAAGTCCTTTGTAGGTAACTGTCTCCTTTTCTCTTGCTGCTTTTAAGATCCTCTCCTTATCTTTAATCTTGGCTAATGTAATTATGATGTGACTTAGTGTGTTCCTCTGTGGGTCCAACTTCTTTGGTGCTCTCTGAGCTTCCTGCACTTCCTGGAAGTCTGTTTCCTTTGCCAGATTGGGAAGTTGTCCTTCATTATTTGTTCAAGTAAGTGTTCAGTTTCTTGCTCTTCCTTTTCTCCTTCTGGCATCCCTATGATTCAGATGTTGGGATGTTTAAAGATGTCATGGAGGTTCCTCAGCCTCTCCTCATTTTTTTTGAATTCTTATTTCTTCATTTTGTTCTGGTTGAATGTTTATTTCTTCCTTCTGCTCCAAACCATTGATTTGCATCCTGGTTGCCTTCCCATCACTATTGGTTCCATGTACATTTTCCTTTATTTCACTTTTCATAGCCTTCATTTTTTCCTCTATTTTGCAACCATACTCAACCAATTCTGTGAGCATCCTGATTACCAGTGTTTTGAACTGTGCATCTGGTAGGTTGGCTATCTCTTCATCGCTTAGTTGTATTTTTTCTGGAGCTTTGATCTGTCCTTTCATTTGGGCCTTTTTTTTTTTTTTGTCTCCGCACACCTGTTACTAAAGGGGCGGGGCCTTAGGTGTTCACCAGGGTGGGGCAACCAACTCACTGTGTTGTGACACTGTATGTGGGGGAGGGGCCGAGAGGGAGCAATGGCGCTTGCTCCACTCTGCTGGATTTCAGTCACTCCCTCCACTACCCCCAATCAAATTGGGCCCTTCTGGTGCTGCTTCCTAGTGGGTGGGCTTGTGTACATTCTAGGCTCCTGTGGGCCTCTCCAATGAACTCTCCTGTGAGGTTGGGAGTTCTCCTGACACCACAAACCTCACAGGTTTTTTCAGTCAGAAGTTTTCAGGCTTTATTTTCCCACGCTGGGACCCTGGGTTGTGAGGTCTGTCTTCATCAGAGTTCTGCCTCCTGGTTATCTGCACACAAATGTGGGACCGCCCAGCCACCAGCTGCCTCTTCACCCGGTCCGCCAGCCGCTGCCTTGCCGCCAGTCCTCTCCGCCCTGCTGCCCAGCTCCGCCCCTCCTACCGGTCTGGATGAACTTTCTTCTTTATCTCCTTGGTTGTCGGACTTCCATACAGTTTGATTTTCTGGCAGTTCTGGGTTTGTTTGTTTTTTTATTTTGTTGTTGTCCTTCTTTTGGTTGTGCGAGGAGGCACAGTGTGCCTACCTACACCTCCATCTTGGCTGGAAGTCCCAGCACTTCTGGGAGTTGATTTATGCTTTCCTCTTGGCATATGGGAGCTCTTAGTATGATCTTTGTACCTGTTCTGTGATTTTAAGATTATTTCTTAAAATAGACATCAAAATAGACTTATTCAGTGCAACTTTCAGACATCACCCATCTCTCTCCTTCCTCTTTGCTCTTCCTGTCTAGGTCAAATGCACCTTCTTGAAGTACATTCTTTCACTGAACAAAGAATTATTTATCACCTGTTGTACACATACTCCAAGGATTGTTTTAAGTGCTGGAGTTGCAGCAGCAAACAGAACAGAACAAGGTCCCTACCCTCACGGAGCTTACCTTCTCGGGTTAGGAGAAAGATGTTACACAAGAAAAACATGTTGCGTATCAGATGGCAGTAAGCGTGGTCAAGAAGGATGAAGCAGAGAAGGGAGATAGGGAGTTCCAGGGACTACAGGAAGGGGGAGGTGGCAGTTTTAAGGCCCAGACTAAGAAGGTGGTGTCTGAGCAAATTCCTGGAGGAGGCAAGGAAGGGGACCATGCTGATATCTGGTGGAAGAGGACCCCGGGAGAGGGGCAACAAATGCAAACTTTGTGGACAAGTTTGGGTCAGGCATGTACTGGGAGCAGCAGCCACGTTCAACCCTGAGGCAACAAGCACAGCCTGTAAAGGTTAATGGGGTAGAGACACCAGGAGCTCCCAGTTCCTGATGGGATGTGTGCTTCTGTGACAGCTCAGTCTGTCTGCTTAGGGACTTATAATAGTGCCAGACAGGCCCTTTTAAGACAGTGTTGCGGGGGGGGGGGGGGGAGCTGTTGCCAGGAATCTGCATTTGAAACAAACACCTCTAGGTGATTCAGATGAACTGCTCTCTAAGGTCTGAGAACCTCGGTTCCAGCTGCTTGGCTTTCTGGTCATGATTCCAGTGAGCTTCCTCTTCAACATGCGCCAGCACTGGGACCACCTGCCTGTGGAGTCACCAGGACTGTGCTCAAGGATGGCAGGGGCAGAGGGCACAAGGCTACTGAGGACACAGAGCCCTGGGAGCTGCTGTGCTCAACCCCTGCCCCTTCTTCACAACTGGATGGGGGGAGGGCACAGGGGGCTAACTTGCCTGGGCTAGAAAACCAGAGGGATTATATTTCCACATCCAAAGCTCCCATTTGAAATAAGGAAAAGATAACCCAGAAAAAGGAAAGTGATTTCCCAAAGTCACACAAATGGTTGTGAGGCAAAGATGGGCCTGGAAGGCATAAGGATTTACTAGTCAGACACACTGTTTGGGTTTTTTGTTGTGTTTACTTTAATTTTGAAATAATCTTAAAATCACAGAACAGGTACAATAATCATACTAAGAGCTCCCATATGCCAAGAGATCCTGTTCAAGTTTTGCCAGTTGGCCCCAAAATTGACATTTATAGCAAAAGGATCCAACCCAGGATCGTGTGTTGCGCTTAGTTGTCATGTCTCTTTAGTCTCCTGTCTAGAAGAATTCCTCAGCCCGTTTTTGACCTTTATAACCTTCATATTCGTTAATATTACCGGGCAGTTAATTTGTGGACTGTCCCTCGGTTCAGGCCCATCTGGAGTCTCCGCATGGTTAGATTTGGGTGGTGCACAGAAGTGGCTCTGTGGTCTTCTTTGTGTCCCATCAGGTGGGACACCATGACATTGCTTTGTCCACTACCAATCGTGTGAACTTTGATTATTTATTAAGGTGGCGTCTGCCGGCCTTCATTGTGGGGGGCGGGGCGGGTGGGAATACCATGAAACTATGTAAATATCCACTCCTATTTCATCCACCAGTTTGAACATTCATTAATGTTTCCTGCTTGAGTTAATTATTGCTATATGGTTGCTGAATGGTGGCTTTTAATTTTATTATTTCTTCTACATTTATTAGTTGATATTAACTTGTGAGAAACTGCTTTCTCTTCAACTTGTTTGTTTACATCAGTGTGGACTCAAGATTCCTATTTTATTAAATAGGTAATAATTTAGTAGTAGTAGTAGTAGTAGTAGTAGTAGTAGTAGTAGTAGTTTTGATTCTCAAATATCTCAGATTTGGTTAGTGGCTGTGCCTGCAAGCTGGCTTCTGAGTCCTTTTGAAATGTTCCCATTGTTCTCTGAGTACTTCCTTACCTTACGGCACACAAAGATGTTACAGGCTCATCCAAGGAGTCCTGATTCCTTTTAGTGGTCAGTGGTTTGCTTATTGCTAATGGCTGGCTCTACTCCCAGGCTCTGTCATTGGATGGAGCTTAGAATGAATATGCATAGTATGCACATACATGCTCATTCAGACACACTTTAGAAGTATATGTACTTTACATCTACTTATCTAACTACGAGTTCACACTGCTTCCTCCAGTTCCAACCCAAAATCTCAGGGTTCATTCCAGTGTCCCTGTTTTCCTATGACGACCCCTTTCTCTGAGGAGCTGAGAAACCTGGCTCCCACCAACTTCAGTGCATGCACTTATTTGCACAGTTCCCCAGTACATGGCGATGCCCCACACAGGGCCGCCAGCCTGCTCAGGTGCCCTGCTCACAAGGGCACCAACCTCTGCTAGGCCCCTGCTCTGCACAGCCATGCCTAATGGCTTCTGACTGAATTACTAAGGAAGCGAGAGGAAAAAGGGAAGGGAGGAGGGGGACACATTATATTTGAAGCAGGAACCCTCCCCTATTTTATAATCCTCTCTGTGTGCTGAGCAAATTTTAAAAAGTGCAGGAGGATGGAAAAAGAAAGGATGTGAACTGCCCCTACTCTGGGGACTTACCAATCAAAAAGTCAGGGAGAAACTCTTTCTGAATGCCAAAAGCAAAAACCCCAGCGTGCTCGTCACCTGCGCTGCTCCCTGGCTTACATCTGGCTTCCACCTGGCGCATGTCCTCACAGGGAGCTGGCCGTGTTAAGGACCCTCTCCTGTATGCCCCTAGATAAGGCTTTCAAGTCCCTGGCCTCAGGTTCCTCATAGAAGGGTCAAAAGTAAATACATAAAATCTCTTAAAAAGAGAGAGAGAGAGACTACAGAATTTTACAAAGAATAAAGAGCCCTGTACATTCGAAGAGTTATTATTATCATGATTGTATCAGTTAGAATGTAAGATCAGCTGCCTAACGGAGATCCAAAAGAATTGGGAATTAATCACGACAGAAGTTTTATCACTCTCTCAAATAGCAATATGGGTATAAGTGACCAGGGCTGGTTTGGGGACTGCTAGGGGTGCCCCATGGAGTTAGAGACTGACACTCCTATAATATTGTTATTCCAACATCTTTAGAGTGTCGTCCTTGTTCACACGGCCAAGATGCTCATCAGCACATCTGTACTCCAGTCAGTGCAAAGGGAGAGAAGGAGAAGTAGGAGTGTGCCCTTCTCCTTTATAAGAATCTGGAAGTCGCATAATCCCATTGGCTAGAACTTTGTCTACCTGCCTTCAAGGTGGAATCTGTCTTTATTCAGGCTGGCTAATAATCAGGGGTTTTATTCTGGTAACCGCATCTATGGTCCTGTTTCTGTTCACAAGGTGAGCCCTGTGAACGCTCTGTGTTCTTTGGGCCCTTCCTAATGGCCTCTGCAAAGCCCAGGAATGTCTGCCAGGGGCCGCAGAGCCAGGGTCTGCAGGACTTGGGCCTTATATGATTTGGAGAAAGGAGAGCTCTTATTAAGAAAAAGAATGAAATTATGAAACAAAATTAGGTATGAAAGTGAATGGTTGTTTCAAATGAGAAAATCAATCACGACAAATTGCACAATTTAAAAGCTGACAAAAAGCCTTGGCCAGAGCAAACAGTCCATGTTTCTCACTCTCTCTTTCTCTCTCCCTTCCCTACTCTCTAAAATCAAAATTCTTTTTAATTTTTAAAAAATTAAAAAATCTGACAAATACCACATCACAGAATTTATAACATATTGTAATATTTGTATTATTTAAATACCTGACAAACCTCTCTGAAACTTCCTGCCCTGTGCTTTCTGACTGTGCACTTTTTGGAAGCCTCTACATGTGACAACAGTTTTGTAATATTTTCCAGCCAAAAAATAGAGAAATAATTCAGTCCTTCTTGTAATGTGATTGACTTAAAACTTTTTTATTATTGAGAGTTTAGAGAAGTTGCTTTCTGCTTCAAATCATTATTGGTAACATCACATAAATTTTTAGAATTACAGTTCAATTTTTGTGTGTGCAATACATAATCTTAAATACTATTTGAAATAATAACGCTTATTAACCAGTTTATTGGCAATGTCCTAATCATAATGGCTTATTATACATTTTCAATACAGATTTTGTTTACTTATTTTTAGAGATAGGGGAAGGGGGGGAGAAAGAGAGAGAGAGAAACTTCAATTGGTTGCTCCTCGCACGCCCCCAACCGGCCCATGGGTACCTGGCCCGCAACCCAGGTGTGTACTCTGACTGGAACTGAACCAGGGCCCTTTGGCTACGTGGGACGACACTCAACCAACTGAGCCACGCTGGCCAGGGCTACAAATTTTGTATATTATCTTCATATGTCAGTATTTGTGGGGAAGCAGAAAACATAAAACATACACACTAGCTCTTTTAGTACCACTTACAAGATGATGCCTGTAAACACAAGAATTCTGATACATTCTCTGCACAATTTCCATCAAGAAGAGGCAAAATTATGTGTGTTTATGACTATATGCACCGAATCATGTACATTCCTGATGGGAGAACACTTCCATTTTAATCAGACATTGATGAAAACCAAATATTCCATGTATTTTGCTTTGCGTGTCTGATAATTGGAAGAATTTTCCACAGACTAGCTTTTGGCTCTTCATAATGGCCTTGTCTCTCCCTCTCTACCCGCTGGTGACTGGTGTCAGGCACTGGAAGACTCTTTGTCATTAACTTATGGTCTCTGGCCTTGCACCTTCATATTTTCCCCCCAGAGTGGATGAGTTAGCAGAGTCTGTGATAGGAGTATTCCTGGCAGGAGTATTCCTTCATTCCTACACTAGGTCATCTTAGCAAAAAGTTATCTATACATGCAAGTGACTGGGAACCACATAAATATATCCCACTACTAAACATGTCCCCAACTCAACAGCCCTTTAGCTGGATCTCAAAAAATGCCTGCAGCGATGCCACGAGGGTGTGCGGGAAGTAGGAGGGGAGAGAGACAGTGGTCTTAAGTGACTGCAGTTACGATACTTTCTTTTAGATTTTTCTCCCTGAACGGGTTGTATTACACATAGAAGGGATGGGGCTCCATCCTTCTTGGCTTCTGCCCTCCTCATGGCTCCAAGGACATTACTCAGCTCTTCTCTCTTCCTCTTGGCAAGGATATGTGTCCCCACCCTTTTCTTGATGAATTTCAGGGCCCTCTTGTCCTCAGAGACCTTGAGTAGCTCAATGGCGCGCTGCTCACACTCACAGCCGGCAAAGCCACATGCCTCTCGGACCCTGTCCCACACGAACTCGGAGTGCTTGCTGAGGGACCTGCGACGGGGGGACTGTGCCTCAGCTTGCTCACGTTCATGGTCACCGTGTGGCTCTTGATAAGGTCCAGGACCATGGAGTAGCGCAGGGCCAGGGCTGCTGCTCCTCAGGGGCTGTTCCTTTTACAATGTTATAAGAAGCGTGTGGCCATATGAATACATTGTCCGGGCCCTTCACTGGGCCCTGCAAGTGGGGCACCCTGGGGTTTAAGCTTCAGGGGCTTCACAGTAAACTTGCCTCAGTCCCCACGGGGGTGCAGCAGAGGTTTCGTGGCAGTGATTAAGGTCGAATGCAACCTTGCATTTCCCCCTGCACTTCCCCCTTAGGCCCCTCGCCCTGCCTTTTCTGCCCTCCCCTTGGTACCACTTCACTGTCCAACCCCCTCCCCAAAGAGCTCTCCCCTCCTGATGGAGACTCTACGTAGGCAAGTACTATGACAGAAACATTTGTAATGTAATACTTGTTTTATTTTTAAGATTCATACATGCCAAGTCAGTAAAGTTGAAATAAATAAACATAGGTGCACACATGCAGGAAATTGAACAATAGGTACATAACTAATTTAAATATATTGATTTATGTATTTCAGGGGCTTATTAAGGATGGGTACTAAGAGCTGCCCAGCCCACCCTGGGGCTGCGACCTACTCACAGGCAGCACTCGTGTAAGGCTGAGCGTCTGCAGTGTCGCTGCTGAGTGGGGGTGGGGGGTGAGGGGTGTGCATGCCCACACATGTGCACACACATGGGTGTGCACACCCGTGCTACACATCAGGTAGCGTGCAGAATGGGTTCTGTTTGGCTGGCATGCCTCTCTTTCAAAGATGCTTTTGAGCATGTGCATCCTCACGTAGCCATGCACTTGGTCCCCACAGAGGATAAGATGACAGTTTCTAGCGTCCCACATGTCCACACAGAGAGTCATTTTAAAAAATTGTATCAAATGGTCATATGTGAGGTCCAGTCTGTGACCTCCCCTTTCCCAAGCCGGTGCCAACCCTGCAGTGTAGCTGATAAAAGGACATCTCCATTTAAAAATGAAGCAATTAAACTGCTGTCACAGAAGGAAATTTAAGTCGTATTGCCTTCCTTTCCCCCTTCCTTCTTTGCTCCTCACCTCTGTCTCTCTCTCTTCCCTGGGCCAGAGGCCCAAGGGTGGGAAAATGTAATTTAAAAATATCCTAAAACAATACTTTTATTTTTGAGAAAATATGATAATATAGTTTACTTATCTACATTTTAAATGAAGACTGAAGAACATAAAATAATATTTAAACGGTTCTGCAGTTGGGCTGGTTTTGTATCTGGTTGGTTAAAATACATACTAGAGAGAGAGAGGAAACGGGTTTGCAGAAAAGAGATAAAGACGTGAGAGAGCCGTCCAGGGATGTCATCTGGAGAACACAGTACGTGTTGGGAAAGGACGGGGCGCAAAGGCCCTGCGTGGTGGGAGGCGCGAAGAGACGCAGCAGGAAGCGCTTTGTGCTCAAGCGCCGCTCTCTGGCCCCCCTGGGACCTGGAAGCTCAAGGAAGTTAAAGGGGACCTTCGAATCCTTTCAACGGGTGCAAGAATTCCAGTGTCCACTCTGCAAAGAAAAACAGGTTTTCTGCTTTCACAACCGTGTGTTTAACTTTTGAAACTTAATGCTAAGACAATGGACAGCCAGGGAATTCTAAAGCTTTGGCCAGCGCTTGAGGAGTGACTCGTGCTTCGGACACTGTCTTCCACACCTAACGAGCAGCGTCGGTGGAACCTACGACAGCTTTGCTGGTTCCCGCAGAGATCAGGGCTGTTGTGTGTCACAGTGCTGACAACTCACAGTGTTCGTGGCCCTTTCCCCTTGTCAAATTAAAGCCATATTTTCATTGCATTTTGTTCTGGTAGGATGGGATGTAGTCAGAAGGATAATAAAACAGTTCAATGAAAACAATGGAAAGGAATAAATGGATTTTGGCCCTTAGTGCAGCAGGGAAGAGTCATTCCTCACTCCCAACCACTCCCAGCAACGAGTGCCCTGGGACCAGCTGCTTACATCTCCCAGGAGCATTGTGGAGCTCCCGGCTCGCCCCTACTCAATTTGCTTTCCAAACAGAAAATAATTCTGAGAAAGGGGAGGAGTGTAGCAGTGAAATATTAAAAAAAGAGAGCTAAAATTCAACTCACACACCTATGCAAAACCCACTACCAACTGAAAAATGGAATCCAGTTTTGGAACAATCGTTTACAGCATTCTTGGTTTTATCGGTGAACTGAGGATTATAATCACGGCACTTCAGACAGGAAGGGAGCTTCATTCATTCACTTATTTAATGCCTGTTTGCTGAAGACTGACAAGGGGCAAGGCATTATACCAAGTGTCACCCCATCAACAAGTCCTCACCCCTGCATAGCCTACCGTTATCACCCTTTGCACTGCTACTTCCCCTCCCCCATCAAGTCTGGCCCAGGCTGCTGCACTCACCTCCTCACGGGCCTCCCAGCTTCTACCTTTTCCTTCCCCTTCCCTCCTGCCCGTCATGGTACATTCTCCACCCAACAGCCAAAGAGATATTTCATAGCAAAGACATTATATTTAAAATTTATTAAAATATGACATAAGAGGCTTAATACCCTCCAATGGCATTGCATTGTACTTTCAAAATAGAACTTGAACTTTTTTTTTAATGGCCTACAGGACACCCACATGATCTGTTTACTGACTGATTCTATGACAATCTTGTATCACTTTTTCCTCTTCAAAATGCTCCTCAGCTATACTGGCACTTTTAACATCTTATTTTGTTCCTTAATATGCTGTGCTTGTTCCCTGCTCAGGGCCTTCGCACTTGCTAAGTCCTTTTCTTGGAATGCCCTACTCCACACCCCCCACCCCTGCACTTTTAGATGACTTGCTCTTTTTGATCATTCCTGTCTCAAATCAAATGTTACCGTCTCCGTTAGGCTCTCCCAGGCCACTCCGTCTAAAGTGGCTGCTATCCCTGGCTGACTGGCTCAGTTGGTTGGAGCATCGGCCCATAGACCAAAAGGTTGCAGGTTCAATCCCCAGTCCAGGCATGTATGGGAGGCAACTGCTAGATGTTTCTCACACTGATGTTTTTTCTCCCTCTGTCCCTCCTGTCCTCTCTCTCTCTAAACTCAGTAAATGTATCCTTGGGTGAGGACTTTTTTTTTTTAAGATTTTATTTATTGTTTAGAGAGAGGGAAGGGAGGGATAAAGAGAAGGAGAGAAACATTGATCTGTGAATTGATCAGTTACCTCCCACATGCCTTCAACGCAGGCGTGTGCCCTGACTGGGAATCGAACCAGAGACCTTTCAGTTCATAGTGAGACACTCCACCCACTGAACCAGCCAGGGCTTCAGGTGAAGATTTAAAAAAATAATAATATGGTAAATTAAAAAATAAAGTGGCTGCTCACTCAGGTGATTTCGACTCCATTACCTTTTTTTATTTTCTAAAAGCACAGCACTGGCCATTATCTGAAGGGGTTTGATTTACTTCATTGTCGCCAGTAGTAGTTCTCAGCGTGGTCCTGGGACCAGCAGTTGTAGCATCACCTGGGAATGTATTTAGAACTGTATATTCTCAGACCCTCCTCTAGACCTACTGAAGCAGACATTGTGGGGGGTAGGTGGGAGGACACACAGAGATCTGTATTTTAGCAGACCCTCCAGGTGATTCTGATAAAATGCAAGTTTGAGAACCACTGGCTTGCAATGACTATTGCTTTTCTCCCGTATCCCCCCTAGAATGTAAATCCAAGTAAATGAAAGTCCATCTGTCCTGTTCAGCACAGTGCTGTGAAGACCAAACACATAGTAGACACTCAATAAACAGTTATTGAATGTGGGTAAATTGATCTGATGTGCTGGGTTCTGTGCCTCAGGGGCCCTGTGGGAGAGAGTCGGCAGAAAGCCCCAGAGAACTGGGCTCCCCCACTCTGCTCACCGCCTCTCCTCAAGAGCCGTGATATGAGTAACATGTCGCAGGCTAGATAAACCTGAAGGGGTCCTGAGGTTAAAGAAACACTTGAAAACTATGGTTCAAACTGTTATTAATTATAATTTGGAAACTGTGAGAGTGTTGCAAGGTTCTTCTCAGAGAATCAGAAGGTTTGAGATTGCATGCAATTAGAGGACAAGGATAATACGCTTTTCTTTTAGACTCTGTACGGCTACGACTACATTAATCCCAGAGCAGGCTGCTGATGGACAAGGTGGCTTTCTCTTTCTGCCCCAGTCTTTCTGCTGTACAGTTGTCCTCCCTTCCCCACAGCTCTGCTTTCCGTGGTTTCAGTTACCCACAGTCCACCACGGTCCAAAAATATTAAATGGAAGTTTGAGAAATGAACAGTTCCTAAGTTTTAAATGACTTGCCGTTCCAGGGAGCGTGGTGGAATCTCGTGCCATCATGCCTGAGATGTGCATCATCCTTTCGTCCAGGGTAGCGTCTCTGTCAGTCACTTAGTAACTGCCTGAGTCCTCTGACAGGCTGTCACCCTATCGCAGCATTTGTGTTCTGACAACCCCTATTTTTCTTAATAATGGTCCCAAAGCGCAGGAGTAGCGATGTTGCAATTTGGATTTATAAAGAGCTCCCTTTGAGTGAAAAGTCGTGTGTGTATGTACAGGAAAACACGTAGAATACATGGGGTTAGTCTCTACCCTTGGTTTCAGGCACCCACTGGAGTCTTGGAATGTATCCCCCACAGATAAGGGGGAATCACTGTATATCAATCCTGGAATCTTAAATTTAAAAAAAAAATCCTGACTCCAGTGGTTTCTAAAAGCTTTCAGATTAAAAACACAGGTCAACCCCCAGCCCAGATCGGGGGCGGGGGGAGGGTGGAAAAACACCATTGCAAAAGACATTGAACTTTAGAAAAGGTTAGATCAACACCAAGAATAATGGCGAGGCCTTGGGAACCTCTCCCTGGAAATAATAGGCTGGCTTGAATCAAATGCCATGGGCCAGGCTCCGTGCCTGTTACCACGGTTACAAAGACTAGGAGAACAAAATGCACGTCTTCAAGGAGCTCCCAGTCTGGAGGAGAGACAGGTGCGTGCACACAGAGCAGGTGCCCGTGCCGTGGTGATGAGCGACTGCTGAGTTTCACAAAGGCAAGATTGCTGGGCAGGTGCTCTCCGAGCACATCTGGAAGGCCGTGCCTTGCTCGTTCGGCAAAAGAGGGCAATGTGGGCACAGGGGGCAACGCACGTGAAGCAGAGAGGAAAAAGGGCAGAGAAGGGTTCAAAAGTGTAAAGAGAAGTGACTGAATCAGTTAAAAGTTAACAAACACACACACACACACACACAGACACAGAGAAATTTGCATACTGGCTGGCTATTTGATATTAAGGAGTATTGTTAATTTTTAAGGTATGCTAATGATTTGTGGTTGTATTGTAAAGGAGTCCTTATCTTTTGGAGATATATATTGAGATATTACTTCCAGATGAAGTAATATCTGGAATTCACTTCAAAATAATTTGGGGCCCTGACCGATGTGGCTTGGTTGGGCGTCATCCCACAAAGCAAAAGGTCGCTGGTTCAATTGCTGGTAAGGCACATGCCTGGGCTGTGGGTTGTGGGTTCTGTCCCTAGTAGGGGTGTGTTCGAGAGGCAACCCATCGATCGATGTTTCTCTCTCACATTGGCGTTTCTCTCCCTCCCTTTCTCCTCCCTTTCCTCTCTCTAAAAATAAATAAATAATTTAAAAAATATATGGGAAAGGGTATGTTGAAAGTGGGTGATGGATAATTGGGAGCTCATTATACTATTTTTTATATTTCTGTATATGTTTGGAATTTTTAATAATAAGTTGAGAGAGAGAGAGAAACACCACCGAGCACAGTAGCTACCGTTATCATAAGCATTCACCAAATATTTGTGCTTTTTCTTGCTTTCTTTAACGTGTCAGTGGATGTGATAACCACACCACTCGCAGACACAAGCTAGAGGAAAATGCTGAGTCACTGATGCTTTTCCTAAACTGAGTCCTGCTTCCCAAACACACTGTGTTATGCACTGTTTGAAGCCAGGGTGACGAGAGGCACCCTTGCTGACGACTGTGCCCAGGAGTTACTGCGTAGGTTAATTTCCAGGGACTCCTGCTGAAGGCCAACCTGAAAGGCGAGACAGACGTGGCAAGGACTCTGCTGAAGCTCCAGCTCCTGGGCTCACAGAGAGCCAGAAAGGTGGGCCCCCTCAGGGTCTGCCTTTTTTTTTAACCAGGACCGCGCTCCCGGCAGGCAAGCAGGACCCCTAGGGAACCTTCTGCACATGGGTGTAGCTAGGACACTGTCTGTAAGGGAGGGAAAGCTCCTCGGGGAACAGTAGGGAAGCAGAGCAGGGCCAGAGGCTCCCTGTCCCTGACTCTTGGGCCTGCGATGTACCATGCCCACAGCTCCCCTCCAAAAGGAGTCTCAGTGGAAAATTGAAATACCCAAGCAGGGCTGAATGATTTTATTTTATTTTATTTTTTTAAAGATTGTATTTATTAATTTTTAGAGAGAGGGGAATGGAGGGAGAAAGAGGGAAATATCGATCAGTTGCCTCCCCTGTGCCCCAACCAGGGACTGAACCCACAACCCAGGCATATGTCCTGACTGGGAATTGAACCGGTGATGGTTTGGTCTGTGGGGAGGACGCCCAATCCACTGAGCCACACTGGTCAGAGCGGGGCTGAACTGTTTTATAGGTAGAGTAGATGACCCTCTTTTGGCTAATTTGAAGGGGCTCAGAATACTCACACACTCTTTCTCTTAAAACCACTTCCTTAAGAAACACAGAAACTACAAATATCACTACTAGAGAGTATTTCGTTGGTATTAAAATTTACAGGAGGGGAAATAATTGTACGTCAATCAATTATAATTATTATTAATAACTTAATGTTAGTGATATCTTAAATTCACGTGGCATTTTGAAGTTAGTGAAACATTTTTATTTTCCTTTTCTCACCCAATTCTCGTGAGAATATTACACTAGCGGGTAATATTCTTTCTGTTTCCTCCTAGATCTTATAGCTACAGGGGCTTGAATTCAAACTTTTTAACTCCCAGAATAAAAACTCTTCCCTAAAACTTTCAGTCTCCGGGATGAGGGAGGAAACACAGAGGAGAAGCCAGGAAGAGGCGTAATGACACAGCAAGGCTCAGTCCCACGGGGGCCTCTGGGAGACTGTGCAGGACCTGCTTCGGAGCAGTCCCCAGAGAAGTAAGAAGTTCTTTCAGTTACTGCTTGAGAGCCGAGTGCATTAATACCCTGGCAATCTCAGTTGGCCGCACGTGTGGGCTAAATATGCACCTGGAGCCAGAGGAAACCAGCAGCCAGGGCTGCAGGTGTTGGCAGGAAAAGGCCATGGGGCGAGCAGAGGTCTGTGCCCAGGTGCGGGGCACCAATGCACTCTGTTCCTCTGCAATCTACCTGTATTCCCACATGAAGTCCATTTTGTCACTGACTCTTCAAGGCAGGAGCCAGTGATGATATCTAAAATAAAAATTAATTGAGGTAGAACCAGACTCAGTCCTGTTGCGGTTACTCACTCCCGGCTGTAATGGTATTTATCATCTCTCTCTTCTGCCACTCATTCTGGATCGTCCTCACCCTCAGTCAACCTTTTCTCTGGTCTTGGTTGCTTGCCTCCATCTCTGAGGAAGATCAGGCCTCCATCCTTGAGGTTACTGAGCCCTCACCTGAGAACCAAGTGCTCCAATCCAGTGGATCCTCCCATAGGGAGCCAGGCTGGTGTTTTGAGTCACTTGGTATCACTGTCAACTCACAGATCTTGAAAAATCTGGATGCTCTTTCCTTCATTGTTCAGTTTTTCTGGTAAATGGCCATAAATCCTTTTGTGGAAGGATTAAGGGAGACACAAGTGTATATGCTTATCACAGTGTTTTGGGGTCCTTCCTCAAGGGGACTCGGCATCTCTTTCAATTGATGGGCTCTAGGGGTGAGAGCTGGCTCAGGTCTGAAAACTGGGGGAGGGCTGTGACTTTCCATCCTAGGGGCTGACCTCAGCTTTCTACTCACTCATGGTAGTTGTATATTGCCGCGTAACAAATTACAGCAAATTTAGCAGCTTAAAGCAAAATCTATCTTATTTTCTTACATTTTCCATGGGTCAGAAGTTCAGGCATGGATTAGCTAGATCCTCCACTTGAGGTTTCACAAAATTGTAATCAAGGTGTCAGATGGGCTATGTCCCCTTCTGGAACTCCTTTCTGGATGGAGGTCCTCTCTGGAGTTTGGAGTGCCCTTCCAAGTTGACGTGATTACCGGCCCAATTCAGTTCCTTGCTGTCATAGGATAAAGGGACTGGCTGCTCTTAGCACATTGGTCTTCCTCTTAGAGGCAGTTTACTTTTTAGCAGCTTGCTCTTCAAGGCCAGCAGGCCAGCAGGAGGATCTCTCAGTTCAGTTGACTAAGATGGAGTTTTTTCATTTTTTATTTATTTTTTAAAAGATTTCATATATTTACTTTTACAGAGAAAAGGGAAGGGAGGGAGAAAGAGAGGGAGAAACAGAGGGAGAAAAACACCGATCGATTGCCTCCCACTTGTCCCCAACTAGGGACCTGGCCCACAACTCAGGCATATGCCCTGAGCAGGAATCAAACAAGTGACCTTTTGCTTTGTGGGGCGACGCCCAACTGAGCCACACCAGTCAGAGGAGAGACGGAGTTCTTTAAATGATGTAACCTATTGGCAATTAGCAAGGCACGGGTTCTCAAGGAGGGAGAATTATAAAAGAGTGTGACCCATGGGGGAAGGGGGCTCACCCTGGACTGTGTCTGTGTGTCTCACTGATTCTTGATCTTTTTTTTTCTTTTTTCTTTTTTTAGTATAAAAGTCAAGCAATACCCTTATTGTCTACCTTTCTATCTTGTTCCTAGGAGCACCGTGGTCTATAGCCATTGCCCCTTGAATCTGGGACGATCTTGTGACTTGCTCTGACTAATAAAAATGGCAAAAGTGATATTGTGCCAGCTTCAGAGACTAGGCCTTGAGACACCTTGTACCTTCTGCCTTTGGCCTCTTCATATGCTGATAAGTCCACTGAGTAAGGAAGCTGGTCTAGCCCAGTAAAGGAAAGAAGGCCAATGTGGAAGAATACCAAAGTGTCCCACGCCAGCAGCCAAGGTAAATTGCAAGCCATGTAAGTGATGCCAGCTTGGACCTCTCAGCCCAGTTAGTTCTGCAGTTGAATATAGCTCTGCAGGCAAAACCAGAAGAGGAACCACCCAGCCCACCCACAGAATCATGAGAAATAACAAATCATTGTCTTAGGCCACTGGTTTAGGAGTAGTTTGTTTCATAGCAATAAGTTACTGAAATATGTATTTCTTTTTTTTTTTGATTTTTTAAAGAGAAGAACTTTATTCTTTATTAAGATACCATGCTAGAAGTTATGAAGAATTTCTGTTGGAACACATTTGGAAAATAGAATAGCTTTAAGTTTAATAACTTGCACTGCAGAGAAAATTGTTAAAGAAATTCATATCAAAGTCCAAGTTATTAGTTCAATGTCCTGTATCTGATTCCATGATCTTCACAAGAAGGTCTTCTGCACTAGAATATGCTCCTATACAGCTCCAGTCAATCCTTGTTTGACAGTTGCTCCTAGGGGGCGTTAAGACCTTGGCTTTTCTGGTTGGCCCTATTCATGAGTCAAGACTGCTCTAGTGATCAGGGAAAACTCTCAGGCAGAGAGTCCCGGAGGCATGCAGGAAGGAGCTGTCAGCATATGCGGGAACACCGAGTGCTGAGTGGGTACGTCGGAAACCAGCCACATTTGCTACAACCTCAGAACCTCTTTTTCTCCACCTTGTAAACACATGTGGAATGGGGGTGGGAGGTGCGTAGGAGAAGGTTTCTTTGAGGAACCAAGAACATTGGAGTAGATGGTGCTTCTGGGAGATACCACCACTTAAGGGACACATTTGCAGAACACAGAAGTGAGGCTCTCAAAGAGCTTGTTCTTTTCGATTTCTCTGGCTGTGTGAGAGCTGGAGTTCCCACAGCCTGCTGTCAGACTGCAAGCCTAGAATCCCACATTTTGCTTGTTCTCAGATTCCTCTCCACTGCTCCCTGTCTCCTAGCGGGCGAGCTCACTTATTATTCCTTGCTGGACTTCTCATTAGCCTCCTATCAATCGTGTTGTCGTTTTTACTTCTCAGCAAACCACCTGTCTCCTAGCCTCTGCCCCTGAGCTCCCCACCAACTCCAGATCCTGTCCTGTTCAAAATTAGTTCATTCAGCGTTTCTGCTGTATCCCTTATCAGTATCAGGGCTTTTTCCATATCAGGGCCTCTAAACCTTAAGGAGTCTGAACAAAGGGGTTTGTCAAAAAAAGATCTCATTGGTGAGATAAAATTACAGGAAATCTCAGGTGTGATTATCTCTGCGTCAGCACTGCTGGGAGATTATATTGAAATTTGCAGTGGATGCGGATCCTGGGCTGTGTGCGGAGTTGTTCTCAGGTCCCGAGTTGTTCTCAGGTACCGAGCGTGGTGAGTCAACATTTGAAAACATCCAGGAAGGTTACCAGGAGAAATCTTTCTTTTGTCTGAATGCTCAAAAAGATGAAGAGAAGCAAATTTTGTGTATATACCAAGATGAGCTATGTTCCTGTATTTAAAATATAAGGAAGTGGTCCCACAGGGGACTGACCAAATAAATTTACTTCCAGTTTATTAAGACCATAAGAGCAAAAATCACAGCGTTTTGTGTTTGGCATGCAAAAACACTCAGGTTTAAAATATCCAGATGTGAAAAGACTCAATTTAGAAGAAAATCTCAGTCTTAAACCAAAGATCAGAATACATAGTGTATTATTTACCTCTCTAATGGATGGCAAATGAGGCAAAAATAAATGTGGGCTTTTTTTTCTAGTTTTCCTCATCTTTTTTTCCTACCTTTTATGATGGCTATTTAACTTTTTTGATCACCTACCATGTATTGAAAACTGCCTTTCACTTTATTTAATCCTCAGAACAACATCCAGGATGCCAACCGGTTCTAGTTTAAATTCATGACCACACATCTCAAAAGGAGTCTCTCAACGCTGCCAAGCAGCCCCACTACCCTTCCCCAGTCCGTTCTCTCCCCGTGCTTCAGAACAACTATTGCACACATTCCCTGCTTTCCTCCAATCTCCCACATCCGCCTCCACTCCCCCCCCCCGGTCCTGCTCTCCTCTCCCACCTCTTCCTGGATCCCTCCCCACCTCACTCCATTCTTCTTTATATTCCACTGACTCGCCAAACTCCTCGGCCTGAGGGCCTCTGAAATTCTCCTCCCCACTAATCAGAATGCTCCACACCCCTATCTTCATGGGGCTCATTCCGTCCTGTCTTTTTTGTTTTCTGTTTCAGCTCAAATGTCAAATTCTCAGAGAGGCTTTCCTTGTAATCTAAAGATGCTCTCACTTGGTCACTCTCTTGCACATCAACATGTTTTATTGTCTTTCAAGTATTTATTAACATCTGATACTGTTTTGTCGATTTATTTCTCTCTTCTCTCCACTTGACTAAAGCTCCATGACAGCAGGGCCTTACCTATCTGGTTTACTTCTGTATCCTCAACATCCACATCCAAGCCCGTCACATAACAGGCTCAATGGATTTTCATTGAGTAAATTTTCCCAATTTTTGGTAGATGAGGAAACTGAAAATTAGACAATCTGAATAAATTGCTTCAGTTCACCCAGGTAGTAAATAACAAAGTTGGGACTTGAACTTAAATCATTTTAGGTCAAGGTTGTATCCTCATCGATGAACAAAATCGCTTGCTAGGGTGAACATTTTAAAATGTATTTGGCCTCTGAGGAGGATTTGTGAAAGTGGAATTTAAGACAACTTCAGAATGAATAGTCAGATTCCTCAGGCAGAAAACCAAGGAGATGCTGAGGACATCTGGCTGGACAAAGCCGGTGGTAACTAAGGAGCACACAGCCCAGCTATTCCCAGCTTGCTCCTGGCTGGCCTCCAATTCCTCTGTCTTCCTTCCTGCTTCCTACATCTCTGAGTCTCTGACCACCTGCAGTCCAGTCCAGCTTAAGTCGGCTCTGGTTTTCCCTTCATGGCCATGAAGCTAGTTCCTGCCTGTCAATAGCATCCAGATTCATGCTTTAGAGGACCTGGAATTGGATATTTTCCAGGAGAGGGGGGGGGGTCTATCAATTGTAAATCTGTGTTTATACATCAGCCTTAATTCTCAGGAAGTTGCCTTGTTAGTTCTTTGCAGAAAATGAGAACCTTGTGCTGACATTTCACTGATCCTGAGAAGAGGAAGGAGAGAAAATGAGGTCTCTTTGGCTGTTGCCTTAATTTGTGTTTAGGAAAATCTTCACAAATCCACTAGATTTTCAAGGGATGCTGGATCTAGGAGATCATTTGTTAGATTTTCTTCGGAAACCAAGGTCAAGACAGGTTATAATATTATCATTTATTGAATGTTGGTTGTATACCTGACGTTATTTTAAGCTCTTTATGTGCATTTATGTTACCTTTGCAACAAACTTACGAAGATCCTATCAATACCACACCCGTTTTTCACATGAGAAAACTGAGGCCAAGAAAGATATTTTTAAAAATTTGTCTGCAGTCACATGCTGTGTGGTGAAACCAGGATTTCATTTCCTGATCTCAGTCAGGAGGAAGGTTCTTAACCACCCTACCACCTGTTTTGTATTTGCTTTTTTGTTTTGGGTTTTTTTGTGTGTGTTTTTGCTATGAATTCCTTTGGCAGTTTGTTGAAGGCTGTGGATCCCTTCTCAGAATCTTTCAACATGTAAGAAAATACGTAAGATTACAAAGACATTTATATTGACAAAGAGTGATCAGCTTATTAAAAAATGAATTTGTGGTATAGTGATATGTGTGCTTCATTATTAATGCATCAGATAACAAGATCTGGTGGCAGGTAAAAAATACTGAAATTGTGAAGTTGTGATAAATGTAAGACTACTTCCAGACATCTTAACTGTAATATAATATAAAAATACCTGTGATTTCTGTTAGTGACAAAGTCATAGGTGACCAATCAGTTTAAAGTTAGTGAAAACAAAAACATTATTTTGTCTAAGCTAATGGAACCCTTGCCTAGACTCCAGGTTAGGTGCCCTGAACTAGAACTTGAGGATATAATAACCCCTGCATACTGCCAAGCCCTCCTAGCTGGTTTCTGCTTCTAATTTCATTTATTCTCCCTGCCCAACCACTTTCTACCTTGGCTGTCATTCTAAACTTTAATCTAAAAGGCTCCTCCTTGCGGCTTTGCCAGACACCCTCCCCAGCACTAACCCCCACAGGGTTTATTACCTTTCCTCTATGTCAGTTTAGGATCTTGCACACCCGTTCATGATTGCATGGTATTTGCTTTTTAAACAGCCCTTTCTTACTTTAATATGAGCTAGTTGGGAGTAGGGATTATGTCTTATTCATTCGTTTATCTATTTATTCATTCAATAAAAATGTATTGAGCACTTCCTCTTACAGGTGCTATTCTGGGCACTGCAAATATAATAATGAACATGTTCTCCCTCTTTGTAGTCTTGCATTCCTTTCTGGTCCTCAGTGTTTGGTTCATGGTTAAAATACACAAAATTAATCCATTTCATTAAACAGGGGTATTTATGTAAGTTAATGGTAATACATTCTGATTACTACCTGCATTATTTATCTAATCTAGGCCCAAACTGAAACACAGTGTAAATATAAAGAGTACTTCAATACCTTTTTAATATGTGAATAGAAGTAACCTAAAAAAAATGTTTCCCCCCTTCTTTAATCAAAAGATACAGAGTGGCTGAATAGATAACAAACAAACGAACAAAACCACATACTGACTAAAAGAGACTCACTTTAGCTTTAAGGGCACACATAGAATGGAAGTAGAGGGATGGAAAAAGATATTCCACGCAAATGGAAATGAAAAGAAAGCAGGTGTAGCTATACCTACACCACACAAAATAGACTTTAAGCCAAAGACTGTAACAAGAGACAAATAGGTTATTATATAATGATAAAGGGATCAATTTATCGAGAGAATATAACATTTGTAAATATTTATGCACTCAACATAGAATTTCCCAAATATATGAAGCAAATATTAATAGGTATGAAGGGAGAAATAGATAGCAATACAATAATAGGAGGAGACTTCACTACCCCACTTTCAACAATGGATAGATCACCAGACAGAAAATCAATAAAGAGACATTGGACTTAAATGACACTCAGGCCAGAGAGACTTAAAAAGACATTTACAGAATGTTCCATCCAACAGCATCAGATCACACCTTCTTCTCAAGCACACATGGAACATTCTCCAGGATAGCTCATATGTTAGCCCACAAAACAAGCCTTAATAAATTTAAGAATTTTGAAATCCTATCAAGCATCTTTTTTAGTCACGATGATGCAATAACAGAAATCGATTACAAGAACATTGGACAATTTACAAATATGCAGAGATTAAACAGCATGCTCCTGAATGGGTCAAAGAAATCAATGAGAAATCAAAATATATCTTGAGATAATGAAAATACAAATATAGCGTACCAAGACCTATGGGATAGAGCAAAGCAGTTCTAAGAGAGAAGTTTATAGCAATGAACTCCTCCATTAAGAAAAAAGAAACCTCTCAAATAGACAGCCCGACTTTACACCTAAAAGAACTAGCGCTCTGACCAGTGTGGCTCAGTTGGTTGAGCGTTGTCCCATAAAGAAAAAGGTCGCTGGTTTGATTCCGGGTCAGGGCACACACCTGGGTTGCGGGCCTGGTGCCTGGTTGGGGTGCATGCAAGAAGCAAGCGATCCCTGTTTCTTTCTCACAGTGATGTTTCCCTCCCTCTGTTTCTCCCTCTCTTCCCCTGTCTCTAAAAATAAATAAAATCTTAAAAAAAAAAGTCCTAGAAAAGGAAGAACAAGGTAAGCTCACAGTTAGCAGTAGGAAGAAAATAAAGATCAGAGCAGATGCTATTTTTTTTCTTCTTCTTCTGGTAACGGAGGGCGAAAGGGAGAGAAACATCAGTGTGTCGTTGCCTCTCACACACCCCTTACTGGGGACCTGGTGTACAACCCAGGCGTGTGCCCTGACTGGGAATCGAACTTGCAACCCTTTGGTTCATAGGCCCACACTCAATCCACTGAGCAACACCAGCCAGGGGTTTTTATTTATTTATTTATTTATTTATTTATTTATTTATTTATTTATTTATTGCTTTTAGAGAGGGAAGGAGAGAGAGAGAAACATTGATTTTGCTGTTGCATTTATTTATGTATTCATTGGTTGATTCTTGTATGTGCGCTGAACTGGGATCAAAACAACGATCTTAGTGTATTTGGACAATGCTCTGACCAACAGAGTTGCCCAGCCAGGGCCAGAGCAGATGCTATTAAATTTATTTTTTCTTTTATTGATGCTAGAGAGAGAGGAAGGGAGGGAGAGAGAGAGAGAGAGAGAAACCTTGATATGAGAGACGAACATCAATCAGTTATCTCTCATACATGCCCTGACCTGGGACCAAACCCGCAACCCAGGCATGTGCCCTGATCTGGAATCTAACCTGTGACCACTTTGGTTTGCAGGATGATGCCCAACCAAGTCACACTGGCCAAGGTGCAGATGCTATTTTTAAGGGCACAATTTAGTGGTATTAAGTACACTCATACTGGAATTTTTTCATCATCTCACCATTAAATAATAACTCTCCATTCTCTGTTGCCCCTGGCCTATAGTAAAACTTACTGATTTTTAAAAAAGATTTAATTTGTTTATTTTCAGAGAGAGGGGAAGGGAAGAAGAAAGAGATGGAAAGAAACATCGATCCGTTGTCTCTCACATGTCCCCGACTGGGGACACTGCCCACTACCCAGGCTTGTTTCCTGACCCGAAATTGAACCCGTGACCTTTCAGTTCACAGGCTAGTGCTCAGTCCATTCAGCCACACCAGCCAGGGCAAAACTTATTAATTTGTATACAAACATGTTTAATCAGGATTCTTCAATAAATTCTTTTATTGGTTAATTATATTTTAATTTAGATTTCACTGATACTCATGAAGTAGGTCTTGTTTTTAAATGTTTATTACCCAATGAATTTCCTCCTTTGTGAATTGTCCATATTTGTTCATTTTATTTCTGGGGTATAGTGTGATATTTTAGCAGGGGTGCTATAGCGTACTTTTCCCCATGGGATAAAAACAATTTAATTCAATAAATTTTAGATTGCTTCCCAAGTGCCAGCAGAGCAAATCTAGGAAGAAAAGGAGTAAAATAACTCCCTCTCTTTAAAAACTATTAGCTCTCACTAATAACCATGATTAATATTTCTTATTAAAAAAGAAATGAAATCTTCCTATAATCCCCAACCACCAGTCCCACTACTCTCAGATTCTTTTTAATGACTTCTTGTGATCCTTCTCGAAATGTTGTATGTATACACCAGCATTGTTGCAGAGCGGGGCTCCAGGAAGTGGGCTGTGGGCTGTGGGCTGGAGGTTAGCACGCAGGAAGTTTATTAGAGTGCCCTCAGGGTCCACTCCTGTGGGGAAGTAGAGGCAGCAGAACTGGGCAGAAGGAGAAGTTAGGCTCTGATGCAGTTTTGACAAATGCTGCACTCAGTTCCGTGGGAGCTCCGAAGCTGGGTTGTGCTGAGTTGGGGTGAGGTGGCCAGGCCTTTAACACCCTGCCTCAACCAGTCATTGAGTGCCAGCTGTGAAGTGACTCTGGGCAAAATGGCTCTATTCAGCTGAGGAAGCTTCCAGAGAAAACTCCTGCCAGCTGGGGATCGAATTCTTCAGTCCCGAGGAGGCACATGGCAAGTGAATGGCAATGTCCTCTACAGTCCCCTTTTTGTATCCCTAGCATCACTTACTTGTATAAGTACTCAGTGCAGTCTTCTAGGTTCTGGTGGGCTTCTGTTTCCAAGGGAGGCTTCTAAAGAGAGGAGTGGGACAAATTACAGACTCCACCACTGCAGTGGTCCTGGAGTGCCAACTATACTCACGGTCTCGCGCTTCTGCTACCCAAACACAGATTCTTCTTCTTAGTTAGTGTTGCTGCTATTTCTTAATGTAGAGGAAAGTACTGTTACACTTAGAAGGGCAGAAGAACCCTGGTTGGTGTGGCTCAAGGGATTGAGTGCCAGCCTGCAAAACAAAGGGTCACCGGTTCAATTCCCAGTCGGGGCACAGGCCTGGGTTGCAGGCCAGGTCCCCAGTGAGGGGTGCACAAGAGGCAACCACACATTGATATTTCTCTCCCTTTCTCTTTCCCTTCCCCTCTCTCTCTCTCTAAAAAAAAAAAAAAAGGCCAGAAGAGTGGGTGGACACTGTGCAGGTGCAGACAGTAAGTATAGGTTACACCTTCAAGATATTTATGGGCAAAGACAGGAGAAAAATAATTTGGTAGGGTAGTACGGTAAAGAGACTTCTTTATTTAAGCTGGAAGGATCTTGAGAATGCGTGTAGAAGGGGTGGAGGGGAGTCAGAATTAGAAAATAATGAAAAAAGTACGTATAGCTTAAGGAGCAACTTTTTAAAAAAGGCAAGAAGAGATGGGGTCTCGTATACGGTATGGTGTGCAGTGTACTCAGGGGGAATTAACCTATTGTAAGGAGGAGGTTAGTACTAGCAAGTTTATGGGTAAACTTAGCAGCTGAAGAAAGGCAAGGTGAGACTGTACCTGGTGGCCACTCATTTTTATATGATGCATGGATTAGTGTTATTAGCCGAATGAGGAGGCTAAAGTAGAAGTAGGGCTAAGAAAGTTTGACTTAACCAGGAACTATGGAAGGTGTCATAGTAGGGGTAAGTGGAATTTTAAGGAGAAAGATCTGGCATCCTTTGAAGGATGGGCTTGAATAGGACAGCAGTAGAGACAGAACATTTAGGGACATTCAGAACTATAGTGGAAATGATGCAAGAGATGCAAATAGGCATAATAAATCGAATTAATAAACATTGGAACAAAAATACTCTCTGGGGAATTATAATTTAATAACAATAAATTATCCAGATCTGTAGAAGCTTAAAAGCTAGGAACTGCAATACCATAGTCCCTACCCTTGAGATTGAAATTGAGGCCCCGGCCGCTCAGTTGGTTGGAGTGTTGTCTGGTGAATCGAAAAGTCACGGTTTGATTCCCAGTCAGGGCACATGCCTAGGTGGTGGGTTCAGTCCCCAGTCAGCGCACGTGAGAGGCAACTGGTGAATGTTTCCTTCTCACACTGATGTTTCTTTTCCTCTGTCTCTTCCTACCTTCCCCTCGCTCTAAAATCAATAATCATATCCTCGGGTAAGGATTAAAATCTGCCTCTTAAGAAAAAAAGAAATTAAAATCTGGGGATAGAGCTCCAGAAGTGTAGTCATTTGCCACTTAAGTCAGGGAATCCTTCTGAGAAATGCATCACTAGGTGATTTCATCATTAAGTGAACATTATAGATGCACTTACACAAACCTAGATGGTATAGTCTACTACACACCTAGGCCTGGTGTAGCCTATTGCTCCTAGGTTACAAGCCTATATAGGATGTCATTGTATAAAACCACAGGAAATTAAATCACACACAAGAGAAAACGATGCAATCAGTAGGCAGCAATCATGAGATGTATGAGGCTGCTGCCAGTGTAACAGGGCACACTGTTTACAGCAAACTTTAAAAAATATGTTTATTAATCTTAGCGAGAGAGGAAGAGGAAGGGAGGTAGAGGGGGAGAGAGAAACACTGATGTAAGAAACATCCATCCATTGCCTCCCGCATGCGACCCAACAGGGGATCAAACCTGAAATGTGCCCTGACAGGGAATCGAACCCCCAATTTTTTGGTGTACTGGACAACATTCCAACCAACTGAGCCACACTGGCCAGGGCAAACTTTTTTCTTCCTTAATAAATAGAGTACACTAAATTAATGATAAAAAGTATAGTGTAATAAATACATAAACCAGTAACAGTCCTTCCTTATCATTATTAAGTATAAGTACCATACGTAATTGTTATACTTCTATAAGACCGCCAGTGCGGTAGGTTTGTGTACACCAGCATCACCACAGACACTCGAGTGATGCGTGGTGCTACAGCATTATGAAAGCTACCGTCACTAGGCGATGGAAAATTTTCAGCTCCACTAGAATCGTATGGAACCACTATCATATATGTGGTCAGGCTATGACCAAAATATCCCTGTAGAGTGCATGAACGTAAGACAGCGGGAGTAGCTGGCCTAGCAGGGTATGAAAACAGGATGAGGTAGACTGTCCAGGGAACAGGCCTGATGGCAAGTCCCAGGGAACAGCTGGAAATGGAGAGGGGTTTCTTGAACTGACTACAGACCTGGGCATCAAAGAGAGATGGATAACGCTATGAGTTACTAAAGGAATTTGTGACAATTACTTCAAGAGAAATATTAGTATCTAGGGGGCCTCTAAAACTCCCTATTAAGACATTTCTTTTTAGGGTTAATAGGCCCCTTTTGAAAAATTGAGGTAAAGTTTTGAATCCTCTTCTCAAAAAATGAATGATTAACACACACAAAAACTGTCCATAATTTTAGGGAGTCCATAACTTCTGAAACCCACACATGGACTCCAAGTATTGCTCTCACCTGTCTTTCCTCCCAAGAAGCCAACTCTTAGGCCTATTTCAGAATATAGTAAATTTAGTAGACCAGAAGCTGCTTCTTGAAGCAGGTTGATTTGGGAGATCAGTAGGTGCTATTACACATCCTTTTTATTTTGCAAAGTATAAAGACGTGGATAATGTGATGGAAGATGATTTTTAAGGAGGCTGCTATGAACACTACAAATAATGGTTTCTGGCCACAGACATAGCTGAATCATTCAGCAAATATTTACTGGGAGCCTGGTATATACAGGGACTGGGCCGGAACTGAGCCATCAAGATAAAAAAGACACCATTAGTGTCTCTGATGAGACAATTCACATGTAAAAACGTGAATGCAGTTATTGGTGGCCTTAACAAAATGTCGCCTAAGTTTGAGAGGCATTCCGGGGTGATGGAAAGGACTCTAGGTGGCAACCTGATTTCCGGTTTCCCTATATCCTAGACTTGTGATCTTGGTAAATTACTCAATCTCAAATTGCTTCATCCATTAAGTAGAAGAGAACTGTTACAAATCTTCATAAACATAACCTTTGTAAAGATAAACACAGACAAATGGGAAACCGCAAGTACGAAGTTTACTGGAGGTGATAGTTGGGAGGATCGCTTCTTGAGGGAACAGGCTGCCTACTCCAAATTTCTACAGCCAAGGCGGCGCCTCGCACGCGGTCACAATTCCTTCACAAAACCTTCCGGGATGGATCAGGTTCCGCTTCCGCAAGCGGATTTTCGGGGTCGGCGTGAGAGCCAGACGCCCCAGGCCGACTAGAGTCGGACAGTCCTCCGGCGCAAGCTCGGGACCGGAGGCGGAGAGCGGAAGTGCGTGGGCGTGGCGAGTTGCCGCGGACTGCCTCATCGCTTTCCCTTCGGACGCGCACGGTGGGCGGGGGCGCGCGCGCGCTCCTTCGCGCTGCCGACTGCGTACAGTAGTGACGGCCGCGCGGGAGCCGTCACATGACCGTAGCGGCTGCCTGTACAGTAAGGACCCAATATGGCAGCGGCGGTAGCAGTGGCAACGGCAGCAGGAGGACCGGCCGCCTCATAGACGCCCTCCCTATCCCCCGGCGCACCACCCCAGTCGCTTCCTCTGCTTGGGTGCTCCTCCGGCCTGACTTCCCCTTTCTCCCACCTTTCCCGGCACCGCGGGAAAAACAGCGCAGGGCAGAGCAGGGAGGGAGGGCGGCCGGAGCCCGGACGCGGGAGTCTCCTAGTCAGTTCAAGACCCGACATGAGGGAAAAGGGCCGTAGGAAGAAGGGCAGGACCTGGGCGGAGGCCGCCAAGACGGTAAGGGGGAAGGAGCGAAAGGGAAGGCTGGGAGGATTTTGTTCCCTCGCCGACCTCCGGTCGCAGGGGAAGGGAGGTCATTGGCCCAGCGACCCGGCTGAGGGGGCACAAAACCGCGCCGAGACGCGGCGGTCAGTGTCGGGTGTGACCCTTGTGGGAATGGAGGCGCCCAGCGGAAGAGGGTCGCCGCGGGGCTGTGGTTTCTCCCTGTGATTGCAGCGAGTCCTCTAGGTGTTCGGGAGCGACGTTTCGGGATCGCGTCGCTCTCACCCCGCTCTGTGGTAGCCCCCGCCCCGGCTTGGGGAAGTGTGTTGTGCTTGCCCAGTAACCGGTTCTTCTCCCTGTGCGGCTGAAGAGCCCCCATTGGATGCACCCAGGAGAAGGCTCGTGCGTGCACCCAGCCCCGGAAAGGAGAGGGGAGCGCAGGAGCCGGGCAGAATTTACCGGCTAGAGCAGACCGGCCCCTGGCCGCGGGCCCCCTGCGCGTCTGGGCCCCCGGAGCCCGCGGGAGGTCACGGGGCTCTTGTTTTTGTTTGCTGTTGGAGCTGAAAGTGCAGGAGGTGTTTAGAAACCAAGTAACAGGTGGGACTTGTAGAATTTTTTTTTCTGTTTCCGTAGAGACCTACTCTGAACGAGGCAGCAATGCATGGCGGGACGTGTAGTTTACCCGGCCTTGAGTTTTCCATAGCTGAAGTGGTGGTGGCCTCACGAAGTTCTACTTCGTGGGTAAAACCATCATTCCCCCCCCCCCCAATTTTGCTATAACGAAGTTTAGAAGTAGGTTTTAAAAGTAGGACTATTTAAGATGAGTGAGAATTTGTTTTATGAAAAAATTAAAAGCGTTTATGTACGTAGAAATGAGGGTGCAGCAGAAGAGTGATAGGACCTAAAACAGGAGCGTTTTAGTGCTGGGAAGGGAGAAGGTGTGGACGTATTATCTTTAATGGTGAATCATATCAGTGATATTGGCACAGCGTGGAGAGCCCTGCTGAATGAGCCTTTAGTATATTATGTTTGGTTTATCCTTCAATGAGATTTTTTTGAATGTAAAAATAAATGTTCACTGTGGGAAAATTTGGAAGATTATAGAAACGTAAAAAGAAGAGAATAAGAAGTCACGTATTTCCCCCCTCAGCTGTATCTGTTAACGTTTTGGTATGTGTTAGGGTGTTGATGAGTCTTAAACTTGTATTTCTGTTTTTGTTGGAACTGTGAAAAAATAAATGAAAGCACATTTTATTTAGTGTTTTCACTTACAGTATATCTTTGTAATTGTGACTGCTGGTAGTTTCCCTTTAAAAGATAAAAAACTATAGAAATAATTTTTTGGTTGGGAAATTGCCCCTTCCCAGAAGATTGTTTTACCTTCTATTTGATGAATACCTCAAGACTTTTTCCTTTTATTAAAAGAAGGATGGTAAATTTTAATTATTGGTTAGCAGACCTCAGACCTAATTATGTTAATTAATTTTAAGTCTGGAATACTAGTACGTTTCTAATCATTGGGAGATTATGACAAATAGGAAAACTTTGCACCTGTTTATATTTTCTTATGATGAATTAGTATATTTGATCATTTATAATAAACATTTCATGCCCTAGCTAGCTATGTGGAAATGGCATTTTAAAGGTGTAAGGACTAGTTTAATTAGTAGAGTTCTGAGTGAGTTTCTGAAGGGATTAGTATATTAGTGGCTTGGTGTTTTTATGTGATTCTGGCAAATGACAAGGCCTCAGTCTAAATAAAGATGAATTTTAGAAAGAGAATGGTGACACTAAAATTTTTTTTCTTTTCTAGTAGCCAAACTCTAGAAAATACCATACTCTCTTTTTTGTTTATCACATATAAAGTGAGGAATTAAACTAAACCTCAGTGTTCAAAAAGTTCTGTTTGTAAGAGGATTAGAAGTAAATGTAGAAGGAATAAACAAAAGTAAATCTTTAATATTTCAGACTGTAAATGATATCAGAAAATTGGTGATTTGACAAATGGAAGTAACTTTGACCTAAACTAAGAAATAGTGCATATATTTATAAGATCAAGAAGACTAGGAGAAGTTTTAAACTTACTTCATAACATTAAGGTCAAATGTTCTAGGAATAGAGTTTCAGCAAGGAAATAGTAAAATTGTTTATGGAAACAGGCAATATCTGCTTCTTATTTTATTGTGATCTTGGTGCCTGCATTGTAGAGTTGTCCTGTTTTAGTGAGCACTATTAAAATGGGGTTGTATTCCTGAACAATAATGGAGCAACAGATAAATAAAATTATTCAGTCAATTATATGTGTATATATACATATGTGATAGTGGGAGTGTGTGTGGATATATGAGAGCTACATGGATTGATGTAAGGTTGCTATGAACAATCTGAAAAACAAAATAATATGTTTTTCAACTTATATAATAATGTAAAATTATGCCCTTATGCCAAAGGCTGATTAAATGTATAGACTGGTTCCAAACTAAGTACACCAGACAGAGGGATAATGGAGTCTCTCTGCTGATCTTATTTGTATTTGCATTATGCAAATACACTATAAAATGCATTATTCAGGTATTTAGTTAACAGTCTCCCATTTAAAATTTTAAGGGTGACAATGATGGTTGTGATGAAATGATTTGGATGAGAGGTCTGTAGTAGTTTGGTGTTTGGTGCAGTTTAAACAGAAAAATTTCTAGTAAGCCAGAGATACTGAGAACCATTACACTTGACTCTGATGTTTAAAGCTATGCTCATTCTTTTTTTAAAAAAATTTTTTCTCACTCTTCTTTAAAGAAAAAAAATTGTTGTATTTTTTTCATTACCACTTAACCCTCTTATACTTTGGTCCTCTCTGCAATCACCACACTGTTGTCCAGGTCCATGAGTCCTTTTTTTCCTTTTTGCTCAATCCCTCCACCTCTAACCCCTCCCCACCTTAGCTGTCATCCTGCTCTCTTACCTATGAGTCTGTCTCTATTTTGCTGGTTAGTTCGTGTTGTTCATTTAGATTCCATATATAAGTGAAATCATATGGTATTTGTCTTTCTTTGACTGGCATCTTTCACTTAACATAATGTTCTCCAGGTCCATCCATGCTGTCGCAAAGGGTGAACTTTTTTTCTTTTTTACTTTTTTACAGCAAAATAGTATTCTACTGACTCTAATGTTCAAAGTTATGCTCATTAAAAAAAAAAGACATGTTATCATCTAAATATTTGATAACATCCCTGAGGAATTTACCTGTTTTGCAAAGCAGAGCTTTTGAAATAGTATAATCTTGTTGATCCTGTTTCTTTTTTGACTTTTCTCTTGTCACTCACCACAACTAGGGAAGCATTAAAGGAGAAAAATAACCTAAGAGGACAGGTTTGTGATCATAGGTAGGAGGGACAGAGACACAGACCTTAGAGATTGTATGCTAGAGGTACCCTTGGGTATCTTGTGAGTAAAGTGGTTAAAGTGTGAGAAGTGAAGTATTAGAATCAAGGAGCACAGCACCTGTAGGTAGATCTTCTTTAAAAAAAAATCCTCACCTGAGGATACGTTTATTGATTTTAGAGAGAAAAAGGGTGAGAAAGAGAAACAGCAGTGTGAGAGACAAACGTCAATCCATTGCTTCCTACACATGCCTCGACTAGAGATTGAACCCACAACCTTAGGTAGGGTGCCCTGACCTGGAATTGAACCTGCAACCTTCTGGTGCATGGGACAGTGCTCAAACCAACTAATCCACCCGGCCAGGGCTGTAGGGTAGATCTTTAGCATATGGTTTGTAGACTGAAGAAAAAGTGGTTTGATTTTTGGATGGTAATTATATAGACTTCACTTACATGTTAATATTATTTTGAATATACGTAGATTTTTATGTTTATCATTTACCTAAAGTTCTTTAACTTTGGAGAATAGGATGGAACATAGAAAATTTCTGTTGAAGCAGTAAGACCTATAGGCTAATTACTTTTATGTAGGAAGCATGGGAAATTAAAAATAATTAAAAGTATAATGATAAAAATATATAAGGATTAGAAAGATGTTTAGAAAAACATCCTAACAAATACACATTAAAAAAGTAAATGTATTAACTTAGAAATTTTCAGTTCTCTTAATCTTTACCACGAGTAACTTTTTTCTTAAAAAAGGCCAGGGTTGGTTATGGCTGCTTGGATATATATTGACAAGGCCAGGGTCCTTTTAAGTCTGTATTTGTATCATACTTGTAGTTATATTAGAATGTTCAGGACAGAGTATGTGTCTTGGAAAAACATATTAAGCAAACCTATTTTTTTTTTGTAGTAGTAGACTATAGAAAGTAAAACTGGACAAAATCTTGGTTTGTGGAGTTCATAAAAAATAGAGTGAGAACACTTTGTAAGGGGCATGGGTCAAAAATTGAGAAATTGCTCTAATCTATAATATTAAAAACAATAGCTGCATGTTTTATTTTTGCTTTAAGGTGCAATTTACATAAAATTGTAAGATACTTCATACATTTGTGCTAGTTGATTTGATGTAACACTCTCTTGAGTGATCTTCCTTAGTGTCGTAATAATGAAGTAAAGTTTGTGTCTTTTGCTTATTAAATTTGTATTGTTATTTTCAGTTCATCTTTCCTTCTGTTGTCCTGCTTTTATGTTCCACAAATCTCCTAACTCCTTGAAGAAGAAAAAAATCAAAATCTTAAAAAAATTTTTTTTTTAACACAAGTTTAACTTTTCTGTGAAAGGTGCTGCTGCTGTTGCATCTCCTAGAATTCTGACAGGAGCTGAGAAAGTAAGATCAGATTAGCGGAAGT